>NC_047068.1:4056648-4377654 GCF_902459465.1 Asterias rubens | reverse complement strand
GGGTGTGTGCGTGAAATCGACAATGCATGAAGAAATCCAATAGTTAGAGAGAAGGGGAAATGCGGGGATGTGAATGCCAACCCTGGAATGCCTGTCAACGAAATTGAAGTTTTGTTTTGCTAACATTGACCGGGAAAACCTGTATTAGCACTGCTTACTGCTTAGTTTGCACTTTGTTCACTGTAAATATAGGATGTTCCTGATCGAGCACTTTGCACCTTACAGTTCAACTATACTCTACTACAAAAGGAATACTACACCAATAGATAGATAATTAGTAGATGGCATGCATTGTGCTAAAAACCAAACGAATGTTCCTCTGCACTAATCCCCCCCCCCGGCCCGCCCCTCCCTCCCCTTCCTCCCAACCGCCCCCGCACCCCCGTAATTTTGTAGGGGTGCAAAGAGTGGAGCACAATTTTTTTTTCTCGGGCTGTAGGCATAGTTCCCGTTTGAATTTCTCTTGAACAAACCCCTTTTTAGCGCTTTTGTTTTAAACTATATTTTTATAATCTAACATGACTAGGAAAAAAACGTTCACGTTTTATGGGGTAAACACGGCTAACCGATTGAAATTATCGCAGCTTACAAAAAATGTAACATTTTAAACTCACTGGTAGTTTACTTTGAAAACACCACTTTTCAGGGGGTCATTAAAGGAGGGGGCCGGATACTATAATTGGGGGCATGTTAGGTATAAGCCACTTCGTGTATATCAAATAATAAACCACGGAACTGCGTACATGATAATTATGGATTGTGATCAAAGAAAAATTAACTAGAGCTGGATTTGAACTTGCGACCTCCGGATGATGAACGTGCCGGTGCTCTGCCAATACTGAGCTATGACCGCCCGCCCCCCCCCCTCCCGCCTAACGCCCGCCCCCCCCCCCCCCCCCGCCCGCCCCCCCCCCCCCCCCCCCCCACCTCCCGCCCGCCCCCTCCCTCCCGCCCCCTCCCTCCCGCCCCTTCTGTTATAAAGGGAATTGCGCAACGTGTTTTATTTTATGTTGCAACATATGAAGTGTGGGGGGTGGGGGTGAGAAATGCGAAAAGCCGAAATATTGCGAAATCGCACACTGTTTCTAGAGTTTTCGGAGATGATTCACACCTCTCCCCAGTGCAGATTAACGCTTCACTTCTATAGCAATTTGACGTGGGGTCGACAAGTGTGAGAATGAAGTTGTAACCGTCTGGGATTTTCCCTGATGAGAAATATTGATCTGCATTTTCCGTCACGTGTAATCCTAATCACGTGTAATGTGTTTGCGCTTCTGTTCTATGATGTGATGTGGGGTCGACCAGTGTGGAAATATTATAATCCGTAATAATGATTTCATCCTTCAAAGTAGAGAGCTTATATCTCGTTATTTTCTCAACTAGTCGTACTAAGGAAAGGCTGCAACATTGAACTTGATCTTTAACTGTAAGGCGATGATTACTTTGGAGACATTTTCATAATCATGAACCCCAGCCTATACGACCGTGTTAAACCGGCTTTCTGAGTCTCCAAGGCGTGAGTATTAATTATTGTATAAAAAGCTATGCGCCGAAACTGGGGTAATTTTGTAGGGGTGCAAAGAGTGGAGCACAATTTTTTTTTCTCGGGCTGTAGGCATAGTTTCCGTTTGAATTTCTCTTGAACAAACCCCTTTTTAGCGCTTTTGTTTTAAACTGTATTATTTTTTATAATCTAACATGACTAGGAAAAAAAACTTTCACGTTTTATGGGGGAAAACACGGCTAACCGATTGAAATTATCGCAGCTTACAAAAAATGTAACATTTTATACTCACTGGTAGTTTACTTTGAAAACACCACTTTTCAGGGGGTCATTAAAGGAGGGGGCCGGATACTATAATTGGGGGCATGTTAGGTATAAGCCACTTCGTGTATATCAAATAATAAACCACGGAACTGCGTACATGATAATTTTGGATTGTGATCAAAGAAAAATTAACTAGAGCTGGATTTGAACTTGCGACCTCCGGATGATGAACGTGCCGGTGCTCTGCCAATACTGAGCTATGCCCGCCCCTCTGTCAATATCTTCATTTGGGGTGAAACCATTCAACCTACCGAATGCCGTGTAGCCATCGATCGCACCCAGACATTTAGAATACAACATGGGGAATGCATTAAAGGTAGTGGACACTTTCGGTAAACAGTATTGTCCAAGGCCCACACTTCGTGCATCACAACTTATATATAAAATAACAAACCTGTGAAAATTGAGGCTCAAATGGTCATCGGAGTCGGGAGAAAATAACAGGAAAACCCACCCTTGCTTTCGCACGTTTCGCCGTGTCATGACATGTGTTTAAAATAAATCCGTAACTCTCGACATCGAGAGTTGATAATTGTTTTAATGTTTTCTCAAAAAGTAAAGCATTTCATGAAATAATATTTCAAGAGAAGTCTTTCACCATTACCTTCTGTAAACCCTGCAAGTTATTTGTAAATCTGTGAACTTTTTTGTTCTGTTCCGAAAGTGAATAATGACTTTAAAGGCAGTGGACACTGTTGGTAATTACTCAAAATAATTAAAATCATAAAACCTTTTTTGATTACGATCAATGCGAAGAGGTTGTTAGTATAAAGCATGTTTTTTCTTTCATTTAAATCTCGCAACTTCGACGACCGATTGAGCTCAAAAATGTTGGTTTGTTATGTTATGCATACGTTGAGATACACAAACTGTGAAGAAGGGTCTTTGACAATTAAAGGTCATGCTTTTATTTCAAATATCAAGTTACACACAACAAGGCTAATACTGGCTGAATTTCATTGTTTAATACAAACTCAAGGACAAACCGATTTAAACCATCAACGGAAAACAAAGCACTTTAATTCGTCATCGACACAGCGACTGTTAAATTGATATAATAAATAAAATTGCGATATTAACTGATACTCAGTGGTTTCCAAACTGTTGCTAAAATGGACACGAAAACAGGTGTACCCGTGATTGAAGCTGTGTATATTTTAGGCCAATTGTGATGTATTGATTGATTGTCCCGGCCTCTTGTTTGTATGGTGTGTTATGGGTGTTGGTTTCGCAAGTTTTTTTTTTTTGCGTTAGTGTTCGAGTGCAATCTCTATTTTATAAAGATAAAATCATAATGTTTATCGTTGGCAGGGGTCTGGTTTGTACGTCTTCTGTATCACCAGTCCAGCCCCTGTCTAGCCCCTGTCCAACATGTAATCATTATGTGTGTCTAAAGATGTAAAATTAGGCCTACATAAATAAATAATAAATAAAAACATTCGCAACGAGATCGCAAGAGTAAAACAATAATCAAGAAGTTATCTTGTTAAATGATCTGGAATGGCCTCTTCACAACATAGAATCTATAATCAACATGTTCCGGTCCCTTAAGTGGGCCACGGAACCCACACCATTTATAAAGACTTCGTGCTTCGCTTTTGGAGGAATTGTTGTAGACGGTACTAAATCATGTATCCTCTTGTGAGCCCGGGGACCTGACCATTGATGTGGAGCTTCCTGCTTCGAGCTTCCATAATTGATTTTGCTAACAAAACAGTTGCTTGCAGTTTTTAAACTGCACTTTATGTAATGAACCATGCTGATACATAACTGAAAAGTTTGAAATCGATCGGACATATGCCACAAAAGAATTTCTAAAGACATCCGTTGTCACTTTTCTCCAATTATCCACAGATAATATCGCCAACCAATGGCAGACCAAAACTTACCACTGGATGGACTTCCAGCCTTGGGTCGACCTATGAAGCTCGGCATGCTGTACGACTGCCGCAATGACTCTATCATACCTGGGTCGACGCTATGGGATTCGCAAACCATACAACGTCATTACGAAGTGCTCCCTCAGCCTGGAGCTCAAACCACCATCATTGCATCAGATGGGATGAACGAGAAGACAGCTGCCCTCGACATGGAAGCATCGTTGAAGGCGAGTGTCCTGTGTGGACTGGTTGAACTGGAGGGCTCAGCCAAGTTCCTTACCGACAAGCGAGTCTCTGAACGGCAGGCACGCCTGACGCTGCATTACAAGACTACCACGAGGTTTGAGCAGTTGACATTGAAAACCTTGGAGAATGAAACTTTCCTCCAACCAGATGTGTTTCTTAATGGTGCTGCAACTCATGTAGTAACAGGTATTCTGTACGGTGCTCATGCGTTTTTTGTTTTCGACAGAGAATGTGGTGTTGGGGATAACATCCCAGATGTGCAGGGAAAGATGGAAGATATAGTGGAAAAGATTCCCTTGTTGGACGGGGAGGGGAGTGATTCAATGAGAGATGGTGGGGATGAGGCATTTGGTACTAAAGCATGGGGTTGTACATTTCATGGAGATTTTCTGGTGGAAAACAAACCATCTAATTACAGGGAAGCAGCTGATATGTTTATAAAACTGCCCTCGATGCTGGGTGGCAACGGGGAAAATGCAGTACCAATACGGGCGTGGCTATGTCCATTAGAAGGGTTAAACAAAGGGTCTGACTCGTCGGGGAAGAAAACCACTAGGCAGGTTAACATTAACTTGATAAATCAATCCCAGGGGATAGTAGAGAAACTGGATCAATTACAGGTTAAATGTAGTACCATGGTGATGCAAGATGTGTGCAAGATATTCCCTCAGTTTCCATTGAAACTGGGCAAAATGAAGAAGATCATATCTGATCATAAGGTGTCATTTCAAAAGTATCTGGCGGAAAAGTTGCCTGCAATTCGCGGGGGTAGTGTGGAAGAGGCCACACTGGCCGAGGGTATTCGTGAGTTAGTAAAGTCCCCGTGGAGTCCGAACCGACTCCTTGAGTGGATCGAAAACAAAGATAAGGAAATGGGTATCTTGCAGGCTTACATGCGACTCTTTGCCGGAATTCAGATCGTACAATCGCGTGCAGACTTACAGAAGTTGACTTTTGATCCTCGGATTGAATGCCTTGTGTGCTTTTCGTTTCCTGCCGGGGACGAGAACGGTTACCTCGATAGCTCGGCCGCGTATCTTAAAACAAATGCATCAGATTCTTGTCCCGTTAGTAAAGGTTGGTTTGATGACATAACAACATCCAGGAATGTCAGGAAACATGCAAAAAGTTTCATGGATCTTTCTCAGGCGAATCAGAAGAAGACGGATATTGTCTTTGTTGTGATATGTTTCGACGAGGGTGAAAAGCAGCCTCCAGAGAAAGGGCCCATTTCGTTGTACGAGCTCGGTATTTTGACCACTACGGGGTTCGAACCACCAGGAAGACCCGGTAAACCATCTATCACAAACAAGTCCCATGACGAAATCTGGCTAGAGTGGCAACCTCCTGATTGTGGAACGGCTGAAGTGCAGCGGTATCTTGTGCAGTTCAGGAAGACGAGTGAATGTCAATCGGGAGGAACAACCCGGTGGAACGAAGTTCACTCAAAGTCAAACAAGAGAAAAATTCTACTTGAGAATTTGGAGCCCTTCACTTCTTATGAGGTCAAAGTCTCCTGCATTTGTAAAGTCGGCTCAAGTCTGGAGAGTGAAGCCAGTGATGAATGTACAACACTCCCTGCCGGTCCACCGACACAAGTGAGGAAACAGAAAGAGTCGAAAGATCAGATAACCATCGTGTGGGAACAACCGGAGCAAGTTGGTAAGGGAGTGGTCATCGAGAAATACTTAATCAAATACAAACATACTGGTGGACCCTCCTCGACTGCCGTTACAACTGAGACCAAAAACACCAGCGATTCTTCATGTTCCTTTACAATTCAGGGTGCAGAAGCCAAGGTGAAGTACAGCATTTGGGTCACAGCTGTGTGTGGCAAAGCGGGAATGGGTGTGGTGAGTGAGCGAGTTGAGCTCTTTAATGGATCAATCCAAAGAGTCGAGAAATATGCACACAAACTCGCTCGAAAGGCTCCTTTAATATCGCCGGGCGTTAACGGGACACCATCGATTTACAAAGTTCCCCTGACCAAAGTTCCAGTGCGTCCCAATGCGAAGTACTTCAGTTACAATTTTGGGAAAAGGTATAGCGCAAGTCGTACACACAAAGTGATAATGGTGGTTGGCGCGACCGGTGCCGGTAAAAGTACCCTGATAAACGGAATGATCAACTTCATTCTTGGGGTGGACTGGGGTGACGAGTTTAGGTTCAAGATTATCGATGAACACGGGGAAGGGAGCAAGTCGCAAGCACACAGTCAAACACAATGCATCACATCATACACCATCAACAAGAAGAAATGTCACCACATTTCCTACACCTTGACCATTATTGATACTCCTGGATTTGGAGATACCCGGGGTATTGAACGAGACAAGGCAATCATCGAGCAAATTCGAGATTTCTTCTCGCACCCAGATGCCCATCGCGTGGATCACATTGACGCTATAGGGTTCGTGGCACAATCGTCACAGGCACGGTTAACCTGTCCCCAGCGTTACGTTTTTGACTCTATTCTGTCAATCTTCGGCAAGGACATTTCCCAAAACATCCTTCTCCTTGTGACGTTCGCAGATGGTCAGCGACCACCGGTCATAAACGCAGTTAGAGAGGCTGACATTCCTTGCTATGACAGCATGTTCAAGTTTAACAACTCAGCATTGTTTGCAAACACCAAAGGCATTCCTGCAGAAGCAGGCACCGACGCCATGTTAGACAGCGGTTCCGGTGACGAAGGTAATGCCGATTTTGACAAAATGTTCTGGAATATGGGAGAACGGAGCATGCGCAATTTTTTTGCGGCTCTCGAAAAGTTGGAATCAAAAAGTCTTTCCCTTACTAAGGAAGTCTTGGAGGAACGCAGACGTTTGGAGGTTGCTGTTGAAGGATTACAACCCCAGATCCGGATGGGTGTTTGTAAATTCGAGGAGTTGAGGAAAGAGCACCAGATCCTTGAGCAGCACGAGGTAGAGATCGAGGCAAACAAAGAGTTCAGGTACGAGGTTGAAGTTCCAAAGAGCAAACAAGTAGATATTTCCTGCTCTGGTAAGTACATTACGAATT
This sequence comes from Asterias rubens, assembly GCF_902459465.1. Classification (NCBI taxonomy): domain Eukaryota; kingdom Metazoa; phylum Echinodermata; class Asteroidea; order Forcipulatida; family Asteriidae; genus Asterias; species Asterias rubens. The sequence continues at coordinate 4,370,679 of NC_047068.1, read as the reverse complement.
GCGCCAAGTGTCATTACACTTGTCATTATCCTTGTGCGTATGCCAATGACGCCGATAAGCAAAAGTGTTCGGCTATGAGATATGGAGCTTGTACTGTCTGTCCAGGGAAATGTGTATGGGATGTCCATTTCAATCAGAAGTACAGGTTCGAATACTACAGCGAGATGGAGCAGCGATCGTACGCCGAGCTAGAGGACCGATATAAAGACGCAACTGGCAAGAAACTAACCGTCGAACAAGTCATTCGCAAACATGAGCAAGAGTTTCTCAATGTACAGAAATGCGTGTTTGTCTTGATTACGGATTCGCATAAAAGTTTGCAGCGACTGGAAGCGATTGCGTTGAAGCCGAACCCGTTGAGTACCGTTGAGTATGTAGATCTGTTGATCGAGTCAGAGAAGAACGAGGTGAAGCCCGGATGGCGGTCTAGAGTGAATGCTCTTCAAGACATTCGCAAACAGGCAGATATTATGTCAAAGGTCAAGCAGGGAAACTTTGATCCATTCGAGCACTACAAAAGAGATTTTGAAACGCGTAAAGCAAAAACACCAAAGAATCCATGGTATAAATTTTGGTGAAATGGGTAGGCTTGGTTACAAGAAAATCGCATGGATTTCTTCCCAGCCTCGCTAACATGCATGGGTAGCGCGCCGTTTCGCCCGTCGGGAAGTCTATTCTCGCTAAACCATACGCGCAGTATCGCCCGCTAGCTCTGCGCAAGTCTAATCGTTGGTTCGATTGCTACAGACAGTTGTCATCATCATCGGTCGAAGAAAAGTGCGCCCTCTGTCGGTGTATCAATGTCACGTTACGAGTACGAGATAGGGACGTCTTGGATCAAGACTAGTGAGTAGGCCAAATACGCCGATTTATTAGCTCAATCATTGACACGCTGACCAATAATTATACAGCTATAAAAATTGCGCAGAAAAGTCTTCTGATAAATGAAAAGAAACGATTGCATGCAACGACTGCCTCGCTATGCTCATTGTAATGTTCACTTCTTGCAACACCATATTAATTTGGTTTATCATGAGTAATTCTTCTAATATAAAGTAATAGACATCTCATAATTTGGGGGGTTTTGGTGGGGATTTTTTTTACTAAACAAAGATACATTTACCAGAGTGGGGCCTGAACCTGGGACCTTCCGATTAATCAGGGCTCGATTTCACAAAGCAATAAAATCCATCATAAGACAAATTTTCAGTATCACCATAGTAATTTGCATTGTGACATCACACTTTACTAAGCAACTACGACTGATTTGCAGTAACGATCAATTTTAGCTCTTTGTGAAATTGGCCCCTGGTGTCCTCTTTTAACTTAGTGTTTAGACGTAACATTAGAGAATTATTCGGAGTCGACTTTAAATATGTTCTAATTCTGCGTTGTTTTGTAGCTTAGAAACCTAATGTGTAAACTTTTACTTTTTATTTGGAGCTGTTATAGTAACGGGTAATCACTTTGAGTATTTCAGTGGTGATTGGTAAGGTGACAGAGAATCTGGTGTATCCTTATAGCAATAGTGTTATTCTCAATTTTTTTGTTCGTCTGATTATAGCTTTTTTTTAGAAAGCCATTATGTGCTTCGTGGCCCTCTGGGCTGGATGTATCGTATCAGTTTCTAAATTGGTTTATTCGTTCGAATAAGCCATTCGGGCTTAGTACATATACATTTACTTATAGGCCTACATCCACAGTATTATTTTGTTGGGAAACTTTTGAACCGTACCGAAATTCGGCAAGGGGGTATTTTGAGGACGTATACTATTAGTTAAAGTCTTTGTGCGAAAGTAGTCTGCAGAAACAATTATTCGCTTTATGCAAATCTTTATTCAGGAGCCAATTCACTTTAACTGGATGTAACGCCCCTTATACATGCATTTGCAGTTGAACCTTTCAGACCAAACCTTTATAATTCAATTCAATTCACTTTGTTTCCAAATCCAAACAAATAAAAAAAAAAACAATTAGGAGTGATTAAAGATTTATATAGGCTGTACTCATTTGTATACTCTGTACTCATTTTTATATGGTGACAGAAATCCTGCCAAAGGATTTTTCCTTTTCGTCTGTGCGTTTCATTAGTCTTACCAGGGTCCTGTATCCCATCACATACAGGCCATTTACAAACTCTTGGCTATATATTTCCTTAAGTTTTGAAGTCCTAATCTATATTTATGTACGATGTATAAATTAAAGGCAGTGGACGCTATTGGTAAGTACTTAAAATAATTGGTGGCATAACAAATTACTTGGTTACAAGTAATTGAAAGCTGTTTATAGTATAAAACATTGTGAGAGATGGCTCTCTTTGAAGTGACGTAGTTTTCGAGAAAGAAGTAGTTTTCCACGAATTTGATTTTGAGACCTCAGATTTGGAATTTAAGGTCTCGAAATCAAGCATCTGAAAACTCGCGACTTCGTTAACAAGGATATTTTTTCTTTCATTAATATCTCGCAACTTTGACGACCGATTGAGCTAAAATTTTCACAGGTTTGTAATTTTATGCATATGTTGAGATACACCATGTGAGAAGACTGGTCTTTGACAATTACCAATAGTGTCCAGTGTCTTTAAGCAGGATTGGAACTTTGCATGAATGTAATTAGAGAAGATTTGCGGTAGCCGCTATGTGTTAATATTTTTTAGTAGTTTTTGTTCCGAAAAGAACCGTTAGTTGATGTATAAATAAATCTATGCATATACATAATATGAGCGTTCAGACAAAAATGTGCGTGTGCACACAAGCTAAATCCAAGATGGTGTCCCATTCAAAGGAGATTCAAAGTGATTTGCGAAAACTGTTTTCTGATTTTGGGGTTTAGCAAATTTAACTAGAGTGGGAGTTGAACCAAAAAAATCACTAACGTGCAGGCGCTCTACCAAAATGATCTATCGATAAAGCCCTTCAAACTTATCAAATTTACTGCCTGATTAGAACCAAGAACTAAAATTATACATATTTTTTTTTTATATCGGTCACATTTTTAAATCTTTAAGACATTAGGTTTGCAATTTGGAGAGATATTAATTTGTCACAATATTTTTGTCTGTCTATGTTACAATGCTGACTTAAACACCTCAAAGTTATCTTTATTTTGACAGATAACCATATAGGAGCAATGGATCTATAACTTAAATAAATTTCGAGGAAATCGATTCACTAGTTATAAATTTTGTGTCATCACTTTTCAGTCACTTCCAATACAAAATGTCAAGTATGTACTTGACTTTAACAAAAAGTTTTAAACAAAAAGATGACCGAGTAATTTCTGTGGTAAGCACATTCATTACATAAATCAGTTGTACAAAAACAAATAAAGGGGAAAATGTTGCCTTTTTGTACCTTCCAAGTCACAGTCCCGGTTGATATAGTGAGGACAGACCTACATAATAATAACTGGTCAGTGCGATTTCCTCGTACGACGAGTCCCACGCAATTGGCAATGATGAGGCAACACTCACATGAAAACAAAGCTGTAAAGGTACAGTTCCTCTTCTAGAAAATCCTCTAACCCCCATCAACTCACTGTTTTGTTTAAGAACATCATAAATATTATTGTGTCTACTTACGTGCAATTCTTCAACACCTTCACCTCCCCGGTACGTGATGTTTACAAAATAACGTATGCATGTCCTACTAATTTGCCGCCACCCCACCGTCAATACACCGTCAACATACCCTCAACTCGCACCGTCAACTCGCTAACCGTCAACGCATCATCATTCACCTGGGGCCAGCCCCCAAGAGACCCACTCCACACGCGGTGACTTTGGAACAGACCCGGGTGAGCCCCTTGAATAATGTCACAGCTATTCGACATGATCTCACCCATAAAATCATGGCTGAAGAAAAAGGCGATACTACTGAATTAATTGCTATAGGATTTTTGATCTGTCTTTAGCTTTTTTAGGGAGCCACTTTGAGATTCATGGCCCCCGGGGCTGTTACCAGCTACAGCACTAAATTTGGTTGTGTGTTAAAACTTTCAGCACCGAAATTTGAGAAGGGCGTATTTTGGGTATGTAGTTCTAGTCATGGTGTGCAAGTGGTTTGCAGAAATTTAGCGTGAAGTAAACGTTTTAAGTTAATTATTCACTTTATGCAAATTTTGTGAATAATATTTTATAACGTATATGTAACGTCCAGGTTCACTCTTTACCGCCATGACTTCAAATGCCTACCCAAAATACCAGGTTGCCAAATTTCGACCCGAGGGTAATTCTGTAATTGCATACACTTTGCTATATCTGGAAACGGAATCGAAATAAATACATTCCAGCCCCGGGGGCCACGAAGAATAAAGTGGCTCCCTAAAGAAGCTAAAGATAGATGAAAAAACTAGAAAGACCAATGACTGACATCCTAAAGATTGAATCCTAATCGTATTAAGCATCATTGGTGCTTCTATGCCAAGGAATCATAAATTTAGGTTGGAAATATATTGTTTTTAAATGTACGAAAGTAAACCTCCTGCAATATCTTTTACATATCATTCGTGTGTTTACAACCATGGCCAAACTTATGAACAAGTTTAGATTTTATGATCAAAAAAATTACCATGATAATCGTAAAGAAATATAGGCGTAAGGTTTCGATTAAAATTGTAAGGCATGGGTAAGTACGTGGAAGTAAATTAAATCTTGTGGTCAGTACGTTGGTTTCTGTATAAGCCGACGGGCATTTGTATGTGTTTAATTAATTGATACTCTATTTGATGCAGTTTTTCACCCGCTTCGACCATGCGTCGACTTTCCCTTAACCTGCCATTAAATAGAGAGAATGTTGCCGTTGGGAAGCCCCCCCCCAAAAAAAAAGAAAAAAGAAGAAGCTACGCCACTACCCCCAATGCTGTTATTATTTCTATAAATTAGGAACTTTACCCCCCCCCCCTTAAATTTGAACCAAGTTTATTTTCTCGGTTCGCCATAAACCTTTTATTTGGTCTTAAACCATTGGGATGATTATGGGCGACAATTGTTACCGCATAGGCCTGGATCATTTCTCTTATCATTTTAACAGTTTGTCAGGCGGACATTTTTCTCCGTGTATTTAGACAGTGAAACCGTTTTGTTCGACAGTTGCGATAATCATTACCCCCACATGCACCCCGTAAAGTTCACAGACTAGAGGTCTGAAAGTGCTACCGCATCCCCTCCCCCCCGTGCCATATTATAGTGCAGCAAAACCAACCCAACCAAAGTGCAAATAATAGGCCTTGATGTTTCTCTTAAAATTTTGACAGTTCTTCGGGTGGAAATTTTAGCTGTGTGTACCTAGCTATAAGGCCTACTTTATATTCACGCGCTTCAAATTGAAGTTTGGTGAAACCATTTTGTTCATTGTGTCTAACTATGCATGTCAGTTGCGATAATCATAACCCCCCACACACACCCCTACACACACCCATGCACCCTGTGAAGTTCACAAGCCAAATATATCTAACGCCCCCCCCCCCCACCCAGTGCCGGTATTGTGCAGCTATGTATACTTTAAACTAATTATGGCAACTAAACAAAACAAAACATGGACACAGATTTAAACCGTACACATGTGGGCGTTTATTTAGTTTTATAAGTCTTTACAATACTTTTGTCACTTTATTTTCGTTAACGTGAATTAATAAATTAATAGTAAACAAAGATACCTTTACTGTCTATCTTAAGTATTAATGCATTATCCTCAATTTATTGTCAAACCAATTGTTCACTGCTATAATAAAGAAGCGAGATTTATTTGGTCTGCATAGTATTAAGTACAAAGCGAAGTGATTGATAACTTGTTCTTAATATCATCTGGGGACCAACTTCATTAAAGCATGTGCGCACACAAATTTGATAAGCACAGAAAAGTATTGCTTAGTGTTGCATTACTTTATGTGCTTTCAGATGCATAATAAAAGTCTTCAGCTGAAGTCTTTTATAAGCAATTTACAAAGTAAATATTTTACAATTATTTTGAGTAATTACCATAGTGTCCAGTACCTTTAACATTACAATTAATTGACATCAGAATAAACTATTTCAACAATTTCACTGAAGAATTTCAAACTCATTTTTATTGTCACATTTAAAAACCTATACATATTATTTATTTGACAACGCTGTACAGTCTTTAAAGTTGTATTCTTTACTCCGAGTTCATCAAAATCCAAAGATCACTGCAATTTAATGAATTTGATTCTCCACAATAAACTAGCAATGATTTCGCAACAAACCATGTGTACCAGATACATGCAGTCAACTGATGTGGATTTTGATGGAATAAGAGTCTTTAAGATATTTAACGTTCCATTAAGGATAAACAAAATGGCATTGGAAATAAATTAAGTATTGTCTTTTAAGGCACTGGACACGTTTGATAATTGTCAGAGACCAGCATTCTCACTTTGTATATCCAATTATAATGCATAAACTTGTGATCAACTTGCAAAAGACCAATGAAAGAAAAAAAAAAACACCCTTGTTGCATTACTTTGTGTGCTTTCAGATGCATTTAAATAAAATACTTCAGCTAAAGTATTTTACTATTTGAGTGAAAACATTCCTCTTTCTCAAAAACTATTTCAAATTGAGCTATTTCCAAAAATGCTTGATACTATCAACTGCTCCCCATTGCCCGTTGAATAAGTTTATGTGCTAACCATTGTTTTAAGTAATCACAGCTAGTGTCCAGTGCCTTTATGGAGAAAAGAATTAAACTAAGGGCCTTTTCCAAACCTCTTCTTGGGCTCTGGCTTCAGCATGGGCTCTGTTGTAAATTTTGGAGCAGCGTGAATTTTGCCATGTTGTTTGAACATCAAAATGGAGGTTGAAGCCAGACCAGAGCCCAAAGCCGGGTCGAAGGGCCTTGTCACACGAGGCAACTTCTACAGACAACTTTTATAGGCAACCCTTACAGGCAACTTGGAGAAAACCAACTGCAGTGCATGCTATGACCAAATTGGCAGCACACTCACTGGGTATTTTTTATACGGTTTCAAAAAAAATTATGTGGACACTCAATTATAACTGAATGATCTTCTTTGAGATTGCCTTGAACTGATTGCCTGTAAACAATTGTCTCGTGTGACATGACCGGGGGGGGGTGTAGTCTTCTCCTCGAGTATCATCATACAGTCAGTAGGGCGCCATCATGGTCCAGCTGAGCACATCTTGAACAGTTGACCTTTGGTGAATAATCTGTGGGAGAGTGTTAATGAAGTTTTAATCACAAAAATTGATCTTAATATCTTTATTGATGTCTTAATACGAGGATCACTTCTCCGGAGGAAGAGTCATGAGTGAAAATGGCTACCAACTGAGATTATATAAGTCCTTCAATTGCAGCCAGGCACTAGCAGCATTTACAGATCAGTGATTGCTTGTTTTGTTTCTTAAAGTGTTTCTTCTGTTAAAAACGAGAACTCCAATTTCAATGAAGAATGTTCTTTATTGAAAAGGGAAATTTAGACAGCAGAACTAATTTATATTATTTCAAAATCTTTCGATTTCATAACCTTCAAAACGATTGTTTGTGGGGCCCCTTTAGTTAAACATCTCGTTACCAATGAGATGAACAAATTATTTCAAAGTTACCATGCAGGCTGTTGTTGACTTTCTCCTATCTGCCTCCTCCGCCGATAAACCTCGCAACAGCTCTGGCTGTAGTCATCACTGATCACTTCACAAGACTGCTAAAAAGAAGAAAAATAAACAAACACATAACCATCAAATACACTGCATTGATAATTGCAAGACGAGCTGAATCTTGTTTCTAAAATTTGGCCCATTATTCCTATTTGCAGAAACACAAAGAATAATTTTGACTCCACATTGTGATGTTTGCTTGTGCTTTGGTTGGTTGCTTGTATAGGTATTGATGTTGGCAAATATTAAAATGATATTAATTTGTACTGGTTGTAACCGATCGCAGGAGAATAACTCAAAAATAAATGTGCATTTCTTGATGATTTTCAGAAAATCTGGAAAGGTTATCATTAGTGGTCATACTTAGTCAAGCTACAAGTACCACAAGGTTATACTCTTTACCAAACTGAATGAACAGTCACCTTCTACAGCATCCATTTTTAGAAACTGGTGTAGACGTTTCATGTGATTTTCTTTTCAAAGTTACCCAGATACTTTACCAGTTTATTAACCAGGGCCAAATTTCATTAAGCTGTTTAGCAAAACATTAGTTGACAAATTTCTTTGCTCAGCAAAATTGGCTGGCACCCAGTTTTTGCTAGGCAATATTTTTCTGTGCTGAGCACTTTTTGTGTGCTTACAGGCTGTATGAAACTTGGCCCAGTTTGTGATTATTTGCTGCAAATACTTGACCTCGTTGACCTCGCTGGCCTTAGGTCACACATCAGAGACATCGAACATGTGGTCATATCTGCTCATGTTCATGCCTTAATCACCCTGACCTTGCTGGTAGATCAGTTTTAGCTGAAGATGTTGGCAGTTAGACCAGCTCATCGTGTCCAGAAGAAAACGTAATCTGCATATTGAAAGAAACTTAAATCTAACAAGATTAGCATTTCGTAAAATGAGTTTAAGTGACGAGTTTAGCCTGATAGCATACAGTGGCAAATATGTCTTACTGTCTATGCCAACACTAGCTTACTGTCTAGGCCAACACTAGCTTACCACTAATACATACATAGGCATGGTTGGGGTAATTTTTTCCATTATGGACCACTTTGCTTCATCAATGAGAAGTCGCATCCTTTTTCTTGGTCCCCTTTCATTTTTTTATTTTTTTTCCCCTTCTTTGCGTTTACAGCCCTACCAAATAGAAAAGTGGTTTGTGGAATTTTTCCTAACTAAAACAGATTTGCAAATTGCAAAACTGCATGTTTGCTACTTTATTATTATTATTTTTTGTTTTCGGTTGTCTTCTAAGTTAAACGGTAAGGACTTGCCAACATTCAGAATTTGATGTAATGTTGAAACGAATATGTAAATAATAATTTAGCAAATCTAAAGTATTTATTTACAACTCGACAATCAAACATTGACCATCAAATGAATGCAGATTATTATAATTATTATTAAATATGATTTTTGTTTATACTAATTTCAGTTAGGCTATCTGAGTGTAAGAGACTTGGTGTCAACATGATGAAATGCTGAAACGAGTTTGTAAATATTAATTTAGCAAATCTAAATTAGTTATTTACTACTCTCATTTCAAACATTGATCATCACATTCATGCGTAATGCAGATTGGACAGAAATATTACTAGAGAGTAGTTTTTGATTATGAGATTACTGGGGTTTTGGGTGCTATATAGGCAGAGTAAATGTTGTAAGGAAATTTTGTTTTAATTGAGGAATCCCTAAAAAATATTTTTGCTTTATCTTACTTAACTATTAAAAATGAAATTAAAGATAACAATTTATATGGTATTTGGAACTAATAATTTATAACAAATAATGCGATAAATAAAACAAATCATGACAATTAATCTTAAAATGACAACTGGCGACTTGAAGTTTCAACTCCGTTAGAAATATCCAGTAAGACTAGTCTTCTAATTATAAAAGCATCATTGGCTTCGACCAATATGCACTTCAAGAAAAAAGCCTTGGACAGTGTGACATCACCTTGAAAGCATTTTAGGGACAACATCAACAAGTTTTCTGGAACATCTTGTAGTGGACATGGGCGTTACAACAGGGGTGGGACTCTGCAAGAAAACGGGTTAGATCTCCTTCTACCTTTTGCAGTCTTCTCCACAATTCTCTGTCTTGTCTCCTTTTGACATAATTGGGGTATCCGACCGCCTTTTATTGTTGCTTGGTAAATTTTTACACCTTACTTTATTGTTAGAAAGGTTGTTTTTTTGTAACAAAGTTTCTTTGAAAGGATTTTTTTGTAACAAGAATTTTTAAAGGATTTTCACGGAAAAGTTTATTTAATTGATTGTTGTCAACAATCATTGCGTTTGCTACCAGTTGCTTGAGGCGGGTAACAAAGTATTTATAAAGGATTGAGTGTTTTTTTTTTTTTTTTTTGGGGGGGGGAACACAAATTGTTTTTTTGGTAAAAGTGTTTGAAGGGTTTTAGATGAAAAGTGGCAGGTCGGATACAGCAATTTGCCCCTACCTTGGTCCATTGGCGACTTCCACAGACAACAAACACAATCCATAGACTACCTCGTGCGGGAGCTGTTCACCAGCTAGTCACCGCCTGCTTGTATACCCCCAACGCCTCACAAATCGCTGGTTCCCTCGTCTAGGTCCACACCAGGTAGTCAGCAGAAGGTAGCTGTCTTTAGAACACCTAAAAGAAGAGGTAAATAAAATGAAAAGGTTAATAAATGATTTCATTTCTTAACAAATTAAAATTATCCCTCGAAATAACAATTGATATTAATAAAAATTATGTAAAATTTACATCGGGGGTAAAGAAAACTCATTTTGTTTTTAATAGCTATTATGCTCTCTATAAAACGATAAACAATTAATTTTGCTTCAGTACATCTTCATGGCTATCCTTTTTTATGGTTTTCCGGAGTGACAAACACTTTTCATTAAAATTAGTAACAAAAATGGATAGATTTTCGTATTCTGCCACCACATTTCCACTCATCTTTACCAAAATTAGTTATCTTATTTGAGTGACTAAGATATTGATTTATTTCATACAGAATGGCAGGTTACGGAAATGTTACCAAACAAATTCTAATTGTTATCTCATCGTGTTTTTTACCTGTGCCTTTTTAGGGGCTCCGAAGTTGACCATCACCGTCTCTCGCCGTTGAAAGCTCTTGGAGAAAACAACCCCTTATCAACATACAGTTCAAGTTCATGGGGTGTAAATAAAGGAGGCAATTTATCTGTAGTTTTCCCATAACATTTCCCCAGCAATTAAAGTAAAAGTTGCTGGGAAAATATGAGCTGTGGTCGACATCAAGTTATTCTTGCTTTTAAGTCACTAATATTTGACTCGGTGTACGGTAATTCACCAGAGTTCTCTCTATCTCGGCCCCAGGGATGTGCTCAACACCGAAGTTGTCCACTTGGGCTTACTAAAGAAAGGCTCGAGCAGTGAATTTTTGTTGTATTTTTCTTGCAGTAAAAGATACTTCTTTCTGAACATAAGGTCTAAATTTCAGAAGATTATTCTTTCAAAATGTAGCCAGTTTAGTGCATCAAAAGAGCGAAGTTCAAATCCCGTCCTGTCCAGAGAAGCGCAGCGTCCAGTCTGTCGTGGTCTGGTGGTCCAGTAGTGCAAGCCATGCGGTCTTGTTCACTCAAGTACAGCGCTTTAAAAACCGTGCACAAAATCCTGATTTACATAGTAGGGGGCCGCGCCCTACACAGTGTATAAACCAAAATGGCTGGAGTTATGTGGGTAGCAGATAATGCAATATAGGGATTTCAATACTTAGCCACATTGTTCATGTAGATTGTATGCAAATCATTCTACTTAACTTATATAACCGTTATTTCTTATAGGCTTTTGTCCTGCATGTTTTCGCTATGCCGATGTAGAAGAGCTATTCCAAGAGCTTTTCACAGACACTGTTTGCTTTAAGGAATTCTGGCGTTTATAAGTTCTTATATATAGCGCATTTTACAATAAACAATATCAATGCTTTTCATTAATGGGCTCAAGAACATTTCTATGCCATTGTTAGGCTTCATGATACTTCCTAACTGATGAGCCAATTTAACTTAATATTATTGGGCTTGAGGTAAACACATACAGTCAGTGCTAGTCATTAATCATTTACTGGGCTCAAGGATACTTCCTGCTGTGTGAGCAGATTTATGTTGTTTTTCGGCTTCAGGTTTACATAATTTACAATATTTGTCACTTTATTTACTTTCAAGTTTGGATTGCCAATAATTTTCCGAGTTAAATATTGTGTCAAAAATAGGAAGAATAATCCCTATAGGAATACAATCTGAGAAGCGTTACTGCAGTAACGCTTCCTATATTCAATTTTTGGGGGATAACAAGTGGTACGCCGTTTTCCATACCCGTATGTACTTAGAAGTGAAATGTTTCTCAAACGATGCAACAGCTTATTGTCTAAAGCTGCTATAGGTCTACTTCTCACCGTCCCAAGTTTATTGCCATTTCAGAGTACATGTATTATGTCTAAATGGGAAGAGTAATCCCTAATAGGAACACAATCTGAGAGCATTACCGCGGTAACGCTTCTTAAATTCATTTTTTGGGGTAGCCAGTTTCTGTTTACCTATACCTTTCTGTGCTTAGCAAGTTCTTTGTGCCTACAGGCATAATGAATTAGGCCCTACAGTATACATTCCAGTCTATTTCCTGGCATGCAATACATTTCAGTGCTCATTGGTAAAATAAAAATCTACCATAACGACCAAATCAATAGTATGCTGGGCTTCTTAACAAAAAAAACATTTTTGCGGGTGATTACACCCACGAGCGTTAGGCCATGGCATCGTCGAAATTGCGAAGAATGTGGAGACCGCTAAATGTGCATAGCGCCCTCTGTTTGATGGATTGTTACAACCAGATTTCCGAGTATCAATCAGCAGCAGGTTTTTATTAAGAAACCACATCAAATTATGTTTTGGGGGCCAACCGAAAATGAACAGATGAATAATATTCGGTACCCGTATACACATGGTTTAGTTTTTACTGTAGGCTATAGGCAATAATATTTTAGTTTTTACGGTAAACAATAATTCTCCGAAGGTTTAAGAAGGGGGAAACTAGTGTTATTCATTTGGAGCCACAAAAGATTCATCCCAGACAACCGTTAGCGTCTCAAGATTTAATTGTTTACGAATAGTTCTTTAGGCCTTGTTTGATATTTCTGTGAAGACATGCAATGCGATATATGAGGGGGGCTTTCATACATACAACAAAACTTGTTTTATAAATCACTGTTTTATAAAGACACTGGACATATTAGTAATTGTCAACCAGTCTTCTCACGGTTCTCAATATATATATCCACAAAATAACAAACCTCGGTGAAAATTTTAGCTCAATTGGTCGTCTAAAAAAGTCGCGATGGTAGTAATGGAAGAAAACAAAACTTGTTACACGAAGTTGCTTTCAATTGCTTGATTTGAAAATCTATAATTTGAGGTCTCGAAATCAAATTCATGGGAAATCACTTCTTCGACAACAAAGTTTTGATGCTATATTTTGAGTTATTACCAATAAATGTATTGTATGTTTGTGTGAGGATACTATTATTTTTGTAACTTTTTGGTGAGACTATCAAAACACCGTACGTGCATTGAAATAAATGGGTACGTAAAGCTCAGTCTTTCTTCACTGTATCTTAGTCGATTTAAAGTAACTCGACAGTAGTAGCGTGGGAGGGGGGGGGGGTTACAGCTAAAAATGACGTGTTTAAAATATTTAAAGGATTAAACAATTTGTAGGTATAGGTCTATTCTTGAAATGCGTGTTCGTGGCTGATGCAGACTTGAAATCAAGTCTAGACTGCATACGGACGTCCATCACACACGAACTTTTACTTCCGGCTTGTGACGTCATGGGTGTGGTATTGGAAGTTTTTGGGTAGTCAACATGGCGGGCGGTGTAATAACATGTTGCCTCTCTCCGCAAGAGTTGGAGGCAAGATCTAGGAGTAAAGCCATCGATAAAGAGTTGACGAAGGACAAGTCCTATCTGAAGAGAGAGATCAAGATCCTCTTACTCGGTGCCGGCGAGAGTGGGAAGAGCACTTTCCTCAAACAGATGAAAATCATCCACGGACAGGAGTTCAGCGATGAAGATCTACGCGACTACCGCACCATCATTTTCTCGAACATTATCAAGGGGTTGAAGGTGCTGCAGGACGCCCGGAAAAAGCTGGATATCCCGTGGGGGGACCCGTCCAACGAGAAACAGGGAGGTGTTATTCTTACGTGCGATACAACTCAGCTCGTTGAACCCTCGTATTTTATGCAGTTTGTACCGAGCTGCTACGCTCTGTGGAGCGACAGTGGAATACAGGGGGCATATGACAGAAGACGGGAATTTCAAATGGTGAGTTTCAGTTCCTATCAACAAGTTATCACATTGATGATAACAAAAATGATGAACTCTAAGTCTAAATTAGTCTATAACTTATAAAGGTCATGCATGCAGTCACAGTGCATGCAAGCCTTGAATGTCATTCTTGAAAGGGCCCAGGAATTTTCCTCTGGTAAAGCACATTTCTATTGTATGTATTGAGTAAGATAATAGTAAAGACGAATGAAAGTTTAAATTTTAACTTGTATTGGAACTTTGCAAATAATTATGCAAAGGGCACCAAAGCTGAAGAAGAAGGGGCCAAGGGTTATTTGAAGGCCTGGCATGGTGCTCTAGTCAGAATTTCTGGACCCAACAATGGTTTATTTTAAACCAGACCCAGTAACTGGGGCGCTGTACTCCTTTTTCGAATTTTGACATTATCGGTCATAAATGTCAAAATTTGAAAAAGGAGTACAGCGCCCCAGTTACTGGGTCTAATTTTAAACATTTGTACGCCAGATAAGGTCAAAATCATGTTAAAAAAGTTGTTTAGGTTAGTTGCAAATACTCCTGGATGTGTTCCTTCCGCTAGTGAGTGTTAGTGTTACTCCATCCTCCCAATCTCTGACCAATGGGAGGATGGACGGTTAACGATCACAGTATTGTTGAGGTTAATAGGCCTAATTATATCTAAAATGTTTTCGGGCCTTTCGGATGTTCACCCTCAAATTGCCCTTTGCGTACCCACAAAACTTTTGATCACCCATTAAAGTAATCCACAAGGGCGATCAGATCCCGCTTTAAAGACAGTGGACACTTTTGTTAATAACTCAAAATAATTATCATCGTAAAACCTTTCTTGATTACGAGTAATGGGGACAGGTTGATAGTATAAAACATTGTTAGAAACAGCTCCCTCTGAAGTGACGTACATGTAGTTTTTGAGAAAGAAGTAATTTTCCACGAATGTGATTTCGAGACCTCAAGTTTAGATGTTGAGGTCTCCAAATCAAGCATCAGAAAGCACACAACTTCGTATGACAAGGGACAAGGGTGTTTTTTTCTTTCATTATTATCTCACAACTTCAACTACCGATTGAGCTCAAATTTTCACAGGTTTGTTATTTTATGTTGAGCTACACCAACTGTGAAGACTAGTCATTGACACTTACCAATAGTGTCCACTGTCTTTAGTACTAGTCCAGAGGAGGATCAAAATTAATCAATTGAAAAACATGAGCCCAACAGACTTTTCAGGTCATGAGTTAAAACTTGCCTGATGGTAAAATCACTGGCCTCTGGTCCAGTGGCAAATTCGAGCCCTGGGCAATATTATTATTTTAATTAAATTTATATAATTTTTTTTTTTAAATAATGATTTATTTTAGCAATTTATTTTTTAAATAGTACATATTTAATGGCTTGATGTTTCGACCCCAGCAATAGGCTTTCTCAATGAAAATGCAACAAACATGAACAGGTAGCTAATTGTAACCATGTGAGTGCATTGTGTAACATAAATTGTAAGCAGTGAAGTAGACATACTGCACCTTGAATAGAGAGAGGGGGCCCGAGAGGGTGAGGGGACCACACAGCAAAAAGCATATGATAAACAAAGAATAGGGAGGGGGGTAGTGAAGGCCTGGTTTGACCACAAAAGGATTGAAGTACAAAAGACAATTGAAGGTGGGAAGAGGAAACAGTAAATAGAATAGTTTTAAATGAGGCAGGCTTATAATTGGGCATATTTTTCTTGGAAAGGCAACATTTGTGCAACCATAAGGCCTGAAGATACATAAGAGATAGTGATTCATAAAAAAAAACTCCAACTGGGGAAATCCCCATGCAATCATGTAGGGACTGAACCCCAATTGATTCACATCGATCGTTCGGTCAGAAGCGCAGGCCTGTTACTTTACGGAGGCACCAAGGGCGATTATCTCTGTACCCCATTGTCATTGTCTTGGTGCCCTGGAAAAGCTCTGAATAATTTCCTCGTAGGGTGCCCATTAAAAAGTAGAAAATGCCTCGTACACCAGAATTACATATACACACAGGCCAAGGAGGTCAGCCTCCATTGCTCCTGGTCTTGGCCTTGGCGCCCCTTCAGAATTAGATGTCAAAAGTTTCCGCTTGACTTTCCATTGGAAGTGCCCTTTGCAAAATGAAAATGGCTCATGCCCTTTTAAATATGAAATTCCAGGCCTGTATTTGTTGGCTTTGGTTGTCCCCAACTTGACAAGCACCCCATTTATAGTTGGGACTAGTCTCAACTTAAATGTTTTAGGTGGGATGTGCCCCTGCCCCAATTAGTGGATTAACTATAATAGTTGTGATCGAAGTAAGGGTATAAGTTAGAGCCAGTCTCTCCATATGAGCCCCATTCCCACTTATATGAGCAAGGCAACATGAACAAAGCGGTTTGTTAAAGCGGCAAACAATGCTTTTGTTAGGCAGAAAAAATCTTGATAATCCTTTCATAAATGCCGTTTGAGCTAGCACTCCACCAAAGGTGTTTAACTGTACCTGTGGCGCACAACACTAAATACAGCAGTCCACGCACGTTTGATCAACTGTCAATTGCTCATCCTGTAGAGCTCTGGGCAATCCCAACTATAGTTTGGGTGCCCCAACTGTAACACTCAATAATATTTCTTTACCCTTACACGATGTGTATTAGCACTGTACACTCGGTACTTTCCCAAATTCAGTGAAAAAAATCACAGAGATATTACTCGGATGGGATTCTAACCCACAACCGTTGCAATTCTAGTTAGTATGTTAGACACTAATGTATGTACTCTAGAACTACTCTAGAACTTCATATTTTGTGTGGATTTGAAGCCCACTCGAGTACTACATTAGGCCTGTGATTTTTCCAGGGAATTCGGGAACGTGATGAGTATTATACTTGCTGACTGACATCGGTGTAGTAAAGGGTAAAAAAACAAAGTTAATATTTTGTAACACTCAAGTTGGAACCAGTCCCAATTGGGGTGATTATCAAGTTGGGACAGAACAGTTTTTCCAGATAATGTGATTCAAACTCCCAGCATGGTGTCTAAAACAAAATCAAAACACAAGCGTTGTTCACTCATGAATATTTGTTGTGACTATTCAAAGGACACAATTCATGGTGGGAGTGCCACTACAATGTTTGCATAGTGACCTCTAAACTTATAGATTGTTTGGCCGTGGCTGGTATATTCAGATCTGAAATGATTTATTATTGCACCCTAAATACATGTTGGCTTATTGTATGTTTCATAAAAGGAAATGCATGATGTGTACAGTATGTAGTTGACTACTTTCCGCATAAACTATTTCTATTTATATTCACACAACCACCAGGCCTTGAACAACTACACTTGGAGCTTGGAGGCCTCGGAGACCATGGCTCTGGGCCCAATTGCATAGAGCTGCTTAAGCAGAAAATATTGCTTACTAATTTCCTGCAAGTGACAAAAATACTATTGAGAGCACCCTGGCGCAGTCAAAAATATGGTGCGGTCGGTAGAGCGACAGCATAATACCCCTCCAGTAAATTTGTCTTTGTTCAAACCCCAAAACTTTAAGTGAACGTTACAGAATTAATTTTTGCTAACAAAACAGTTGCTGACAGTGTAAGCACTTTATGTGATCCACCATACATAAACTATCAAACATGTAGAAGTTTGAGATCAATTGGCCATCTGGGTCACGAGAAAAATTGTGGGAAAAAACGATTACAAATTCTGCATTGCATCGATGCCAAAACAAAAATGAATAAAACGCTCCCTGAGTGACAACCTCCAAATGCAAAATAAGATTATTTATTTCTCATCAAATATGAAATTTCAATCAGACAGAAATATTTCAAGGGATGTTTTCTACTATCATCATCATTAGACCGTGTAAGTTTTATGTAAGTCTGTGATTTTCGTGATTTTGTTTCTTACCAACTCTGTAACGTCCCTATAAGGATTTTTTCTGTTCAAGACACTGGACACCTTTGGTAATTGTCAAAGACCAAGGGTGTTTTTTCTTTCATAGTTATTTCGCAACTTCGATGACCAATTGAGTTCAAATTTTCACAGGTTTGTTATTTTATGCATGTTGAGATACACCAAGTGAGAAGACTAGTCTTTCACTAGTGTCCAGTGTCTTTAAAGGATTTTTCTGCTAAGGAAAGTCAGGGTTGTGCATTGATTTTAAGCTTGTGTTTTTTCTTGCTACAGTACATGTACACAAACTATTGTAGTCTGTGTTTGTACATGGTACAATGTGGTTGGCATAATATAGGGTCAGCAAGGAAATGGTTCGGGACATAATGAACAGGAAGACAAATAAACATTCACTGTGCAGAATTGTTTGGCAAGGAAATGGTCAAAATTGATGCTGAAGGGTTCAAATTTGTAAAAGTGTATTTTGTACTATACATGTATGTTACAAAATGCACAGGGGTGGTGTTAGAACTGACTGAAAGAAACGAAGGATTTGAAACTTTGCATGGTGTGTATTACAGTAGTGAGGTCACATCACCTTTGCTGATAGAGCCTTCTTGGTATATGGACCTAAACTCTGAAATAAACTTCCCGATCACATCAGGGGCATAACATCATTCAACACATTCAAGGCATTTCTGAAAGCCCACTTGTTTCAGGAGGCCTACCATCAATGACTTTTTATTTCTTCTGTGCCTCAGCGCCTTTGAGCAAACTTTTGATTTAGGCGCTATACAAATTTTGTTTGATTGATTGAATGATTGAGGTTAGCGGCCAGTAACACCATAATGATAATCTCTAAATGAGTTGGGGTGCTTCTAGATGGTTCTGAACCAACGGTTCTTTTCAAAAACACCACAACTCATTTGGAGGTTATGATTACATGGTGTTACCGTAAACTTTTTCCCTTTTATTATAGTAGGGAGAGCAAAATGCTACACAAGATCTACAAAATTGGTGCTCAATAATCAAAATTTGCCACTCATAATATGCAGCCAGTGTACACAAAATAAGTTCAATGCTAATTGTTTTGCTATATGCAAAATTGCTGGATGAAACTACCACTCCCTGGTTTTATTATTGAGCACGTGCCCACAGATTTGATGACTAATAGTGTACAAGTGATTTTACTGACTGCAGAAGTACTATCAATGTACCATTCACACGAAACAAACAAGGCTTTTATTCCTACACGGAAGTGTTTCCAAACCTACTGTAGTGACCGTTTTCAGGCTCGGCTACTGTCTGTAAAAACCTCATTCATTTTTATTATGAATGTCTCGGCTCAAAGATTTGCAAACAGATAGAAAAACCACTACAAATGAACGCTTAGGGGCCTACTCTACTTCTGAAGTGACTCTACTTCCGAGTATTAGTTATGATAGAATGGGGTTGACTTTTAGAACGCACTGGGCACATTTGGTAATTAACAACAACCAGTATTCTCACTTGGTGTATCCCAACATACATGTATGCATAAAATAACAAACTTGTGAAAATTTGGGCTCAATTTGTCATCAAATTTGCAAGAGAATAATGAAAGAAAAAAACACCACTGTTGCATTAATTTGTGTGCTTTCAGATGCATAAATTAAAAGGCTTCAGCTGAAGTCTTTTATCATTGTGAGAAACTACCTCTTTCTTAAAAACTACATGTACGTTACTTGAGAGGGAGCGGTTTGTCACAGTGTTTTATACTATCAACAACTCTCTATCTTTTGTCAGATTGTGTACAAGGGTGCCAAGCCATCCACTGCGTGTTAAAATACTATGTGTGGTTTTGGAACTGTCTGAAAGGAGAGCATGTGACCACTGAAAATACTACCAAACAACACACACCAGTGTGTACGGGTAACACCGAAATGAATATTTTCTATCCTCGATGAAAATTCAACATCTTAAACTCTCCATTGCTCGTTACCAAGAAGATGCTGCTAACATCCATTTTGAGTAATTTACCAAAGCAGACTGGAAACGAAGATGATTGCCCCCATGCCCCCTGGGACTTGCGTTGGTGCCATCGAAGTACTTCAGTAGAAATTTACAGTTTCCTCATAGGGTCCTCTTTACATAAGGAGAAAATGCCTTGGTGTCCGTTATAATGTATGTGAAATACATGTATTTTAAATATGGAGGTTGCAACAGGTAGTTTCAAATGATCCTGAGATCTAGGTCATGTTTTGTACTGATGTTATTTTTTTTCAAATTGTTTTCCAGGCAGATTCAGTCAAGTATTTCTTAAATGAGCTGGATCGGGTTGGACAAGAGGTAAGCCCCCCACTTATTGTTTCTAATATTCCATGATAAGAATCAGGTTGGTTTTTTTTAAGTTTGAAAGCCTGGCTGGCTAGTGGAAAAATAAAGCAAAGATTCACCTTCACAAATAATTATGAGCTGTGCTAACAACAGGGTTTGGCTCTATATTTTGTAATTGATAGTGACAATTATGTAATCTACTCCCCGTTGCATAAAAACTTCATACACGTGGCACAAAAACTTCAATATAGCACACATGCACAGCCTGCAAATGTCTAAACAAAACGAGTTTAACTTACAAATTATGCACATCACACATAATCACTTTGGTTGTTTTTTAATCAGATATATTTTGGTTTTTTTTTTTTTTCGCCCAACAAAAATGCAGGATTTCCTCCCTACTAGGCAAGACATTCTCTTCGCACGGAAAGCTACCAAGGGTATCGTCGAGCACGTCATCGACATCAAGAACGTCCCCTTTCGCTTTGTCGACGTCGGCGGGCAGCGGTCGCAACGACAGAAGTGGTTTCAGTGCTTCGAGAACGTCACATCGATCCTCTTCTTGGTGTCGTCCAGCGAGTTCGATCAGGTCCTGATGGAGGACCGCGTGACAAACCGACTGGTCGAGTCATGCAACATCTTCGATACCATCGTCAATCACAAGTACTTCTCGACGGTGTCAGTCATCCTCTTCTTAAATAAAACGGACCTTCTGGAGCAGAAAGTCAAGGTGGTAAGCCTCAAGGACTACTTCCCTGAGTTTGAAGGCGAGTCCGCTAACATGAAACAGGTACAGGACTTTATCCTTCTCATGTTCGACATGCGTCGCCGTGACCGCAGCAAGTCGCTCTTCCACCATTTCACCACTGCCATCGACACGCAAAATATAAAGCGTGTGTTTGACGCCGTGAAGGTCACCATCTTGAAGAAGAACCTGGACAACCTGATGCTCACAACATAATATTTTTAAGTAACGAAATAATCCACTCTCTTGTGCCTTTTTTTTCCCTCTATGAATCTATGCTTCTTTTAAGACTGGGATGCGGGAGGGGATGCATCGCAGGTCAGAAACGTTCAGATAGACACAAACCCATTTCTGCACACATAGAAAGTGCTGGGGTTAAATGGTGCTTGTTTTTAGGGAAAAGTTGCACCCTTTTCAGACAGGTGCATCAGAGTTGCGCCAAACCAGTCATTGTAAATAATGTTTAGTTTGTAGGTATTTTTTTAACAAAATGTATATTTTTATGCACAATTTTGTTGGCATTGACATGAAAAAATATTTTTTTAGTCTGTTGCTTTATTAATTTTAATGGCAGTATATATGTAGGCCATTTTTACAAGCAGCCTACAAATTCATCGGTTAACTTTTATGAGATTTGTCGGCTGAAATTTACACTTATAAAATATTTTACTCAGACAAGAATTTTGCTCTTGATAGAATCTCCTTCATGCCTTTGTATACCGGTATGTGCCCACTGATTAACTCATTGCAGCTACCTCACTTGTTGTCCTCTTGACTCCTTTCGTAGAGCCGCTAAGCACAAAGCACTTCTGCTTACCAGAACAAGGTCACAAGCCAAATTACCATGTCTCAATTTCTTTTGGGAAAATCCATGGGATTTGTATAACTCTGTAAGCAGGCATTTTTCTGCTGACCATAACCATTGTAAATCTGAACTGATTGGCATTGCGATGTTAAAAACTTTGTATTTGTGCTCTGTTACACTATGCAGTTGGTAAAGCACAGTAAATGCCCTACTTCCTTGTTAACGGAAGATGAGGTCTGCTGGTTGTACTAGCAAAAAGTGATATCATGTTAAGGAGGACACCACCATACACCTTTTCGCAACTACACATTTCGCAAGCGATACTGTTGAATGGGGTGCATGCTGGTCTAGCTAGTGATAAAAAACTTGAGCACTAGTTAGACCATGCAGCATGCACCTCATTGAAAGACCAGCATGTGCACCTCATTCAAAGCCTACAGCGTGTTTACTGTGTATTTGCGTTAATGTCTATGTACAGCAAATTGGGTTTGTGCATGAAGCTTAAACGCAGTAGACACTATTGGTAATTGTCAAAGACTAGCCTTCACAGTTTGTGTATCTCAACATATGCATAAAATAACAAACCTGTGAAAATTTGAGCTCAATCGGTAATCGAAGTTGCGAAATAATAATGAAAGAAAAATAACCCTTGTCACATGAAGTTGTGTGCGTTTAGATGGTTGATTTTGAGGCCTCAAATTCTAAATCTGAAAAACTTCTCCAAAACTATGGCACTTCAGTAGAAGTCGTTTCTCACAATGTTTTATACCATCAACCTCTCCCCATTACTCATAACCAAGAAAGGTTTTGTGCCAATAATTACTTTGAGTAATTACCAATAGTGTCCACTGCCTTTAAAGGGAAGGTACACTATTAGTAATTGTCAAAGACCAGTGTTCTCACTTGGTGTATCTCAACATAAGCATAAAATAACAAACCTGTGACAATTTGAGCTCAATTGGAAAATTATGAAAGAAAAAACACCCTTGTTGAACGAATGTGTGTGCTTTCAGATAGGAATAAAAGACTTCTAGCTAGAAGTTTTTTATTATTTTTGTGAGAAATTACCTCTATTTCAAAATCTATGCTACTTCAGAGGGAGCCGTTTCTGACAATGTTTTATATTATCAACAGCTCTCCAATGCTCGTTACAAGTCAGCTTTTAAGTTAATATTTGTTTTGAGTAATTACCAAACGTGTACCTTCCCTTTAAAAGTACTTTGGCCTCCCTGTCTATTTCTAAGCAACGTTTTGCTTACTAGTTCCTTGAGCCTGTTCCAACTTCCTTATAGAGTGTTGGCAACTGAGCTTTAACTGAAATTTTGGTGAAAAGCCATTGCAGCATCATGAGGTCATGTTTCCTCTACTTGTAGAGAGGATGTGTGATCATGATTTATGACCGTGGCTTTTTCTCTTGTTGGCCAACTAGACCAATTTGTTTGCCTTGAGCCCCTTTCACATGAGAGCAACTTAGCAAGGATTCCTTGCTTAAATTCTAGCGTGGTTGTAAAGTTTTGACAAAATGTACCTCATGTGAAAGGACAACAATTAGTTTCTACTGTCCAAGTTCTCTTGCAAAACCTTGTGAAACATTGCTACATTTTACAACCTTACTAGCAAGGGACCCTAGCTAATTGCTGTCATGTGAATAGCATCTTTGGCCACCATCACGGTTACTTAGTTCACATCACAAAATTGTTTCCTCTGCAATGATGACAATTTGTAAATTAAGTTTGTAGATTTAAATGTATTTCAGTGCAGTACTACGTGTACTATGCTATAGTATTTTTTATGAAGATATGCTTGTTTACTAACTTGGTGTTAAACTACTTTTAAAGATAAATAGCATGATGGACAAGTTTTCCTTATTTTCAATTATAGCTATCTATGTATACGTAACACTGTGTAGAATTGTCGCATAGTGTATACATGTACATCAGACCAAGAAGCTGCGGAAGACTGTTGTAGATCTTCCTGTAGTGCCTTACTTTGTGTTTCAAAATTGTGAAGACATTATGTGTCCTGACTGGTATCCTGCTCACTGGTGGTTCTCTGTTCTTCTGTTTGAGGAATGACAGAACAAGCACAATCCATTTCCTGGTCAGCTTCATACTAATAAAACCTACTTCTCATGTGACATTTAGGTAAAGATGCCTAAAATACATTCCCAGCATTTCCTGACTGACAAGAATTGATGATCTGGCCCTGTCCGGGAATTAATCGGTACACTGTACATTATGCCCAGGAAATAATGTGCTGTTTATGATAAATAAAATGGTCTGCGGTAACACTCTAAATGAGTGGTTCTGAAAAGAGTCATTGGTTTTAACTCGATGTTTCGATCAGTATGATCTGATCAGCTTCTGGAAAAATGATGTAGTGGATGTTTATGATGTTGTTGAAAGCTTTAAATTTACATTCATAAATACCTCGGACAGTTTCGCTACTCCTATTGGTGGAGAGCGCGTCACGTGGGTGTGTATAAACCTTTGTTTATGACCGGTAAAAAGTGTTAATTCATGGGCGTAACACGCGACCTTGCACCTGTTCTTTTAAGACAGTTTCTTCATTCCTATTGGTCCAGAGCAACGGCTGAAACAGTTATGCCACATCACGCGATACGCGCGACATGCACAGCATTCCCTTATAAGGAGTTGTTTACCCGAGGGCGGTGGAGGGCCTTACCATTTCATAGCTGGAGGGGTGTTGTGTTGAAAGAAATCATTTAACAATTATAATTTTTGCATTTATTTTATTTTTTGACCAAAAAGTGATGATGTTTTTGACCGAAAAGGTATTTATGAATGGGAATCAAAGTGTGTTGAATCGGTTTTCAACTAGTGGTTTAAACCCGCCGAAGCCTGGTTCTTTATAATTTATCTCGACTTCGTCTCGGTAAAATTTTCAAGAACCAGGCCTCGTTGGGATTAAACCACTAGTTGAAAACCTCTTCACCAAACATTGATTCCCTTATTAACTTCAAACCTAATCATCTCTACAGTTTATTAAAACCCAACTGCACATTTTCTTGGACTTTGACCACGGTTGTACAATTATTCCAATGAATGAATGTCTGTTCCCAACGACAGCAAATTGTCAAATTGTTAAAATTTTTGATTGAACTGTTAACTCTTTCTCTTATAAAGTAGTGACTGCTCATACATTGTATCATTTTTGGGGGTTGAACAGAATTGACTAGAGTGCGATTCAAACCAACAACCTCTGGATTAACGTGTCGGCGATCTACCAACTGAGCTATCTAACATTGTATTGTTATATCATTTTGTTATACGGTCATCATCATTTTGAATTGTTATTATCGAAGTGTTGGTATAGACCCCTCACATTGGCAGCCATCACAGAGGTTAAACAATGGAAGCGTATGCGCAACGCACAAGGCTCAGCCAATGGCAGGTCTTCCTTTGACCTTAGTGAGGGCGCTATATCGGCTAGTGACGTCATATGCAATGGTGTCTATTTTAATAGGAGACTTTTGAGACGCTGGTGGCAGCAGACATAATGGTCTTTTTTGTGACTCCGAGGGGGCGCGCGCATGCTCAGTACTACATGCTGACAATGTCGGTCTGAGTATGTGCAATACTTTAAGATTACATCTAGAGTCTCCCATATATTATAATTAAGTGCCTTGAAACTGGGCCCTGCATGATGTAAGTTATGCAGTGTACAGATAAATGTATTAAAAATAGGGTGCACATTGTTTTATGGTGTTTGTTTGACATGATGGGTGCTTGAAATGCATGCAGACAATACATTATTAAGGAACTGACTTCCATCCATCAAAATAGTGCAGTAAGCGGTGGTTCCTGGCCACATGTAGTTGGGGTAAATCTG
Source organism: Asterias rubens (assembly GCF_902459465.1). Taxonomy (NCBI): domain Eukaryota; kingdom Metazoa; phylum Echinodermata; class Asteroidea; order Forcipulatida; family Asteriidae; genus Asterias; species Asterias rubens. Next base: position 4,345,074 of record NC_047068.1, on the reverse strand, counting down.
TTGCAATTTTTTTAGCAGGAAGCTATATTATTCGATGACGTGAAGTGGTAACGACAAAAGGAAGGTCACTGCAAGAATAGTGACCCGAGTATTGTATTTCTGAAATAAATGCACAATTGATGTAGCTGTTTTTGGTATACACATTTTAAAGAGCAGCACTTTAGCTTTAAAACATATTATTTGGCATTATGAATTTTGTTTTATTTTTGTTGTGTGCAGGAAGTAAGTTTGTTATATTTTGTAGCTTTTTAAAAAACTCTTTGTGTACATGTAGGGACAGAAAGAAATTGATTGATTACATGCAGTATACATGTAAGTACTATCTCCCACTACTATTATATATACAGAAACCCAGATAGGGAGAGATAAATATTCCTTCCTTAATAAGTGTCTAGCGTTAAAACTATCCCAACTTGGATGTTACAAAAAGTTGGGATTTACCGTAATTTGAGCTATCTTTGAAAAAGGGATTTCCTTGAGTATTTACACCCTGATTTGAAGTATTGTTTCCATTTTTAAGTATATCTAAAAGCTGAAGCACAAAGTGCCAGTTTGGGGACATTATGTTTAACTTCTATTTTAAAGTGCCTGTTTCTAAAATTATTTTTATGTTATCTTTACAACCTTGCCTGTATGAATGCATTTACTGGTTCAAAGGCTGAAAACATTTTTTAGTTAAGTGCTGACAGCATTTATTGGTTCAAATGCTGAAAGCATTCACTGGTTCAAATAAGGGACATAGGGGAAAGCAAGAAATATAACAAGAGCAATGTTATAAACTTCATGTAGTCTGAAATAGCAACTTACTTTTTCTTACTTTTGTACAGCAAAAACAACAAAAACTATGCATTTTTCAATAAGCACAAAGCTTTCTTTAAGAAAGGTTTCTGGGTTACTTTTTTGTACTTTGAGGCTTTTTATACTTGTTGTAATAAAAAGAAATCTGTTTTGCAAATGTTTTGTTTTGTGTCTGAAATGTTTTACATGTAAGTGGACTGTGTCACCTCACCTCCATGCAGGTTTTGTCAAGTAAAGCCATCTTTTTCTATAACATTGGTTGCTGGTATTCATTGGAAGACAAACCTTTTGCTTAGACAGGGTACTTATATCTCTGCAAATTAGAGACCAGAACCCAATTTCATAAGCTGTAAACATGGTAAAGCATAAATTGAGTGGGGCACCAGCCACAATGTAGTATTGGCTTTTAACCTGTTTCTGCTAAGAGAGACTATTCTGTGCTTTCAAAACCGTAACCAGAAGAAAACCCAGACCTCTCGTGACCAAGACCAGCCTTTCCCAGATTTTGCTGGTCGATCGAACAGAGACTGAGACCATCATAAAATGTCTTAAGATGGTCTCGAGCTCCAACGCTCACGCCCCTACCCTCAGAGCCCACGCCCCTACCCTCAGAGCCCATCCCCCTACATTCACAGCCCCTACACTTACAGCTCATGCCCACCTACACCCAGAATAGGCCGCCATTACACTGTGAGCCCATCCCCCTACACTCAGAACCCCCACACCCCCTTACACTCAGAGCCCATTCCCCCCACACTCAGAATTCGTGCACCTTACAATCACAGCCTATGCCCACGTACACTCAGAACAGGCCACCCCTACACTCGGAGCGCATCACCCTACATGTACACTCAGAACCCCCGCACCCCTATACAATCGGAGCCCATGCCCCCTACACTCGGAGCCCACACCCCTACACTCAGAGCCCATGTCCCCTACACTCAGAGCCCATGCCCCCTACACTCAGAGCCCTTGCCCCCTACACTCAGAGCCCAAGCCCCCTACACTGAGAGCCCATGCCCCCTACACTCGGAGCCCACACCCTCTACACTCGGCCCACACCCCTATACTCGGAGCTCTCACCCTCTACACTCAGAGCCCAGCCCCCTACACTCAGAGCCCAAGCCCCCTACACTGAGAGCCCATGCCCCCTACACTCGGAGCCCACACCCTCTACACTCAGAGCCCACACCCCTATACTCGGAGCTCTCACCCTCTACACTCAGAGCCCTTGCCCCCCCTACACTCAGAGCCCAAGCCCCCTACACTCAGAGCCCACGCTCCCTACACTCAGAGCCCACGCCCTCTACACTCGGAGCCCTTGCCCCCTACACTCAGAACCCACGCCCCCTACACTCGGAGCCCAAGCCCCCTACACTCAGAGCCCACGCCCCCTACACTCAGAGCCCACGCCCTCTACACTCAGAGCCCTTGCCCCCTACACTCAGAACCCACGCCCCCTACACTCGGAGCCCAAGCCCCCTACACTCAGAGCCCAAGCCCCCTACACTCGGAGCCCAGCCCCCTACACTCAGAGCCCATGCCCCCTACACTCAGAGCCCATGTCCCCTACACTCAGAGCCCATGCCCCCTACACTCGGAGCCCAGCCCCCTACACTCGGAGCCCAGCCCCCTACACTCAGAGCCCAAGCCCCCTATACTCGGAGCCCACACCCTCTACACTCAGAGCCCATGTCCCCTACACTCAGAGCCCAAGCCCCCTATACTCGGAGCTCTCACCCTCTACACTCAGAGCCCATGCCCCCTACACTCAGAGCCCTTGCCCCCTACAATCGGAGCCCATGCCCCCTACACTCGGAGCCCACACCCCTACACTCAGAGCCCATGTCCCCTACACTCAGAGCCCATGCCCCCTACACTCGGAGCCCAGCCCCCTACACTCGGAGCCCAGCCCCCTACACTCAGAGCCCAAGCCCCCTATACTCAGAGCCCATGCCCCCCTACACTCGGAGCCCAGCCCCCTACACTCAGAGCCCAAGCCCCCTATACTCGGAGCTCTCACCCTCTACACTCGGATCTCTCACCCTCTACACTCAGAGCACATGCCCCCTACACTCAGAGCCCTTGCCCCCTACACTCAGAGCCCAAGCCCCCTACACTGAGAGCCCATGCCCCCTACACTCGGAGCCCACACCCCTACACTCAGAGCCCATGCCCCCTACACTCAGAGCCCATGCCCCCTACACTCAGAGCCCTTGCCCCCTACAATCGGAGCCCATGCCCCCTACACTCGGAGCCCACACCCCTACACACAGAGCCCATGTCCCCTACACTCAGAGCCCATGCCCCCTACACTCGGAGCCCAGCCCCCTACACTCGGAGTCCAGCCCCCTACACTCAGAGCCCAAGCCCCCTATACTCGGAGCCCACACCCTCTACACTCAGAGCCCACACCCCTATACTCGGAGCTCTCACCCTCTACACTCAGAGCCCTTGCCCCCTACACTCAGAGCCCACGCCCCCTACACTCAGAGCCCACGCCCTCTACACTCAGAGCCCTTGCCCCCTACACTCAGAGCCCACGCCCCCCTACACTCGGAGCCCAAGCCCCCTACACTCAGAGCCAACGGTCCCTACACTCAGAGCCCATGCCCCCTACTACTTCTGGAGCCCCAGGCCCCATACACTCAAGAGCCCACGCCCCCTACACTCAGAGCCCACGCCCCCTACACTCAGAACCCACGCCCCCTACACTCAGAGCCCACGCCCCCTACACTCAGAGCTCACACCCCTACACTCAGAGCCCCCCCCCCCCCCCCTACACTCAGAACCCATGAGGGATACACTTCAAGAAAATTAGCAGCAGTACGTGGTGGTGTTATTTTCTGGGATAATTAGCAAAAAATCTTAAAGAAGTCTGTAGTGTAGTTTTGTACATAAAAACGGTCGGGCGCCCTCTTGCGTTTCAGTCATGTTGGACCTTTATTTTACGTGCACGTCACACAAACTCAAAAACTCCATCATCCCATGCACGGCCGGTCGGTGTCGATGTCGTCGCGGTCGGTCCCCTGTGTCTGACACGTCTTATTAGTTTAGTTAGTTTTCGAAAACTACACAGCTAGAACAGGTTGTAGAGGTAAGTACCTGTTTAAAAGTTCCCCAATTACGTTAAATACTCATTGATTTTGATTCCTCAAATTGTCCAAACCGAGTGTCCAGCCGGCCATGATTTGAGTTTTTTGACCACTCTCTCTGGGTGGGAGTCTGTCCTGTGTCCATGCTCCAGTCTTTTCCAACTAACTTTTGTAATCGTACTCGTCGGCCGCATTCTGCTGGTAAAAAATCTAAATCATGGTCTTTCCCAAAAATCTATCCACCTTTGAAAATAACAAATATATGATTCTGGGGTAAAAAAAAGGTTTTATGAATGGCTTTTAAATGGACTCAACTTTCATTTGACACCAAAAAGTCAGAAAATAACTCGGGATTGGATGAGCACTGCATACTCCTCCTACATGTCCAACCGTCCTACCTAGAACTATTTGCGGTTTCATTCTGCTATCGTCTCCCGTTACAGGAGACGATAGCGGAACAAAACCAAAATATACGAGCAAGCACTGCACTGCTCACTTTTGTAAATGTAAGGGTATGAAATTAGCTTTACATCCAAACTTGTGGATCCTGCTGAGTAAACCAACGTCAACGCAAACGGTATGAAAATTAGGCTGCGGGGAATTAGCATTCAATTTGTGAGGCTAGGTAGGCCCAAGTCCTTTTTGGAGCGTACAAAGCTAACTCCAATCCAAGATGTCGATTACTTTCAGTGAGCAGTGCTCACCCAATCGTGAACTATTTTAATATTAAGACTTTTGGGCTGAAGTTGAATCCATAAGCATGTTAACCTTTTCCCAATCATATATTTTTTATTCGGCGGCCATTTCAAAAGTGTTAATGTTTTTTTTAGACACAAGGTTTAGGCTAAAATTCTGTATATTGGGTCGTTACTTTATTTCCCCTACGCAGTTTAACTGCTGGTCTATTAAGTGTTAAGTCAAGAATGTATTCCATATTATTATTTACCTTCTTTGTTCAACTTCAAACTGTTATAACTAGCCACATACTCCAATTGTCCTGGTCAATTGTCTTAGTGTCTAATTTATTAAACTTAGGCTTAACTTTTTGTTTTACTCTGTTCAGAACCTTGATGTCCAGCTGGAGAAAAAGCAAAAGTACTCTTTGGAATTATTGTACAAATTAGAATTATTGCAAAACTTTGGTGGTTGGAGTCTTCACTTTGTGAAGATACGTGAGCAGTGATTGCTCTGACCACGTGAAGGAACTCTACAACTCAGTCAATTTATCTAGAAAGTGAGTGTTTCCTTTTCACTCTACTTTGGTAACCTGGCTGGTAGCTGTGTTAAGGTGTACACAGAAGCTCATTTCACCAACTGCTGACACTTCATTTATTGCTATTCACGGACTATTCATCACCACCAACGTCGAACTAAAGAAAGCGGGGGTTGGATCTCATAACCTTGGCTTGTACACGACTATACAGTGGTTACCAGCTGGTACCCTGCTCTCAAAACAACGAGCGCTAGAGAGCTACAGCCTTGATCTTATGGGTACTCGAGCAATTTACAGCGCCTTTCCTGTGTGGCTGGCGGCCGTAGACAGATCCCTGTAACTAGCGGCGTATCATCCTCCACAGACAGACGGAAATTATTAATATAAGACGTGGCTCCGGCTAAACCAGCTGGGCCTATACCTTGTGCCAGAGTGTACGTGTACACAACTACCTGACTGCTAAAAGCTGGAGGGATCAGTAGTGTATTTGGATGGGTGCCATGGCGGACTTGAATGAGAGGCTCATCTCAGGTTTTCTTGACCATGTGATTGACACTAGAATAGTAAAGGTAAGAGGTTTTTTGTTTCCCACTTCTTCCTTTTAAGTCCCTCTTCCCTAGGTCCCAGTCCCCCCTCCCCCTTCATAGTCCCCTTTCCCACTCTTCTTATTTTGTTGTTGTTTTTTTATATATAAAAATTACTTGTAACACATTATTAACACTGACATGGACATTGCATTGATTTGAAGTCTGTATCCTGTTTGTCAGAATCAAACTGCAAATTGTATCTTGAAGATGTTACCATGCCTTGAATTTCAATCTTGAAGGGGCAAACAATTTTCCTCTGACCAGTATGTAAGGGTCTTTTTAAAAAAAAAATTATGAGGAAAGTTAAAATTTGTGTGGGAACTTTTTTAAGGGCACCACGGCAAAAGCACATAAGGCCTGTGTTACAATCAAAGTCTCTATGTTTTTCTGCATAGACCTTACACAAGATTTCACATTGAGACAACATTGTGGACACAATGAATACCAAGGAGATGACAAGGTGTATTATTTATAAGGTGTAAGATGACACGTGTTCACAGTGTAAAGATTGATACAGGAGAACATTGTACAAAACAATGTTTTTTACATGTCACTTGTGGGCAGATTTTCTTTTAATGTACTTCAAATACACAATATGTAGGCCTAATGTATTGCAAACTATGTACATGTACAATGTAGGTCAGGTATGTTCACTGCATACACGCTTTATGAAAAGTATCGACAGTGCACAGTAGCTGGATAGATAAACCTGTTCAAAGTTCAACATGTTGGATTCATTTGAATCTGCAAGTACAAAGTACAGGTCCTGTGGGGGAAACAACGCCTGACTCCACCAATTTGAAGCTGCTTCACGTGCAAAATTTGATCGACCCCCCCAAAAAAGACATAATAAAAAAACAATTTAGGGTGGGGGAAGGGGAAATGGGTTTGGCTGTACAAGGTACACGTATGCCACTTTATTGCACAAGTCTTTTTTTAGTGCAGTTAATAGCAACCTCTATAGGGAATTATGGATTTCTGCTAAGTGTATGAACATCGGACCTTTTAAATTTATAAGCCCGATGGGCTGGGGGGAAATTAATGATGACATCTATTGGCGTGTTACAATTATCGTTATACGGCCACATTCTGTTAGTGATTGGACTCAGGAAACACACGGATTATGGGCGGCGTTTTCCTTTAAACCTCTTGCAGGTTTCACCTACGTGGATGTTTGCATGCTCACGATAAACAATGTGCACTTATCAGTCTCCTTCCAATGTTTCGAATGCATGACCTGATTATTCGGGGGCAAACGTCTAAGCTGTCAAGATGAGGGGGAAGCCAGTGATTTCCCTGCTCAGAGTTAGTTAATGAGGGCTCACGTGGCAAATAATTGTTTTTTTCCATGTTCAAGTGATGGCTCTCTTTCTTATGGCAACAGGTTGATCATTTTAGGAATGTGGGTTGTACATTGCTGTTAACTACAATGTTTGTAGGCGTAATGTTCCTGTAAGGTCAAGGCAGTTTTTCCTTGGTAAAGGGCTCTTCTTCAACATGTTCAATGACAAAAATTTCACTTTGTACTTCAAGGGGAACCAAGGCAATGACTACAATAGGAGCATGAAGGCAATTTGAAAGTATCAGGCCTGAATGTGCTTTTTGTATTGTGTGCCCAGTGGGTTGTACACCGCTGTACAAATGTAGCTTTAAAGTAGACCTGTGTAATGTTCCTGTAAGGTCAAGGCAGTTTTTCCTTAGTTGAGGTCACTTCTATGGCGGAAATTTATTTTTGTATATAAATTGAAACAGTTCATAGGGCAACTAGGCAATGACGAGGAGCACAGGAAATAAAAAGGCCTGGATCTCCTTTGTACCATGCGCAGGCCTCGAAATAATCCCTGGACTCAAAGCAATTGCCATGGTGCCCTTCGCTTTTGCTGTGGTGACCTCTGCAAAGTTCCAATACAAAATTACATAGAAGTGCCCCTACTGTGCCCCTTCAGGACCCTCATTCAAGGCTTGCGTGTGCATTTGTTTTGTTTTCAAGAGTGGAATATTCCTCCATGATAAAACAAAACATTATCTGTTCACTTAAATTTGTTCTTTTAATGATTTTTTGTGACTTGTACGTATTTACTTTTATAAATGTGTCTAAACTTGAAATGAAAACACATTTCCACAGACATTGTACATATTTTCCAAAACCACTGGAATATTCCGAAACAACTTTTCTGACCCATAATTAATGCGGTGGATAATACATAATAGGCGCTACATGTAGAGTCAATATCTGTTGCATTACTGTGTCTGACCTTTACTTTGTGGTAGCGTTATATTATTGTGTGTGTAGTCATTATGTGAAGGTTTCTTAAAAAGTGAACAGGAAACTGGAAAAAAAAACCGCAAACCACATTCTTATTTTTTATTTTTTATTTTTCAAGCAGTTATATCATTATAATTGTTATTATTTATGTGACCACAGTTCATTACAAAGTAGAAAGAAAAAAACAATGCAGGGCAAAATCAAAGAACTATAAAACCAAAACAGAAACAACAATGCAAGAAACGACTTAAAATAATGACAGGAGGGAAACTAAATAGATCATGATTTGGAGGAGGTCTGGTTCAAATCTATTTGGAAAGGGATACATAAAAACGTGTAGCCTACTTGTAGAGTAGGCCTTTGAAAGTCTACTACTTGTATCAAGAGCCATCTGATACTTTATAACAAAAGCTTCAAATGTGTAAAAAAAATCCACAAAGTATTATGTTTTTTTGAAGGGAAACTGACTAGATAAATGTTTTAAGAAGTTGGGGTGTAATATGGTTGAACAAAACAAAGTTTATCGGGACTTGAACCAACGACCTTCGGATTAACATGCTTGTGCTGGCTTTTTAAAATCAATTTCAAAGTTGTATTTTTTTTTTTTGAAGGGAGTGAGGACTAAAGGGACTGGGGGAAGTAACAATATTTGTTAGTTTGATTGCTAATACTAACTAACTATACATTAACTTCATACAGGTGTATAATTTCCTCTTTGCTGCTTCATGCCTCTAATACCTGTAATTCATGTTTCTAGTACAATTTTTTCACCCATGGTAAAGGTTTATCAGCGGGCGGCAGATTGTGAAAAGTTGGCCCAGAAAGTGTCTAAAGCTGGTGATAATGACACCGGCTTAGAAAGTTATTGCACCATAATCCAGTCCATAGCCTGAATGTAGAAACACCCTTTTCCTTTGAATTACTGTTTAGTCGGGAAGGCCCCCCCTCCACTCAAGCAAGACATTACGCCACACGACATTATGTCCATCAATTATGGGGGCAAGCTGGCCTAAAGCGCTCGCCTCTCAACCTGGTTCGATACCCGGCCAGGGCCATGTGAGTTGAGTTGTGCGTTGATTCTGTGCTGTCCTCCGCCAGGAAAAAATGGGTTGATGTGTCTGGCACTCAAGGTCGATGCCTGCTTCGCGAACATGTTGTAGCCGTGTCCTTCCCAATACAGCTTTTACATTCATGTAGGAAAGTAAGAATGATTAGCTTCCCCAATTATTTTTATTATAATCCGCAATGCCAGTTACAACACAAGTCAAAATGCGCTCCAAGTAGTCTGGCTGGCTAGTTCATGGTGAAAAGCATCCTTGTTTCATTTGAGATACAGGCTGATAAGCGAACAAGGTGAAGGACTATGGAAATGACAAATCAAACTGGTCCTGCTGGACAGTCACTCAACAAGTTCAAGGGCAAAACCTGCTTTGTCAGGTGAAAACAACCTTGCTCTGAAAGAATAAATCATCACGAGACTGATTATAATTTATAAACAAAGAACCTTTATCCTCTGTGTGCTTGTACATGACATTTAAAGGCTATCGATACACTTTAAATTAAATCATTGTAATTTTTTATTTTGTTCTCCTTAAATTAGAATTTGAGATTGAAAACTAGGACAGGCAGCACAATGTTTGCTACCCACCATGCCATTCACCACTAGCACTACAACCTGATAATTGTCAGAGCAAGGATAGTCCTAGACACTGTATGCTTCAAATGTACATAAATTTCCCCTTTGTCCAGGAATACAATTATTAGACTACCTGTTTGTTTGTAGTATGTAAATGGATAGAAACTAAGGCCCAATGGAATTGAGACGGACACAACAAAACCCAAAACAGGAACTGGTATTTTTCATTTATGAATATTTACTTCTGTATACGTACATGTAGGCCTTCATCATAACTTGTAATTTTATTATTTCTCATTGAATTGTGTTTACATGCGATACATTTTTTAATAGCAAAAGTACACAAAGTTTAGTTCAGGCTTCTCAGTTGTTTACTATGCATGTTTTGTTTAGCAGTTCACATGTTTTACACATGACGTAATAATGAACATTGTGAAGAACTCTGCCATGCCCACTTTAGAGACCTGTCCCTTCTCAATTTCAAGTCAGATTCCAAAATAATAGAGACATCCTTGCTCTATAATGGCTGTTCCTCACCCTTGAAACCCATAAACCCATGAGCCATGCATGAGCCGATCTTGTGTACTCTGAAGTTCATGGTTTACAATAAAGTAATTGTTAACCACAGGCTGGTTGGCACCACTGTTTATCTTTAATTTAATTAATCACGAGGATCATTCACTGTATATTGTAGATGTTCCGTCCCAACTTGAAAAATCGTCCCAACTATAGTTAGGGACTGCGTGTAGTTATTCCAACTTGAATGTTCACAAGTTGGGGCGTCCCAACTGTAGTTCGGGCAGTTATTGTACAGGGTACCAGTGGAGCAAGCTGGGGATCTCTGAATTTGCCTTGTGCATAGTGGGAGTATGGAGTTAGGGATTTTTTGATACATGTAGCAAAATCCTAGAAAATTAACATTTTTACAGATCTAACTATTAGGAATTAACAAATTGTTTGTTGAGTTTTATGTGTTATCTTCAAGAGTTCTCTTTTGTTCTTATAACCATTAAAAGTATAGTTTTTCAGAGGAAAAAGGTTTGAGGCTATCCTGTGGGCGATCCCAATCACAGTTGGGACGCTACAACTGTAACACTGGAGTTGGGACCTGTCCAAACCATAGTTGGGACGATTGTACAGTTGGGACGGAACATGATCTCATTGGAGAAACGTAGTGATTTGATGCGCTGCTCAGTTCCCCCACTCGCCTCACCCTTCATAATGCAGCATGGATGGCTCAAATTGACACGGCAGGATATCTCATTAAGTAAAACATGGGCTCGTTTCAGCTGATAGTCTCCCGTTGGCAAGGGTGGGTTCCGGGGCACATGGGGCGACTAAAACGTGCTTTGTAAATCCGACTAGGAGCCTCACCCCTTTCAGTTAAAGTTATATCCCTGATCAGGACCATGTGGACCTTGATGAAATCCGGCTTGGCAGTATTCTTAAAATACACGTGGGGGCATACAACTGCACACAAAATCGGCTCATGATACACTACTGTATAAGTTGGCGTTGCATGCAGGGGACATCCGGGCCGACGGGGTGTTCAAAAACTAACCCAATTCAAAACAGAGTGTCCAGAAACTGTCCAAAACAAACATGTCCCAATTCAAAACAGAATGTCATAAAACTAACAACACTGTCCAAATTCAGTACATATTGTCTTAAAACTGTTTAAAACAACACTGCCCCAAATTCAAAACGGGGTGTCTCTAATCTGTAAACAGGTAAATTGTAAAAATCTGTATTTGCAAAAACGGGTGTCCAAAAGCTGTCTAAATTCAAAATAGGGTGCCCCAAATTTGTATAAATTAAAAACAGGGTGTCCAAATACTGTATTTAAAGGAGGCAGATCTATTAAAAGACACTGGACACTATTGGTCATTGTCAAGGAACAGTCTTCTCACTTGGTGTATCTCAACATTGTAGGCTATAGGTATGTAGATGAACAAAATAACAAACCTGTGAAAATGTTCAATTCAATTGGTCGTCAATGTTGCAAGATAATAATGGAGGAAAAAACACCATTGTCACATGAAGTTGTGTGCTTTCAGATGCTTGATTTCAGGACCTCAAAATCTAATTCCGAGGTCTTGAAACCAAATTCAAATATTTTAGTGGAAAACTACTTCTTTCTCAAAAACTACGCTACTTCAAAGGGAGCCGTTTCTCACAATGTTTTATACTGTCAACAGCTCTCCATTCTTTGTTACCAAGTAAGTTTTTATTTTGAGTAATTACCAATAGTGTCCACTGCCTTTAAAAAGTGTTTTAAAGGATGCGATTCAGAAGAGGAAGCTGGTAATTATTTTGTGTGGGTGTTTATGGTGAACGTGTGTGGAGTGGGGGATAGAAATATAATTGAGTCTGTGTATATTAAAACACGCCAGTGCTATTTAATTCCTGTTACATGCTTGCTTGCTTAGAAATAAATGCAAGAAACGAATTGTTATTCTTGCGAAGTGTTGTTTCTGTAGTGGTGGTAGTGGACAGTGTACAGAAAGTGGTTATTGAAATGTCATACATGTAAATAATTTTTTTAAAGCCATTATACACTTCGGTACAGAACAACAACAAAAGTTCACAGATTTACAAATAACTTACAGGGTTTACAGAAGGTAATGGTGAAAGACTTCTCTTGAAATATTATTCCATGAAATGCTTTACTTTTTGAGTAAACATTAAAACAATATCAATTCTCGATCATAGCACAAAGAAACTACTCAAGCCTGAGCACAATGGCCATTTGGTTACCAAACCTAGTTTTCCGCAGACATTTAGCCAATACCCTCCATAGCCGAGGCTTTCAATAGATGGCTTTTCAGTGGTGGTCAAATAACATTTACATAACATCAAGAAAGATTTGAAATGCCAAAATACCCATGGAGTCTCATTGCAGTTGCATTAAACTTTCAAGTAGGGAGTCGTTTCTCACAATGTTTTATACTATCAACAGCACTCCATTACTTGTTACAAGAAAGGTTTTATAACCCCCTGCTGCTCGTAAAAGTTAAACCAGTTTGGGTCTAACTAAGTACGCTGTCTGAACATACCCTATATTTGTTTATTTACTACGAACTAAGTTAGTAACTCCTGTTTATGCATGAAATTTGTATCTACTTTATTAACTGTAAATTTGTTCCACTTTCTTTGTAGAGATGGGCTGTGCTGGAAAAGTCGGCAGATGGTGGTAAGTTTCAAAGTACTAGATTTATTGCAGATTCATTTAATTTGATTTGTTTTCATTTGCTGTGGTGGTTGTAAAGCCAAGGACTCTCTGAAAAGCATTCACTGTAGTAGCCAAGAACTATGATCTTCAGAGGGATCCGTTTCTTACAATGTTTTATACTATAAACAGCTCTCCGTTGCTCGTTACCCATTAAGTTTTTATGCTTACATTTGTTTTGAGTTATTAAATTACCAATAGTGTCCAGTGCCTTTAATACTTGTTGTGTGTTTTTAATGCAAGAAATGCAAACAAGATTGTTCTCATTCCTGATTCTTCATCCATCAATTTTGTTTTTGTATTTATTTTTTTAGATTCCTTGACTCTGCGCCTCTTCAGGGACGACAAAGAGGCCAATGAGAAAAACACCTATGTACTAAGCAAGGAGAACTTCATCGGGACGGAGCGAGGTTCCGTCAGGCAGCACAACAAGAAGGCGCCCGCCCGCTACTGGGCGATCATCACCATCCAGAACCCCACGCTGCTCTTCCAGCACAGCCACAACAACGGTGCAAAGACAGTGTCCATCTTTGAGAAGTGGGATAAGAAAGTGAAAGATTTCTGGAAGCATCGTAAGTGATTGCCTTGGCCTTGAATGAGCATCCTTACAGGGCCCAATTTCATGGCTCTGCTTGTACCTTAAGCAAAGAATCAGCGTATTCGGAAGCTAGGAATTCTGCGCTTACATGTATGTCAAGCCTGTTTCACAGGTTAGCAGGGAATTTTGGCTTGTGCCTGTGCATACATACTCCACGGTACTAGGCATTCTACGCTTACACTCTTACAAGCGAAGAATGGTGATCGCAAGCGCAGAATTTGGTGGTAAGCAGAGCCATGAAATTGAGCCATGATCATTTTCCTGGTAGAACTCAAGCTAACTAGGTGCCTTATTTTCTCTACTCCCCACCAGAGAGTTGGTTGGTGAAACCTTTAGAGGGTGCCAACAGCTTCACCAAGGAGGATGGTCTGACACTACACATCAATTGGGCCAGTGTATGCTTGGCCTACCTCAACCCCCCTAGACACTACCTGCGCTGGTGCTTGGACACCATCCAGCACATCTCCTATGAAAACACCAAACTTTGTTTCACCGTCATGAAGGATAACAACAATAGTGGTGAGTGTTTTTATGGAACACAGTACACTATCTACAGACCTTTATCATGGGGCACTCATCTTGATTTTTTTCCCCCTTCCAATCAATGTAACCAAACTGAAGCTTGAAGGAGAAATAGTCTGGTTCCTTTTTGTACAAAGATTATTAATAACCATTACTGTTTATTGGATACAAGAAACATGACCGAGATGGTGGCAGCATGATAGAGGTCTGTAAGAGCAAGATTTAGGATTGAAAGTTTTTGTGATGATGACGTATTTGGAGTCTGTAGTGTTTGTAGTGGCTCCTGGTTGTAGTGACACAGGGTGTAATGTTGCCAGATGAAATGATCTAACCAAAGCCATAGCGATAAAGATACACAAAGTCTATGGACTGTTGCACTGACAAGACTATTTTGTTGAGGGATATTGCATCTCTTGATTCTAACAATTCAAAATTGTTTTCAGATTACTACGAGGTGAAAGCTGAAAAGGAACGCTTTGCTGCCAAGATTAAAGAAGTCGTGGAAAATCTACGCTCTCGTTACTTGGGTCAGAGTTACATTTGTCCGAACGGTAAGAATTAGACCTGTCCAAAACGACAACCTCAGCTACGGCTAGATTGCGCGCATCTGCCTATTCTTCAACACTGTCAAACGCTCTGATCTAGCCATAGCTGTAGCAGAAGTGGGCGTTTAGTCTGTTGAAAACAGCTCTGTCAATTTCACTAAAAATCTACCTAACTTAGTATCAATCTTAGACGTTAGGACGCTTTGAACTAATCCTATGTTAGGATAGGTTACTCGTCCTAAGTCGAAATCGGCTTCTGGGCTTCCATCTTTATCTGTTACCTGTTAATATTAAATTTATTGAACAATTGTCTTGAAAAATTATTTGAATGCCCGGTCTCTGTTTCTAACCTGATGTTTGTAACAATGTGCCTCCTAGATAACCAGAAGGTACCGCCGGATGGTCCTACCTCGGTGTGCAGTGATCCTACTACAATGACGAGCTCCAGCTGTAAATCGGAATGGACCTCTCAGAATATGCCAGCTGATCAAACACCCAGTGAGAATATGTACACTCACCATCCGCATCTGCAGTTGCCTGGGGAAACATGTCGGTGCGAAGAAGCCCCAACCTGTAAACTGGAAACACAGAAAGGCGATTGTGGTACTGCCATGAGGAAGATGTCAGATCCCAAGTTCCTCAGTGTCCCCGCGATAAAAATTGTTCCTGTTTCTCCTGAAACGGACTCCAGGCGAGAGTTTGAGTTCCGCCACAAACAAAGTCCTTGCATTCCACCACGGACTACTTCATATGTCTTGCCAGGGCAGGGAAATCCCACATGGACTGATAGTAAGGCCGGCACCAGAATGAAGAAAGGCATGTCTGCCTCCACGAGTATACTACATGAAATTCATTCAGAGCAAGTCTTTGAGCCATCCAGGGACTCACCAACTAGTACTGGCGGGAGAGCCTTGCCGCCCATTCCAAAGAAACCAGACTGTCCGGAAGTCACATCTGCAGTACAACTACCGCTGCCAAAACCACCGGTTACGCTGATCTCACCTGGCATTATGGAAAAGGCAAGCAGGGTGATGAAGCCAACTGATGATTGTGACTCTTGCGGAGGCTCTATGACCAGCATTCTGTCACAAACCAGTGATGTGACGTCCATGGACATGACGCAGAGCTTGTCGTCGCTGTCGTCAGAAGAAGAGCGGGGAAGATGTTCCTCGGTGGAATCAAGGAAGACGAGCCCCACTCGGACGAGCGTCCAGTCCCTCACTGGTTTCAGTCATCCTTCAAGCGATACGAAAACCCCGACCTACATTCGCTCACATTCTGTTCCCGCTGAGCTGCCCAAGACCCACTCCGGCTTCACAGAGTTGGTCGAGCCGGAGTACATGTCCACAGAGTCTCTCAAGGAAGGGTACTTACATGTAAGTAGGATGGAGTCCTGTTCGGCTGAGAGCGAGTACATCAACCTGCCGTCTGAGCAGAGTCTTTATGTCAACCCTGGCTTAACGTTACCTCCCAATCCTTTACCACTGCCACCGCGGACAAAGCCCCCCGCACATCCAGGTCCAACCAGGTATGAAAGTCTCTTGATTTATATTGATTTGTTTGATTTGAATTCTTCGGACAATATGATAATAATAACAAGCAGAGGCCGTCCAGGGAAAAGTAAAAAGTAAAAAAGATGTGCCCTCCAAGACCTTGCTCATTTAAAAGAGGAAAAATTCATATGTCCTATACATAATACAGAAATTTAAAAATGTTAACTCTGTAAGCACTAGAATGACCTAAAACATCTCTAACATTACACCCTATCTGCAATCGTAAGTGGGTTACATATTGTCATGAATTGACAACTTCCAAATGTCCATTTTCACAAAGTCACTGTTCTCATTTTTTTTCTCCTTTTCAGACCGATATACTAAGTTTTGCAACTTTAGGAAAAGGCGCTTTATAAATGGTGTTATTATTGTTATTGTTAGTATTTGTTATTATTAAGTTCCACCCCTTCATGCACTGACCCATTGACCAATAACAAAAGTCCAAGATGTTAAAAAAAGTCACATTAACAAGTGAAGTCACATTAGAACATGTGTCCTAGCCACATAGGCAAAGTTCTGTGTACACCAGTCACCAGTCATGCAACAGTGGTTAAAGATTAACAATAAGCAATTTAAAACATTTCGATGATGACTAATTAAAGCCATTATACACTTTCGGTACAGGAAAAAAAAAAGTTCACAGATTTACAAATAACTTACAGGGTTTACAGAAGATAATGGTGAAAGACTTCTCTTGAAATATTAGTCCATGAAATGCTTTATACTGTTTGAGAAAACATTAAAACAATATCAATTCTCGATAGCGAGAATTACGGATTTATTTTAAACACATGTCATGACACGGCGAAATGTGCGGAAACAAGAGTGGGTTTTCCAATGACCGATTAAGCCTAAATTTTCACAGGTTTGTTATTTTATATATATATAAGTTGTGATACACGAAGTGTGGGAGTTGGACAATACTGTTATACCGAAAGTGTATAATGGCTTTAATGTTGCCTCATTTTTGTTAACAATACAAACAGAGTGGAATTTTTATATGGATTCTGGCCGGGGCGTGCGGGTTTGATTCAATGAACATACATCAAACTATTTATGTATCTCTATGTATTTTATTTTTGGTTAGGACTGACCACTTCCATGCAGGATCTCAGAGCTGTGAATCAATGGTGAGTGATTTGTATCAAATGTTTAGTAAAGGCACTGGACACTATTGGTAATTGTCAAAGGCCAGAAAGAAAAAACACCCTTGTCACTTGAAGTTGTGTGCTTTCAGATGCTTGATTTTGAGACCTCAAAATATAATTCTGAGGGCTCAAAACAAAATTTGCGGAAAATCATTTCTTTTTCAAAAACCACGTTACTTCAGAGTGAGCTGTTTCTCACAATTTTGTTATACTATCAACCTCTCCCCATTACTTGTTACCAAGTAAGGTTTTATGCCAATAATTATTTTGAGTAATTACCAATAGTGTCCACTAAATAAAGGGGATATGTACAGTGTTGCCACATTTTCAACAAAAAATATAAGCATTCCACAGGGACCCATTTGTAAATAGTATTTCATTGAAATGAATGCTGCTGAGAATGTGTGTACTGATCCAACCACAAAATCTTTCTTCTTTTCCCACTCAACAACATTCTTCGCATAGAATAATCATTCAATTGTGGTTATTGTTAGCCAAGCTCAAGGTCGATTATTTGACTGCAGTGTGGTAGTCACAGGCTTATACAATGGCAGAGGCTTTCCCTAAATGGACAATGAAACTACTTGTACACAAGTGCTGAAGTCCTGTACCAGTTTGTTATTTGCTGTGTGGGTATGTAAACAAATCGTCATTTACACATTACTGATGCTATTCAGTAGGGTAGGTAAACAAACTAAAGCCCCTTTAACACAGAGTAAGTTAGTGAGGATCCCTTACTAAATTGTAGCATGGTTGTAAAATGTTACCTCGTGTGAAAGGATGAACAATTTTTAAGTATAAGGCATAAAAAAAAACACCTTTTATTGCCCTTTTGGCTAAAAAATCAGGAGGGTCGGTTTTTTTGTTTTGTTTTACGTCTACGTCGTAGGAGAAAAAAAAACCACACATTTTTGGACGATCTTATCCACAAATGTTGGCCCTAAATAATACTTTTTCCAATGAAACCATTTTCATGAACTAGTGATTAGCGGTTCCGGCATTAAAGATCAACGTTTGCAATAAAATCATCACGATTCAATGATCGGTAACAACGCACAGAATTACGATCGGTAACAACTCACAGAACATTTATTTATCAATGAACTTTGCCCCGCATCGCGCACGCCCTCAATCGGCAAAAGTAATACATGTTTGAATATGCTTCAAGACTGTACATTGCACCATTGTACATGCGTGCGGCACACTGCGTGGCAATTCTTTCTCAGTTCGTGAACATGCGTATTTTGTTGGAGTCTAGAAACGGCCAATTACAGCGTGCGGACTTTTTATGCACTTTTTGCATGCAGTGGGTATTTCCATGGTGTGGGCGACAGATCGAACCATGTGGCCGAGTGCATCGTCGTGTTTTAACATTTTGTTTACGATCGCTGAAAAAAGCTGGCGGTTTCTGAAGGCTGGCCTCGATAACAGTGAAAAGATTTTTTCATTCCATGAATTGGAATTACGATAACAGTGAAAAGATTTTTTCATTCCATGAATTGGAATTACTATTGGAGAGGGGCAGGGCCCAGTTTTGTAAAGCTGTTTAGCAGAAAATATTGCTTTTAACAAATTTCTTTTGCCAAGCAAAAAATGAGTGGGGCAGCAGTCGCAACAATGTCATCTTCATGGAATGTTGGATGGTAACCTGTTTTTGCTTACCAAGATTTTCCTGTGCTTAGCAGGTTTTTGTGCTTACAGGCGTTATGAAATTGGGCCGAGGTGGTTCTCAAATCATGTCAGGAACAAAATCCAGTCAAGATTTGCAGTGGACACTACCATGCCGTTAATGTATGCTTCAATCATGTTTGAAAGGGCAAGGGCCCCATGGCATTTTCTCCTTGGTAAAGGGCACCCTATGAGGAAAGTGTAAATTCCTACTGGAGCATTATAAGGGCACCAAGGGCAGAAGGGGCACGGAGCCAATCGCCTTCATTGCCTCCATGAAGTATCAGGCTTGCATTACTTGTATGTGTACATTGAACAGTAGTTACACATTCACACATTTTTAGAAGATAGACAAATCACAGCAGTGCGATTTACTTACTTCCTTTTGGCATTGAAAATACTGTACATGATATGTATGCCCAAGGTTGGACAGGAAATTCCGAAGCACTGAGGACCGACACTGTCACAAAAAGAAAAACAATGTGGTCACGTATGTTCTATGTACATGTACATGTGTACACAACCAAACCTCCGACTGCCAAGGAAAATTCACACACATATGAAAAATTGATTTGTGGCAAGAACAAAAGAGCTGGCCTCTCATTAACTGGGGAAAAGGTTGTGTGAACTGAGAACAAGTTGTTGTCATTCCATGTATGGCAATAGGATGGGAACAAAAGTACAGCTAAGTGCTTTTTTACTGCTTGGTTGTCTAATGATAATCATACCAATTGGTAAACCTGTTACTTCTTCCACTCCCTGCCCTGTTACCCCTTCACATTACCCATCCTCCTTTTATTTCCTCACTACACCCCCTCCCATGTTACCCCTCCCCATTACCTCATCCCTAAGGCTTTTATCTCCTCACCATTACCCCTCAGTTCCATATTCCCCCGCCCTAGTACCTCTTCCGCCTGTTACCCCACCTCTTCTTATCCCCTCCCCCTCTTGCGCCCCTCCCCGAATAACCCCCATCCATGTTACCCCTCACCGTTACCTCGCCCGATTGTTACCCCCAACTCCCTCCACTGTTAACCCTCCCCTGTTACCCCTCCCCATTACCTCGTCCCCAAGGCTTTTATCTCCTCTCCATTACCCCTCCGTTTCCATGTTACCCCCCCCCCCCCCCGTTACCCCACTCTTTGTTATTCATCCCCTGTTACCCCCAAACTCCCTCCCATGTTAACCCTCCCAGTTACCCAGTTCTGCTATCCCCTCCCCCTTGCCCCTCCCCCCCCCCTCTCTCCCGAGTTACCCCCTCCCTCTTTTCATCTGACAGCAGTCTGGTGCCGGTCTGTATAAAACCAGGTTGTATCCAATAATCCGCATCCGACTCTTAATTTCCCTGTGCAAAGCTGCCAGGCTTCCTCGGGGAAGCCATTCAAACAAGGTGTGTTCCTGTATTGGACACTGTAAGGGATGTGTTTTCTTTTTTAAAGAGGGACCGGGGCAAGAGGGGGGGGGGGAGTTACAGGGTACTTCAGCTTGCTTTAGTCAGTGCCGATCGATGTCAGTCAGGCATGTATGCTTCGGTTTCTATCATGGCAAGGGCACCAGGCAAGGGCACCAAGGCATTTTCTCCTTGGTAAAGGGCACCCTGTGAGGATATAGTAAACTTCTACTGGAGCATTTTGAGGGTAACAAGGCATTGACCAGGGTGCACGGAGGCAATCGCCTTCAGTTTCTTCGTTTTAAGTACATGTATCAGGCCTGGTCTGTATTAAATAGTTGATACATGTTTGTTATTTATAAAAGACATTTGATGGTTTGACTTGAAGAGACATTTAGTATCTTACTTCGATAGTAGTCTCTATTCCTTTTTCCAATACAATGCTTGAAAATGAAATACATATACATGTAGGCTCATTCATATGTATCTTGGTTGTTCATTGAAACATGTATGTAAACTCTGCCTGTTTGCGTCTGGACAATGTATCCAGTTGAGTTTCCACCTCCCATAAAACTCCCTTAGTGCAATCTCCCTAGAGGTGCTCAAAAGGATCCTTCCTCAGTCTAAAAAAGGAATCGAGCTGTATTATTACGATGACTAAACGAAATAATTGACAAGTTACAGTTGTATGGGTGGCTTGTAGTGGCCAAGTAGCTACGAGCATTGGACTGGTACTCTGGTAATTCTGATCAGCAGAGTAGGTTCGAGTCGCACCTGGTCGGGCACTTGTGTCCTTGAGAAAGATACTAAAACCATATTTGCTTTGTCATGAAATATTTAAGCATTAATTGCTGTGTCCTTTGGATGGGATATTAAGCCATGTACATGTAGGTCATGTGGACTAGATTTGGTAGTGCGGTGCCTGGCCTGTAAAAGAACCCAGCCGTCGATTACACCAACCTCTTCCTAACTTAGGTTTAATCTTAGGACTTTCGACGAGTCCCAGCCTTTATTAACCCTAAGTTGGATGAGTTACTTGTCCTACATGTAACTCCAGTTAAATCCTAGCGTTTCATTATCGGCTGCAGGACTCATACAGATGGAAGAGTTGGGCTTAACCCAGGTGTTTCTGGTTCCTGTTTAAGCCAACACCCTTGCATTGTTTACAGGTTTCCTCAGGCATGCGAGCTATACATGTACATTTACAGTGATTAAACTCACTTAAATGAGGCATCCTTGGTTTCATTACCAGAACAAATAAATAATAACAATCATAAATTTCAATTAAATTTATGTTTCCGAAACAGTTTATAGTATTCATGGTATTCTCAGTCCATAATTTGCCAAAATGTGCAATTGGATGTGACAGGTTTTCAGTAGAAAGTCAGAAGCACATAGTGTTTGGGCCAGCTTGGGTTTTGTCAAATTATTTACCTATTTTTACACCAAGCTCTGGGGGGAACATTAGGGTTTAAAGTTTTCACCCCCGAATCCCTCATGAAGGTGACGCCTATGGAAATTGACTATAATTGACCCATAAGCGGATTGCCCCTGGAGTGACCTAGCATTGGGTCCCTGGGAATCGGTTTTTGCAAACTCCCAGTCTTACTTTGTCAAATATATTTTGCAATTTTATTTTATCTTCAAGGCACTGGACACCTTTGGTAATTCTCAAAGACTAGTATTCTCACTTGGTGTCTCCCAACATGCATAAAATAACAAACCTGTGCAATTTTTTGCATTACTTTGTGTGCTTTCAGATGCATAATAAAAAGCTTCAGTGAAGTCTTTAATTATTTGGTGAGAAATTAATAACCTTTTTCTCAAAAACTAACTTACTTCAGAGGGAGCCATTTCTCACAATCTTTTATAGTATCAACAGCTCTCCATTACTTGTTACCAAGTAAGTTTTTATGGTAACAATTATTTTTAGTAATTACCACCAGTGTCCAGTGCCTTAAAAATAATTCTGATTAGGTTTTTCCTGTGTACATGTATGAGCACCAAGATATTAGGCTGGGATCTCCTCTTACAGTATATGAAACTGAAAACTGCCCTTAACCCTTTATAGAGACCTTAGTGGGCACAAACAACTTGTACTTGCCCACAGCGGCCACCAACGGCGGCCATATTTGACCTACTCCCGCTCAGAGCAGAGGGTCAAAGATAAGATATTTATGAATCTGGTTGTTAACATAAAATGTACAATTCTAAAATAAAGCAATGTATTTCTATTTCATATTAAATATTACCAACATTTTTCCTGACCCAAAATCTCTAACATGAGCAATGTCCGATGTCTGGGCATATTATGGTGACAGGTTACACAGAATCGTCTTTAATGAATTAACGGAATGTGAAAGCATCTAAGTAACGTGTTTCCATGCTTAGCAATTTTTAATGCTTGTTTTTTGAAATTGGGACTTGCCCTTTTTAACCCTAACTGACCAGTTCAGGTAGTTCCTGCTGCCCATCACATCCTGTTGTTAATGATAACAACATCCGCACTATATGTCACATGTCAGACCATTATGAGCACTCTCCCCTTGAGGTCACAAGGATCATCCTAAAATGAGACAATAACCTGTGACAATTTTAGGGAGTTCCCCTAACTGACTTCCTTAAAGACACTGGACACTATCTGTAATTGTCAAAGACCAGTCCTTTCACTTTGTGTATCTCAACTGTATGCATAAAATAACAAACCTGTGAAAATTTGAGCCCAATTGGTCGTCAAAGTTGTGTGTGAACAATGGAAGAAAAAACTCCCTTGTTGCACAAGTTGTGTGCTTTCAGATGCTCGATTTGGAGACCTCAAAATCTAATTCTGAGGTCGCTAAATCAAACTCAAATGTTTTAGTGAGAAATTGTTTTTTTCTCAAAAACTATGTTACTTCAGAGGGAGCTGTTTCTCACAATGTTTTATACTATCAACAGCTCTCCACAGGTAAGTTTTTTGCTAATAATTATTTTGAGTAATTACCAATAGTGTGTCCAGTGCCTTAAAGTTGCGATCAGCAACAATATTGGTGTTTCCCTTTCCTATAAAGGGTGAGTCAAAAAGAAGTTGGCCAAGTTTTATGGTTTAAAAACAGAGTAACGACTGACACTCAAAACCCCAGTGAAGCACATACTTAAAGGCAGTGGACACTATTGGTAATTACTCAAAATAATTAATAGCATAAAGCCTTTCTTGGTGACAAGTAATAGGGAGAGGTTGATGGTATAAAACATTGTGAGAAACGGCACCCTCTGAAGTGCCATAGCTCCGAGAAAGAAGTAATTTTCCACGAATTTGATTTTGAGACCTTAGATTTAGAACTTGAGGTCTCGAAATCAACCATCTAAACGCACACACCTTCGTGTGACAAGGGTGTTCTTTTCTTTCATTCATATCTCGCAAGTTCGATGACCGATTGAGCTCAAATTTTCACAGGTTTTTTATTTTATGCATATGTTGAGATGCACCAACTATGAAGGCTAGTCTTTGACAATTACCAATAGTGTCCACTGCCTTTAACAAGCATTCTTGAAATGAAACAAATTGATCATTTCTTAAAATTCTAAGAGAAGCATCTATGCCTGTTTTACTGAAAGCAATCATGTTTGTTGCTGTCCATGGAATGTTTTAAAATGCCTAACTGAATAAACATCTGAGTAAGTAGCAAAGGGTATACATGTACATTTGTTTTGTCAAGTATTCCATGGACAGCCTGGGATATAAGAGATGTTAAATTTGCATCAGGGATAAAGAATATTAATTTTGGTTTTTACCCATACACCCATATAACATAGATTTATATCGTTGCGGTACCCCCTGCCAAAATATAGGATTCGAACTGCCTCTAGCTACTGCGGGGCAACCTCGGTAGTCTAGTTGGTAAGACACTGCTCTAGAATTGCAAGGGTCGTGGGTTCGAATCCCACCCGAGTAAACTGCCTGTGATATTTTTTTCACAGGGTTCAGGAAAGTACTGATTATACAGTGCTAACACACATCGGTGTATGGGTAAAAACCATAATTAATATTTATGTATGTAAGACACATTTGAACATATTGAAAATGTATATTTGACTTGTCTTGGATTCTTAGGAGCTTCATGAGGTCTTGGATGCCATGCTGCATGTCAAGGAGATGGGCTGCTCCATGGGACTCCCTCACGGCGTCCTGGTCAAATTCTGCTTGATGTGCGACACGGAAATAACATTCCAGAACAACTGGAAGGGCATCGCAGAACAGCTAGGTAAGCCAGTTAAAAGATTCCTTGTTGCAATGCTCTTCCCCCCACCTCACCCCCACCCCAATATGTGCATGTTTGTTTCCTAATACTGTGGTCACCGTTTAAACACGATGTGGCTGACCCAGATAAGGTGTGGTGAAATCTGATAAACTGTTTTAGTTCAAAACTGGTTATTTTTCTTGTCTTAGCAGACCCACATCCCCTTCCCCCTCCCCCACACCAAAGAGAGTAAAAGGAAACCATTTCTTGTACACATGTCTGTAAATGTACGTGCAACAATTATCAAGTGAGCAATTTGTATTGGGTAAGCTCATTTAGAAAAAGGTTTGTTGACTTTTAAAAACGGGTCGTTAGTCAGTCCAAGAAATTACGTATGGCACATAACTTGCTCTGGGTTTTTATACAAATATTCATTACTGTTTTTTTCCAGCTAGTTTCAGGACCTAGCTTGCACGTTGAGACCAATTAACACCGGATTTTAACACTTGGACCACAGGCCAGGGGCCAGTGATTTTAGAATTGGGCCAGTAAACTAAAAACTGGATAAAGTCCAGAGGTCTCTGATAAATAAACTTTTGTTAACTGTTGAAGGATGATTGCCCATAAGCCAAATTAAATATAAATCTTCTTTAATGTGCATTTTCAAAAATAAACAGTTCAGTTGTTAAAGACAGTGTACACTATTGGAATTTGTCAAAGACCAGTCTTCTCACTTGGTGTATCTCAACAGTAACAAACCTGTTCAATTTGAGCTTGATCGGTCGTCGGAGTTGCGAGATAACTATGAAAGAATTAAACACCCTTGTCACACAAAGTTGTGTGCTTTCAGATGCTTGATTTCGAGACCTCAAGTTCTAAACTTGAGGTCTTGAAATCAAATTCGTGGAAAATTACTTCTCTCTCCAAAACTAGGTCACGTCAGAGGGAGCTGTTTCTCACAATGTTTTATACCATCAACCTCTGTTCGTTACTTATTACCAAGTAAGGTTTTATGGCAATAATTATTTTGAGTAATTACCAATAGTGTCCACTGCCTTGAAACATGTGAAAGCAATTTTTCTTTTCATCATGTATATTCTGGTCTTGTAACCAAATTTTGGTCTAGTAAATATTTTGAGATACAAGCCCGATAGTCTTCTGGGTTTTTCCGAGAAATTCAAGCCCTGTGTATAATAAAACCTTTATAAAGGTTTTCGGTTCACGGCTAAACCTATAAATATATGAATAACGCTCGAAGGTTGGAGCTTCATTGAATTAAAGTGGGACTGGGTGCATTATGCTTGTGTGGTAAATTAGTGACTTCCGATCTCTTTAGACTTGACTCTTCCTGTCACAAGACAACTTTTTGTGTTTCTTTGAAATGTAACATAATGATACATTAGTAACTTTTTTTCCATCCCTTATGGTTTTTTAATTTTTTTATTGGGATGTCGTGAAGGAGCGAATAAGAACTCCAAACTAAAACTCTGGTGTTTCTGATTCGGCAGAGTGTGGGTTCAAGTCCTGGTTGTGACACTGACCCATTATTGGAGTGACAATTCATAGGTCCTGTGTTTTGTGTAAGGCACCTAAAAGAACTCATTACAATTACCGCACAGAGAAGTAGTTCGCCCCTGTGTTCCTTGTCTGATTGGCTGCATTGCGCCACATTTACATGGTGCTATAAATAAAAGGAATAGGTCTCATACTTTAAAACATAGCTCCACATACCTTGCAGGACTATAAATATTTAGCGCTGGGATACGCCCCTAGGGTTTTGATAAACTACTACTAAGAACATACAGTAGTATTAATAGTATTATATTGAACCATTTTGGCGGGAAAAAGTAATACACTTTTATATATAACAATAGTAATTCTGGCCTGCTCTGTATTAAGCTGAAAGAGTCTACAGGTGCACTAAAAAGGATGAGTCATTGTTGATATTGTTAACCAGAGTCTGACCCACTGCTGTCCCATCACATGTACAGTAGGGTCATCCTCCACAGGCTTTTCTGTTGTTAAATAAATAAAGAAATGTTTAGCGTCCTGCCTTTTTGAAAAAAGGAAGGAGGAGGCCTTTTTGTTCTTTGTTCTTTTTCAAAATGACACATTTTTAAAGACACCCCCTCAGCTTTTTTTCAAGACAAAAAATAGAGGGGGCCTCTAAAAAGGAAGTGGTCTAAACATGTTTTATTTTTATATTTGGCCTTATTCCAATGTGAGAGACAAATCCTGTTTTTCCCTTTACTTTTCGGCAGTTCACAATTTTCAGTCCTTGAATGTGTCACGTGCAGTAGTAGTACAAAAGAAGAAAAGAAAGTACACTGTACATTGACATCCGTATCCATTCAATTTTGAGTTAAAGGCACTTGACATCTTTGGTATTATCAAAGACCAGTATTCTCACTTGGTGTATCCCAACATATATGCACAACACAATAAATCTGTGAAACATTTTGGTTCATTTTGTCTTCAAAATTGCAAGTAAATAATGAAAGAGAAAACACCCTTAACGCCCTTGTTGCACAACTTTGTGGGCTTTCAGATGCATAGCCTTTTAATATTTGAGTGAGAAACTACCTTATTCTCAAAGACTATGTTATTTCAGAGAGGGAGCCGTTTCTCACAATGCTTTATACTATCAACAGCATCCAATGCTCGTTACCAAGTAAGTTTTTGGGTAATTGCCAATAGTGTCCTGTGCCTCAAACAATTTGCGGATGTACATGTGAAGTTAGTGACTTCATTTGTTCAATCAACTTTCCACCATGTTAACTTGTCCCAACAATGGTGTTACAATGTCTTAAGCCCCTTTCACACAAGAGAAATTTAGCAAGGGTCCCTTGCTAATTTGTAGCATGGTTGTAACATTTTACAAAATATACCTGATGGGGAAGGACAACAATTGTTTCTACTGTCCAAGTTCTCTTGTGAAACATTGCTACATTTTACAACCATGCTAAAATGAGAGGAGTTAAATTAAATGCAGGGGATATTGAGCAGCTACTACATCGTATTGTTTCCTATAAAGTCAGTCAACTTACAACAACAGTAGCACTCCCTTATTTCGTGTGTAAGTAATGGAATGTGCTTCTCTCGTAAGTTGTACATTGTGTTTTTTTGGTATTTGCATCGGCAAGTGTTGGGATATCATTTGAAAAAGCTCTTTCTGAATTGATACATGTACTTCAGGGAGGCATCGGAGGCGATTGCCTCCACGCCCCCTGGTCACTGTTCGTGCCCTTGAAATGCTCAAGTAGAAATTTGGGTGCCTCTTAGCCAGAGAAAATGCCTTGGTGCCCTTGTCCTTTCAAAAATGAAGCGTACAGGACTGTTTATGTGCTGTACTTATGGAATTTCTTACTCAGTATTTGAGAGGTTACTTCCCTCTTCTTTTGCAGTTTAATTTGTGACTTATTTGTGCATAAACATCTCAAAAGCATCTTCAAAATCTAAAAAAGGTCTTGAACAAAAATATATTTAAAAAAATAAATGCAGAGGATGAAGGCAAAATGCAGCTTCCCCCTCCAAACTTCAACTTCCCCTCGTTTGCCTCTAATCTTGTAACACCACATGACCCCCTCCATGCATCGCTCTCTCTCTCTCTCTGCCCCCCCCCCCCTTCATTGAGGAACTTGCAGAGAACTTGTCCCTTCCCATAAGACGGGAACAAGGATTACCTCCAGGGAGCTACATACAACCGTCATGGGATGTACTGGATTTGCGTCTCAAAAGGTCCCAGGGAAATAACAAATTATAGGGGTACCAAAAAGTTCCAGATCCGAGCTGTATCTTGACCCCCCCCTCCCCCTCCTACTTCATGTAGATTTGTTATACCCTCATGAAACAAACTCTATTATTGCACAACTTATATGAAAATTGCATCAAACCCAGTTTCACAAACCTTTCAGAATGAGGCTAAAGTGGGGCAAGTTATTTTTTAAGTATTTAAAACCGATACAAAGAGTGAAAAAGTACTGCTGATATTTCAAAATTTAATGTGTAAACAAACAGACAAATTTTTGTTTTTGTCCCAAGTTGTACAAGAAGTGCATAATCCATTGCTTAGATATATTTGACTTACATGTCGGGGAAATGAAAACAATTTGAAAATTCC
Source organism: Asterias rubens (assembly GCF_902459465.1). Lineage (NCBI taxonomy): Eukaryota > Metazoa > Echinodermata > Asteroidea > Forcipulatida > Asteriidae > Asterias > Asterias rubens. The sequence continues at coordinate 4,316,486 of NC_047068.1, read as the reverse complement.
AACTCACTAAATCAAAACTTTTAAATGCTCCACAATGACCATCAGATCATCAGTAACCTAGTGAACACTGTAAGACAAAGGTATGTCTGCTGTGTAATACATTAGCCTTTTTGAGGTATGGTGGCCGCTTTTGGAGTACACTGTTTGGTTTGGGTGTATACAGACAAGTTTACCCAAACCTAAAATAGTAGTGTCTGCCATATCCTAAAAAGGCTTATTGATTTTTTGGTATGAAACTTTTGTTTTTGTTTTGTCTCGCACCTTGAATGCAATTCTGGGGGAAAGCCCCAGAAATAGGTCGAGTCACCCACAGTAGATTCTTGAGTGACTAACATCAAGGTATTAAGTCAAGGGTTTCCAATGTCTAGTTACAGCAAATGATGATTTGAGTCTGAGTCACTAAACGTTTCATGACTCAAGCTAGAACCATGTCAGAGTCTTGCCTTACAGCAACGTTATGGTGTGTCATGGCCTAGTGGTTGTAACAGCACCGGATTCAAACTCTGGTGTTTCTGATCAGCAGAGTGTGGGTTTGAATCCCCAGTCATGACACCTGTGTCCTTAAACAAAACACTTAGAGCCATTGGACCCTTTCGGTTCAGAAAAAAAAAAAAAAGTTCACAGATTTACAAATAACTTACAGGGTTTACAGAAGGCAATGGTGAAAGACTTCTCTTGAAATATTATACCATGAAATGCTTTACTTTTTTAGAAAACAGCAAAACAATATAAATTCTTGTTAACGAGAATTACGGATTTATTTTAAACACATGTCATGACACGGCGAAACGCGCGGAAACAAGGGTGGGGTTTTCCGTTGTTTTCTCCCGACTCCGATGACCGATTGAGCCTAAATTTTCACAGGTTTGTTAATTGATATAGAAGTTGTGGTACACAAAGTGTGGGCCTTGGACAACACTGTTTACCGAAAGGGTCCAATGGCTTTAACCATAATGCTCTGTCCTTCGGATGGGACGTAAAGCCGTTGGTCCTGTGTGTTGTGTGTTGCATGTAAAAGAACCCAGTGTATTTACCGTTTGAAAGCACACTCTGCTGATCAGGAACACCAAAGCTTGGGTCTGGTGAGCCTGACCTCTCAGCCAGTTTCAATGGTTAAAGATGCTAGGAATGCCTTAAAAAACAATACTCGCTCAGTAGAAAATAATTAAATGTTTTTTTCTTTTTATGGGTAAAACAAAAAAATTATATTCTTTATCCCTGATGCAAATGTCAATCTATTAAATCGTTGCAGTACTATTAAATCGTTGCAGTACTCGCTGCTTAAATATATGATTCGAACTGCCTCTAAGCTGCCGGGCAATCTGTGTGGGTGTAGTTGGTGAGACACTGCTCTGGCATTGCAAAGGTCTTGTGTTCAAATCCCACCCGAGTAATATGCCTGTGATTTGTTCACAGTGCTTGGGTAAGTGCTGAGTATACAATGCTTACACACATCAGTGTTAATGGGTAAAACCAAAAATTAATATTCTTTATCCCCGATGCTAATTACCATCTATTGAATCATGTTATTAATATGAAAATCTCCATTTATTTATTTGCAGGTCTAACTGCAAATGAGATCTTCATGGTTGACGACTACTGCCGCCGGTACAGCAAGAAGCCCACCCAGGTTATCCTGGCCTACTGGGAGAAGCAGGCCCAGCCGCTCCGACCCTTCAAGAAGAAAGAGTTGGTCTCCATCCTCCATAATATGGATCGGCAGGATCTCCTAGACGTCATCATTCAGAGGGAGAAACAATCGGCCATCAAGTAGAAATCCTTCGCCCTGTAGCTGTTTTTCTTACAGTCACAGTTTTCAGTATTTTGTCAGACCAGCACAAAGATTTGCAATGGTGTGTGTTTTGCCCAAGTTCTGCTTTAAGGTAGGGTGCCCTTCAAGATGGTGCCCTTTGATAGCTGGCGGCCAATGCACAAGCGAGCAATAACTGGGTTATAGTTCATGATTCCATAGGGACCTCACAATCTAATGCTAATGTCTGTAAATACGTTTTACATACTCAAATAATTTTTGTGACTTGTGTTACTCATTTCTGAAAAATACAACACATTAGCAATTAATCTTTTAAGGAAAGCTTTCTCTGCTATCATTATCTGCATACTGTGTGAGTTTCACAAAAAGTACCTAGACCCTTTAATAAAATCTATTTTTTATAGAGAAACTTTTGTCACCATGTGCCTCAACTGTAAATCAATTGACAAAGTGCCTTAAAGGGTTTTGATAGATTTTGTAGATCAAGTTTTTAGCCATGACATGAATCCCTAGTCACTGTGAATGAAGATGTATGTAATATTATTTACCTGTAGAAGTTTCAGCTTCATTAGTCATGAAGTTTTTGAGAAAGAAAAAGGTGAAATTGACAGAGTAATGTTTTCATGAGAGTCGCATAAAAATTATTGTTGTGACATTGTTTAACTCAAATACTACATCACATCACATCACAGCCAGTAATGTTTTAAGCAAAGCTTTCTACCATCATTATCTTTAAACCCTAATGTAAATCTGTGGACATTGTGTTTTGTGTCCTACAAAGAGTACCCAAACCTTTTAAAATAGACTTGTCTTTTTGGATAATTGTACAAAATATTGCAATAATACTGTTTCCTTATAACATTGTTAATCACAGAGAGTTATTTTATTATAAGTGAATGAATATATTATATCTTTATATTGACATTGACACCTTTAAAATAAAATATATATATATTTGTATTCAAACATAGAGATAAATTTTGTAGCATTCTAAGATTGGTTTTGTTTGGATCACTTATCGTGTGGTGTGTCCCAATTCAAGCAATTTTAAAGGCATTGGACGCTATTGGTAATTATTAACAATAATTGTTAGCATAACAAGCACTGGAGAGCTGTTGATAGATAACAAATTGTGACAAAAGGGCTCCCTCTGAAGTAATGTAGTTTTTTAAAAAGAGGTAATTTCTCACCCAAATAATAAAAGACTTTAGACCTGAAGCCTTATATTATGCATCTGAAAAGCACACAAATTTCTTTTTTCTTTTGTTTTTCTTTCATTATTCTCTTGCAAATTCTATGACCAATTGAGTTAAAATATTTACAGATTTGTTATTTTATACATAATATATTGGGGTGGATACACAAAGTGAGAATTCTGGTCTTTAATAAATACCAAATGTGTCCAGTGTCTTAAACTAGAAATATCTTCTGATTTTGCAACTGTTTGTTTTAATCATTTCGGGATGGATTATTATTGTGTTGTGTCACACTGACATGTTTTGAATACTCGGGCCAGAAAAAAATTGTCAGGAACACTGTTATTGGTTTGAATTTTTGCTTGAAAAATTGTACATTTTTTTCATTCGAGATATTGTCCACAATTTTGAATGGCTCGTTATATGTGAAAATGGACTTGGTATTTTATGCATATATGTTGGGACACACCAAATTAAAATACTGGTCTTTGACAATTACCAAAGGTGTCCAGTGCCTAAGTCCTATTTTTGTCTTTAAACTGAATGGCTGGCTTGCGCCCACCTCTCACTACTGTGGCCTTGGCTTGATTCCTTACTAGGGCAATGAATGAGTAGAGAGTTGTGTGCTGGTTCTCTCCTGAATGAGGTGTTGTGGTCCAGTGGTCTAGATCGGTGGAATTATGGCACTGTACACACCTTTGGTAATTGTCAAAGACCAGTGTTCTTACTTGGTGTATTCCAGCATAAGCATAAAATAACAAGCCTGTGAAAATTTGGGCTTAATCGGTCATTGAAGTTGTGAGCAAATGATGACCAAAAAACACCCTTGTTGGAGGAATTAGTGTGCTTTCAGATAGGAATAAAAGACGTCTAGCTTGAAGTCTTTTATTATTTTAGTGATAAATTACCTCTTTCTCACATACTATGTTTCTTTAGAGGGAGTTGTTTTCCACAATGTTTTCTACTATCAACAGCTCTCCAATGCTCGTTACCAAGTCAGTTTTTAGGTTAATATTTGTTTTGATTAATTACCAAACGTGTACCTTCCCTTCAAGTTCTGTTTTTTACAGAATGTGGGTTTATCCTGGCCTGGTCAGTCGCCAAACTTGTGCATGGCACTTTATCATAACATCTTCTCTCCACCTTGGAGTAAAAAATGGGTACCGGTGAGAGCGTGGGAGTAAACCTGCAATGGACTGGCATCCTGTCCAGGGGGAATAGAAATATTCTAAGTCATTAAATGCCAAGGAAGCTGATATAATGATTGTTCTGATGAGCAATATTGGCCCTGAACAGACTTTACGGTACTATCTCTCCTGGGTGCTTTTCTCCATTTTTCCTCACTCTGAAACCCCCCCCCCCCAATATTTCTAGTCCTTTAATGCCAAGGAAACTTTACTTTCTCTCCTGAGCGCTTTTCTCAAGTTTTCTTTCCCTCCGGAAAAAAAACACTTTTGATCTCTGGCTGTGGTCTGTGGTCATATATGGTCACATGTGGCTGGCTGCCAGTCTCCCTTGCATGCTTTTGGCTGGACAACATTGTAGCCGTGTCCTTCACAATTCAGCTACTCAGCTGCGAGAAAGGATGATTATCATCCCAATTTATTAATATTTACTATTATCAATGAATTTTATTTGCTAAATAGATTCATTAATTACACACTTTCGGTAAACAGTATTGTCCAAGTCCCACACTTTGTGTATCACAACTTATATATGAAATAACAAACCTGTGAAAATTTAGGCTCAATCAGTCATCGGAGTCGGGAGAAAATAACTGGAAAACCAACTCTTGTTTCCGCACGTTTCGCCGTGTCATCACATGTGTTTAAAATAAATCCGTAATTCTCGCTATCGAGAATTGATATTGTTTTAAAGTTTTCTCAAAAAGTAAAGCATTTCATGGAACAATATTTCAAGAGAAGTCTTTCACCATTACCTTCTGTAAACCCTGTAAATTATTTGTAAATCTGTGAACTTTTTTTTTTCTTCTCTGTACCGAAAGTGTATAATGGCTTTAAAAGCAAAGAGGCGATTCTTATGCAGTATATTTTTTTATTTACATACTAAGTAATATTTTTTGGTATATTATTTGCTTCCAACATTTCTTTGGCTGAAAAGAAATAACTTTTGATACTGCATTTTGTAAATATTTGTACATTTTTAAACATAAACTGTGAAGGTGTTGTTTTTCTAACATTATATACTATTTACTTTACTTTGGGGGGGGGGGGGGAAGGAAAGAGCAACAACTAATATTTAACAAGTGAAATAAAAAATGCAAACAGTTGCTATTAATTGTACATTTAGCTGTTTGATTTTGCTTTTTGAGTTCACAATGAGTTCTTTTAGAGTGGAAGTGTCGTGGCCGAGCGGTATAAGACATGTAAGAGCACCGAACTCAAACTCTGGTGTTTCTGATCAGCAGAGTGTGGGTTCGAGTCCCCAGTCGTGACTTTTGTGTCAATAAGCAAGACACTTAACCATTGCTTCGTCCTTCAGATGGGACGTTGAGCCGCTGGTACTGTGTGTTGTGTAATGCTAATAAAAGAACCAAGTGCACTTATCGAAAAGAGAAGGGGTATGCCCCTGTGTTCCTGGCTGTGGCTGCTTAATGTGCCGTAGCACCTTGTAAACCCTTGGATTTTATAACTTCAATAACATATCTTTCTATAAAAATGTATATACTAACAACTTGAGTACCTTGTTGGTAGATACATGCACTATATAACACTTTAAAAATATTATTATTATTATTTAAATCAATGGGAATCCCAAGGTTTGAGCGAAGGCGATTGTCTTCATGGCCCCTGATCATTGCCTTGGTACCCTTCAAATGCTCAGTAGAAACTTACAGTTTCCTCATAGGGTGCCCTTTAACAAGGAGAAAATGCCTTGGTGCCCTTGCCCTTTCAAAAACGAAACATACAGGCCTGAAACATCATCTGTCAACATTTGCAGTTTGGAGACCAAATTATTACATTAATATCACAGCATGCAAAACAGAGATCAAAATTATTGTTTGTTTGGGTTTTTTTTGTTCTCACTATTTTTATTATTCACGTTTTTCCTCTCTTGAATCTTGGCAAGGTGTCAGTTTGCCACAGAGCCAAAATGAATCTTGAAACAAAAAGGGTATGATTTTATATGTCCTAGACAAATTATAAACCACTATCTGATGACCACTATCAATGCTGGATTTGGTAATCGTCAACAGAGGTTCCACATTTTAAAAAGATTCACTTGAAGAAATCAAAACAAATCACATCATGAGACAAGGGCAGCCTTGTTGAATCAGCAAATTAGTAAAAACAATTGAAACCAAGACTCCATGACCCCGAGGTCTCCCCAATGGGACATGCTTAATCAAATAGATCATCAGAAAGAGCATTCAAGACTAATGAAACTGCCTGCCTCTTGATCCAGGTGTTATTTTCTTGGAGATGCTTTAAGTAACCAACCAGAATCTCTGACTTACACAACAAATGTGAGGTAAATACTGTTTTCCCAGCCACTCTCCACTTCTGGTATGACTGTGATAATTAGAGCTGGTGTAAGTTCAACACCTTGAAACCCCTTGAAAACCCCTTCACTTATTTTTACAAAAAGGGATATCTTGTAAGCCTTTTTGAGGTATGGCAGACGTGATAGGAGTCTACCAATTGGTTTGGGTGTATACACACAAATTTACCAAAACCGTATAGTGTTGTAGCATTGTCTCCGCCATATCTCAAAAAGTAAGGTAAATTAGATACTACATTTTTTCATATCAGTATAAACACCATATCTAGCGTGAGTGTACATTAAAGGATGACACACGTTCATTCTGATTTCTAGATAACTGATACTTTATTCATTCAACCATGAATTAATTAATGGTCGCCATTTTACATCGTCCCAGCATGCATGCGTGAGATGACCTTGGGGGTCAACAAACTTAAGTAAAATTACCACCAAGAACAATTTCTTGCTTACCAGTCGTGACAATGCATTGTCGAGACAGAAGAGCTGTTCTTGTACATGTACTGACTCTACATTATTGACACGTTTCCATTGCAGTGTACTTGGCTAAATACCCCCCCCCCCCCCACAACAGTTAAGTCCAATAAATATGAATGAGGAGGGATAGGCCTGCCTATGCTGCCTTTGTGTCTTAAAATAAAATGAACAGTACATAAACGGACTTCAAGAACAGTTATTATTCCCAATTGTATGAACACTTGAGTTCCATGCCGCCTGATGGGTGACTGGCGAAAATCAAAACAAACTGAATCGAAAGCTACAACACGTATGCTTACCAAGTTAAAAGTTTTTAATATATTTTCTGCAATAAGTTTTTCATGAACATAAAAGGAAAAGCATTCTGATGACTAAGTAATTTGGTGATAACGCATAGGAAAATTTCCTGATGAAAGTGGAAACAAAAGGGGTCCCAACTCTGGTGTGTCTTGCATAAAAAAATAACCCAAAAATTTAACAAGACTTGCAGTCTATAGATAGTTCCCGATACACGTCATCATTACAGGCAGCTAAGAGCTGCGCTATAAGCATTCTCATTTCCTACGAACCCAAGTAACTCACCGACCAGTAAGGCAAGGAATTTTAATGAATCTCCTATGTACACCATGCTGTATTAACCCAGAAACGTCCTGAGTTAATGCTGTATGATTGCCAGTAAAGATGGCTGACCATGTGTGGCATCAAGTAGGAACTATCTATAGACCTTATGCGAATGATGTCATATATCAATATGGCGCCCTCACCTAGAGGTAAAAAAAGTGGACCGTTCATTGGCCAAACCTGTGCGCCTTTGATTATGTCGTCATTGTTTTACCACTAAGATGGCGGCTGGATGACGTCAATGCATAAGGTCTATTGGGGATAAATAATGGTCTCATGAAGCTGGCACCATAACCCGCTCATCCTCATCTTGTTCTTTCCGTCTCTTCTTTTCTTTCTCTGTCAAAGTATAAAATTACACATATCATGAGCCAAATGTGACACGCACAATGCTTTAGAATAACACACATCATGAGCCAAATGTTACAGAGCAAAAACAGTTAAAAATAACACAAAGCGTGAGCCAAATGTTACAGGGCACAAACACTTTAGAGTAACGCACAACGTGAGCCAAATGTGACACGCACAATGCTTTAGAATAACACATATCATGAGCCAAATGTTACAGAGCAAAAACAGTTAAAAATAACACAAAGCGTGAGCCAAATGTTACAGGGCACAAACACTTTAGAGTAACGCACAACGTGAGCCAAATGTGACACGCACAATGCTTTAGAATAACACATATCATGAGCCAAATGTTACAGAGCAAAAACAGTTAAAAATAACACAAAGCGTGAGCCAAATGTTACAGGGCACAAACACTTTCAAATAACATTAGGGGTAGATAGCTCAGTTGGTAGAGCGCCGGCTTGTTTCTCCAGAGGTTGCAGGTTGCAGGTTAAAGCCCTGCTTTAGTAAAATTGTCTTGTTTCCATCCAAATTGTTCATAATTTTAATTAAACACCTGGGGAACTAGACCTAATGTGAACAAATTGTGTTTGCATTGTTTTGCAAAACACAGTCTTGAAGTCAAATTGTGTTTTTATAAATCAAAATAAGTTGAGTTAAAATATCTCTGGGATACTCCCCCCCCCCTTTTTTTTTTATTAAAACTTTTTTTGCGATTTCATTCTTACCAATTTCAGGAAGTTGATCTGTTGGTACATCTGGTAATTGGTCAAGCTGAGACTCTGTTTCCTCAACTCCCGTCAGCTGAGAGAGTTCTTCCAAGATGGCCGCCTCGTCATCGTCCGTCAGGCTGCCAGCAAGCAACTCATCAATCTCCTAAAACAGAATAATGGTGAGTTTCAGTCGACATTTCACAATTCACATAATTTAAACAAAAGTTTAGCTCAGTTTATTTCGGGTGGTGTTCCCCAACTGTGATGGCTCTCCATAGGGTTCTGTCCTGAATTGCTGTCCATAGCCCTGCTTTCTTCAGTCCGGTGTCTTTCTGTCAAACATCTAACGCACTTTGCAGATCTTCATCATTTGTTAGGTAGAACATACGGCGCAGATCATACTTTATTGTGACGTGTATTCTGTCCCGACATCCCAAAATTTAATATAGGAGTCCTATAATAGGCGCTTGGAAGATTTCGCAGCTACCCTTGGCATGTACTAACAGATATTACATTGAGTACTGTTTCCATAAGAAAACTGTTGCAGTTTGATTCACTGATACTGAAGCCAATAGTGGGTTACTACAATGGTGTTGGAGTTTTGATGGATTGAGTACTGTTTAAATAAGTTAACTGTTGCAGGTTGACTCACTGAGTACTGAAGCTAATAGTGGGTTCTTAAAGTGGTGTTGGAGTTTGAAAATGCTTTCAAGGGAAGTTAGAGTAAAAACCACTAAAAGTTGTGTTTTTCAATTCAAGGTGGTCAGATTTTAAAAGTATTCGTACAGTTGGATACACTTTGGTGCTTTCTTTAATCACAGAGGACCAATTTGGTTTGGCTGTCTTTGTTGGTTACATCTACACACCATGGATATAAATGCTTTCCTCAGCTGAACATACTTGAATCCATATAAGATTGGATTGATGGCAGAATTCATCATTGAGAGAAGTGTAAATACATTCCATATGGCAACATCAATATTAAAAAGATCTGCATCCAGAAACAAGGATATAGAAAACCAAACGGCTCCAGGCAAGACAAAAATGAAGAAAGCTGTAGTGATGATAGCAAGAGTGCTGGTGACTTTCTTGTGAGCTTGGTGCAGTTCTTGAGCTGGGCCCTGGATTCCTTGCTCTTCTAGGTTTCTGGCTCCTTGTTTCAGGTTGATGAGGATTCTGATGTACATCCAAATTGTAGCTGCAATGGGTAGAAGGAGCAACAGCGTTGCTGCAATGCCAATCACTAAAGGTTCTTGTAGTTCTTCAATTGTGCAATTGTCTCTGTTGTTGTGATATATTTTGAGGACTGACCGAGGCAAACACACTATTACTGGAATTATCCAAACAGCAAGTAACAACAGCGTGATCTTTCTTCTAGTGAAGTAGCTTGTATACTTCAAAGGTTGACTGATTCCAATAAATCGTTCGAAGTTGGCCAATGTGAGACTAACAACAGAGTGTGCACGAAAGCAGTTGATAAAGAAATAATATATCCAAGTACTGTTGAACTGAAAAAGCCTGTCTGCTGTACACTGGATGAGGTTAGAATTCATTGAAATGTTAGTTAAATAAAAGTATTCCAAAGAAATAGATACAGTTGGAGCACTAGATACAGAGACCAAAGCATCTGCAACAGCGAGGTTGAGTATCATCAAATTGGTCACATTATGCAGTTTCTTTGCGTAGATTATAGTCACACATACAAGAACATTTCCAACAAATCCAATACTTCCGACAATTGGCATCAAAACAAGTAAAACTGCAGATGTTTTTATAATTACATCCATGTTGCCCATTGATTCACTGTGTTATTCTGTGTGAGACTGGTTTATACATGTAGCTGCTCTCTCAATGCAAGCAGCCCTGGATGTGATCTAGGACCACAGTGTTGAAACAACATCACAGTCACTAATATGGGTGTGGCTAGTATCAGATTGTACTCAGATCTACATGTACTAAGCTATTCTCACAGTCACTTAATATGCATCTCAGTAATAATTAAGAGTGACACTACAGGAAAGGTGGTCCATCAGCAGATAGTGCTTTTCCTCAGTCTGTTTTGTTTGCAAACAAGTAACATATACACATATAAAAAAGAGCATCAAGCAGCGTACCTGAAACTCAAAAAGTAATTACAACTTATTTAAAAAGCCATTAGCATTGAGTTTGTACTTGGCTTGTTGCAATTTCACATCACCCAAATAAGCAGGCTCTATGTGTAGTTAATAAGATCCAATTAAATGCTAATACAGAACTGTAATACTGTGATTGCTAGTACCCGTCACTCATGTTTTGTGACTTCATCAACAGACACAGTGGTTAAAATCAGGTCAAGTCCATCATTAGATGCTACCCTTCTCAGTTGTTTTGTTTTCAAACTTTTCAATCAAACCTGACTACCACAAACAAATTAAACAAATGAAAAAAGAAACTATTGATACCATGCAATTAAAGATAACCAGATTTTCAGAGTATTTAAAGAGCAGAGTATTTTGCTCTAGAAATGAAGTTATTACTTCAAGTCTGACAAAGTTATTTAAGTGGAATTTGCAGAATAATGTTTTATTTTAGTTAGTACCGTGCTGGCACCATGACTTTAACAAAGCCAAAGAAACAAAGATTGTGTTTGAAGTACCAAGATTTGTTGTTTCTTTATCTGAGACAAAACCTTAGTCACAAACTGTGTTTGCAAAACCTTGGATGTGAGACAAGGCCGTCAATTTGGTTCATGACCAGATTCAAGACTGAAATCTCAGATCTTCTTGGACTTACCCTCGTGGAGTCGAAATACAATGAAATACAATGGAGGAAGCCTCTCGATGACTCGTACTCCTTTTATTGCAGTTTGATGAGCTGAGAACTGTCGTTAACTACAGTTGTACTGGTATAGACCAAATTGAATATGACGTCACCGTTCAAATATCTGCCCTACAACATGGCGTCTGTGTGCGTGTGCATGGTTGTGTGCGCGCATGTGCAGTAGAAATCAAACCGGGAATGCTGCGTGTTGCGTGCCTAATTGATGTACACGTTTGGACGCGCATACGGTTTGCCCTACAAGATGGCGACTTTCACAGCAAAAATAGGGTTATTCAATATGGTCTATTGCTGGCGGTCGTCTGGGAGATTCTCCCTTCCCCCAGCATCTAGTGCCTACCAACAACCCTGAAGCTAAACGCATGGGACTATGGCAGGGGTCAACTAGTCCTAGTTAGCTGGACACTGCGGGGCTACCATCACCTGTTACCAACTGTCAAGCTTCTGCTTTCTGTTAGACTTATGGGGTGAATTGGTCCAGAGAGTTAGCCTACTCCTGCGCAAGGTAGGCTGTGCTTAACTCCTTGCGCAGGCAACGCTATACTGGAGTTGACTAGATTGGGTAATGTTTCCCCACGAGAATTGTCAAAGAGTAATTCACTAGGTACTGATGCCAATAGGGGTTACATGTACTACAATGGTGTTGGAGTTTTAAGGGTTTAGGAGTGTTTAACGACTTAAAGTTAGCTTTCAGGTGGTCAGATTTTGAAAGACTTCTCTGTAGTTAGACACACCCCGGTACTTTCTTAATCACAGAGGACCAATTTGGTTTGGCTGTCTTGGTTGGTTACATGATCTACACACCATGGATATAAATGCTTTCCTCAGCTGAACATACTTGAATCCATATAAGACTGGATTGATGGCAGAATTCATCATTGAGAGAAGTGTAAATACATTCCATATGGCAACATCAATATTAAAAAGATCTGCATCCAGAAACAAGGATATAGAAAACCAAACGGCTCCAGGCAAGACAAAAATGAAGAAAGCTGTAGTGATGATAGCAAGAGTGCTGGTGACTTTCTTGTGAGCTTGATGCAGTTCTTGAGCTGGGCCCTGGATTCCTTGCTCTTCTAGGTTTCTGGCTCCTTGTTTCAGGTTGATGAGGATTCTGATGTACATCCAAATTGTAGCTGCAAGGGGTAAAAAGAGCAACAGCATTGCTAAAATGCTAGAGGCTGTAGGTTTTTGTAACTCGCCGTTTACGCACTCGTCTCTTTTGAACTGACCTATTTTGAAGACTGACCGAGGCAAATACACTATTACTGGAATTATCCAAACAGCAAGTAACAAAAGCGTGATCTTTCTTCTAGTGAAGAAGTTTGTATACTGCAAAGATCGACTGATTCCAATAAATCTTTCATAATTGGCCAATGTGAGACTGAGGACAGAGTGGGCACGAAAGCAGTTGATAAATAAATAATATATCCAAGTACTAGTGAACTGAAAAAGCCTGTCTTCCGGACAGTGGCTGCTGTTAGAATGTAATGAAATGTTTTTAGAATGGGAGAATTCCAAAGAAATAGATGCATATGGAGCGCAAGATACAGAGACCAAAGCATCTGCAACAGCGAGGTTGAGTATCATCAAATTGGTCACATTATGCAGTTTCTTGGTGTAGATTATAGTCACACATACAAGAACATTTCCAACAAATCCAATACTTCCGACAATTGGAATCAAGACAAGTATAACTGCAGATGGTGTAAAAAATACATCCATGTTGCACATCGAGTCCCGTGTGAGACTGGTTAATAGCTGCTATCTCAATGCAAGCAGTCCTGGGTGTGGCTTGTATCAGATTGTACTCAGATCTAGGACCACAGTGTTGAAACAACATCACAGTCACTAACGTTCCTTTTAGTTTAATAATTAAGAGATACACTCCAGGAAAGGTGGTCCATCAGCAAATACTGCTTTTCCTAATTATTTTTGTTTGCAATTAAGTATGCATATAACAAAACAAGCACTCTATTGAATTTAACTTGATTGAATCAAAAGTACCATACCTGCAACCCCAAAAGTAAATATAACCTATTTTAAAAAGCAATTAGCATTGTATTTGTACTTGGCTCATTGCACTTTCATTGCTGCTCTCCCAACCAAATTAAATCCCATACAGAATTGTAATACTGTGACTGCTGCCCGTCACTCATATGTCTTGTGACTTTATTAACAGACAAAGTGGTTGAAATCAGGTCAAGTCCATCATAATAATAATAATAACAGCGGCTTTTTATATCGCGTGCATATCCATCACTCAGTGATGCTCAAGGCGCTTTAACATAGCGTTTTTTTCTGCAAGGTATGTGGGACTACGTTTGAATCATGAGATCAACTCCTTTGACATAGTACCATGTAATGGTTTACAAGGCGCTGTGGTGCAATATGCTGCCAATCAAACCAGGAATACTGAGGCGAACCCCCTTCTCTTTTTGATAAGTGCACAGGGTTCTTTTACGTGCATTGCACAACACACAGACCAACCCCTTTACGTCCCATCCGAAGGGCGAAGCGATGGTTAAGTGTCTTGCTTAAGGACACAAGTGACACAACTGGGACTTGAACCCACACTCTGCTGATCAGAAACACCAGAGTTAAAAATAGGTGCTCTTAACCACTCAGCCCAACACTTCCATCATTAGATGCTGCTTTTTGTGTTCAAAGTGATCTTATCAATCAGTCACAAAACCTGACCACAAACAAGAATATTTCACTTCATTGTTTAATTCATTCGAGGTTAAGTGAACAACAACAATAAATCGTTGTACTCAACCCCCCCCCCCTCCCCAATGAAGTCCTAGACTGCTTGAACAAATGTTACAATAATATTGCACTATTTTAATATGTATTAATATTGCGCTAACTCTGCCAAGTTCAAGAGCAAGCAAACTTATTCAGTTTGATGAGTTGAGACTAACGCTTTACTGAAGTTGTATTGGAGTTGACTGGATCACAAGAGAACTGTTGCAGTTTGATTCACTGAGTACTGAAGCCACTAGTGGGTTACTATGATGGATTAAGTACTGTTTCAACAAGATTGCAGTTTGAATCACTGAGTACTGAAGCCACTAATGGGTTACTATAATGGTGCTGGAGATTGATGGATTAAGTACTGTTTCCACAAGATTGCAGTTGGAATCACTGAGTACTGAAATCAATAGTGGGTTACAACAATGGTGTTGGAGTTTGGTGAGTATTTTTTTTACCCTAACTTTTTTTTTTTTTTTTGGGGGGGGGGTATAAAAACTAGCTTTGTTGTGCAAGGTGCTCATATTTGTGCAAGTCTTCTCATCCTGCTTGATACATGTCAATGTCATCTTAATCACAGAGGACCAATTTGGTTTTGATGATTTCGTTGGTAGCATCGGCCCACCATGGATATGAATGCTTTTCTGAGCTTTTCAACTTTTAATCCATACAAGACTGGGTTGATGGCAGAATTCAGCAAGGAGAGAAGTCCACATATACTCCATATGGCCTCGTTAACTAATAAAACTTCTGGTTCAAACACCAATGAAACGGAAAACCAGATAGCTCCAGGCAAGACAAGAATGAAGAAAGCTGTAGTGATGATAGCAAGAGTGCTGGTGACTTTCCTGTGAGCTTGGCGAAGTTCTTGAGCTGGGCCCTGGATTCCTTGCTCTTCTAGGTTTCTGGCTCCTTGTTTCAGGTTGATGAGGATTCTGATGTACATCCAAATTGTAGCTGCAATGGGTAGAAGGAGCAACAGCGTTGCTGCAATGCCAAAGACTACAGTTTTGTTTTGTACCACCCATGGGCAATTTTCTCTTTTGTACTGATCTACTATGAGGACTGACCGAGGCAAATACACTGTTACTGGAATTACCCAAACAGCAAGTAACAACAGTGTGATTTTCCTTCTTGTAAAGTAGCTTGAATAATGCAAAGGTCAACTGATTCCAATAAATCGTTCATAGTTGGCCAATGCGAGACTGAGAACAGAGTTGGCACAAAAGCAGTTGATAAAAACAGCATATATCCAACCACTAGTGAACTGATCCAGCATGTCTCCTGTACACTGGCTGATGCTAGAATGAGATGAACTGTTTCCAATAGGTAAGTATTGCAAAGCTGCAGATGCATACGGAGCATAAGATACAGAGACCAAAGCATCTGCAACAGCGAGGTTGAGTATCATCAAATTGGTCACATTATGCAGTTTCTTGGTGTATATTATAGTCACACATACAAGAACATTTCCAACAAATCCAATACTCCCAACACATGGCATCAAGACAATAAGAACTCTGAACAGGTTTATAATAGCGCCATACATATTGCCCAATTAGTCTTTGTTTGTAATCCTGTATGATGCTGATTTAGAGCTGCTCTGTCAATGCAAGAAGTCCTGTTTGTGGCTTGTATCAAATTGTACTCAGGTCTAGAACCACAATACTGAAACAACATCACCATTTATTAAACCTCAGTCGGTAATATGCATCTCAGTAATAATTAAGAGTGACACTACAGGAAAGGTGGTCCATCAGCACAAAGTGCTTTTCCTCACTCTCTTTTGTTATCAAACAAAAAAATACTAAAAGGTAATCATCAAGCACTTAAACTTGACCATTAGTGATGTCTGATTACTGACTTTTTTCCAATTTCAATGTAATTTGTAATATAATTTACCTGTAGAAGTTTCAGCTTCATTAGTCGTTAAGTTTTTGAGAAATAAAAGTAAAAATCACAGAGCAATGTTTTCGGGAGAGTTGCGTAAATTTGTTGTACATGCTATAAAAAAAAGAGTGATTTTTGTTTACTCATTTCTCAAAAAAACTACAGCACATCTGCAAGAAATGATACAAGGGAAGCTTTCTCCTATCATTATCATCAAATGTGTTAGTTCAATTTATACCTGTAGACATTGTGATTTGTGTCGTACAAAAAGTACCCAAACCCTTTCAAGCGCTCGTCTCTCACCACTGTGGCCCTAGTTCGATTCCCAACTAGGACCATATGAGAACAAAAATGTGCACTGATTTTCTCCTGTGCCAGTTTTCCTCACCCTAGAAAAGTCAAACACTTTTGATCGCTGGCTATGCTCTGTGGTCTGATGTTTATGTCTGACATTGTCTCCGATGAGGTGAATGCCTGCCACAAGTGGCCTTTACATGCAAGTGGCTCTAAGCCATTTGCATGTTAGATTTGAATATTGTCTGGTACAATGACGTGCTTGATCACAAGTTACTACTTAAATTTGAATTCCTCAGGCTATCACAACAGTTGCTATGTCACATGAATCAGGGCAAGCTTTTGCCTAATTTACATAAGAGACGGTGAAAAAATATCACAGGCATGTTACTCGCGTAGGATTCGAACTGCCTCTAGCTGCCGGGCAACCTTGGTAGTCTAGTTGGTAAGACACTGCTCTAGAATTGCAAGGGTCGTGGGTTCGAATCCCACCCGAGAAACATGCCTGTGATATTTTTTCACAGGACTCGGGAAAGTACTGAGTATACAGTGCTAACACACATCGGTGTATGGGTAAAAACCATAATTAATATTTTTTTTCCCCGATGCAAATTTAACATCTATTATATTGTTGCGGTACCCGCTGCCATAACATAGGATTCGAACTGCCTCTAGCTGCCGGGCAACCTCGGTAGTCTAGTTGGTAAGACACTGCTCTAGAACTGCAAGGGTCATGGGGTCGAATCCCACCCGAGTAACATGCCTGTGATATTTTTTCACAGGACTCGGGAAAGTACTGAGTATACAGTGCTAACACACATCGGTGTATGGGTAAAAACCAAAATTAACATCTGGAGGTTGCTTTACAAAAGCTTGCCCCGAACCATTTGACATATCAACTGTCTCCATAGTCAGCTGAATTCAAATGTAAGCGCCATTGTACCAGAAATTATTAAAATCTAACTCGCAAATGCCTTATTCTTGCAAATGTACAAACTGAAATAAATATATGAGCTATATTTCTGATTTCAAGATTTACCCTCTGGTACTCGATTCCGTCCTGTGTGTCCTGCATTATTCTCTCCACATCATCCAGTGACATCATCTGTAAATAAACAATCAGCATTTCCATATTATTTACAAAACAATACAGTTCAGTTTATTTTTCAATAAATAAATATAATAATGTATTGAATCTCTTTTGTTGGAGTGTTGGCTCTGAAAAGAGCCACAAGACCACACTGGCTCTCTTCAGAACTACACTCCAACAAAAGAGATTCAATACATGATTGTACCCGCAAGTTTACTGTTTCTTTAGTTACTTTTTATTTTCAAACCATGCACACAGCTTCAAACACCATTAAGTCAGTACAAAGTTTGACTTATTCATAGCTTGGCCTAGCCTCACCTTACATCACTAATCTTCTTGTAACCTACACCCCTTTGAGCTCTCTTCGTTTATCAACTATGTCGCTCTCAACTCTCCCAAAATCATTGGCTATCGTGCCTTTTCTGTTATTTCTAAATTTCACAATATTTGTCAATAATAATAAGCTGCAGTTCTTTTAAAAAACTTGCTGGAAAAACTTGCCCGAGACTCATATAAGTAGTGATATTATGCATGTCCTTTAATGTTAACTTTATGATTTGTATCTCTTTATATTCTCTATTGTTGCTTAAATGTATATGCCCTGCATCTCAGAATAGGGTCTTGAACACTAGACAGATGGGCAATTTCGGTGTCTAGTCATTAAAGACACTGCTCTATAATTGCAAAGGTCGTGGGTTCAAATCCCAACCAAGTAATGTGCCTGTAATTCTTTTCACAAAACTCGGGAAAGAATTGAGTTTACAGTGCTAACACACATAGGTGTAAGGGTACAACCAAAATTAATATCATTATTGTTAATATTATTATTAGAGACAAACCTGGTGCATCTTCTTGAGACAGTCATTGCCATTTTTCAGACCCTCAACGACCTGCACCTCAATCTGAGCAAACTCGATCTCCTGAACCAGCCGTTCCAGACTCTCCAGTTGGTTGTCCGTCTTGGTCAGCACCTGCTCCTGGTAGCGTTTTTTCTTCAAGAGTAATTTGGCTTTCCTAAGTCAATGAAAAAAGGCAAATATAATAAACCCTTCCCAGGAAATATTAGACTGGTCGGCAAAATTAAGAAACATGGCGCCTTTTTGTAGGGGGATGATGGTGGCATGATGCAAATTTGTTTGTGCTTGTGCTTACAGTGCAACCCTATGGCGTTTGCCAACCAATAGGGTCTGTACGCATGCGTAAATGTAATTAGCATACTTTATGGGAAAGGTCTATTGAGGACATCCCACAAATTAAAGCAACCATGCGATAGGGGAAATTTGAAAACAGATCTGTATGCTTTGTTTTTTTTAAAGGAATGGGTCACCAAGGCATTTGGTAGAGGGCACCCATTGAAGAAATTGGGTTTCTACTAGTTTCTACTGAAGCACTTCCAGTGCCTTTTTCCAGATGTTTTAACAAAATTCAACATTTTCTGCAACTTTTCAGCTAAATAAATTACCTCAAATATTGGTTGTTTTGTTTCCAGCAAGTCCAACACTATGTTTGAATATTTGTGTTACATTGTATCAAACAGTAGCTATCTGTTTTTTGTTTTTCATTTGTAGCTTTCCATAGTTTTCCATCCTCAGTTGGCAAAAACTTGGGCTTTGACTTTACAATAGACAGGTCTATACTGATTTCAATGGAGACAAAGCAAGATGGCCAAGTTCTGAACAATTTAAATAACTTACTCCTTCTTTCCATCTTTTAGCAGCTGTTTGGCCACTCCTCTTTCCCTCGATAAGTTGTTCTCGATCTTTCTCTGGTATTTCTTCAACTGATCTCTCTGTTGTTTCAGTTGCTGAGTAAAACAATTTAACACTTTGTAATTATTATTATTCAAATAATAAACTACAAGGGAAACTGACAGGGTAAATGATCAGGCATGATTTTTGGTCCTTGGAAAAAATTAGTAAACTTTTATCAAGTACAAGAGCTCAGACCTACACACAATGACATACACAAGGTAGACTTTCCAGGTAATTTTAATAATAATTTTTCAGGGTAAAAAAAAATCCGAAAACAGAAAAAAAACGTGCCTAAATGATTTGGGTGGAACAAAGAACAATTTACTTGAGGCTTGAGTGGGATTTGAACCAATGACCTCCAGATTAACATGTTATAGACCAACCAACTTAGCTATCTGCCCTATGTTGGCCGTCACCTATTTTGTCAATCTTTGTTTGGGGTGCCAGTCAAAAGCCATAACCTGTAACTGTTCTGTAGCCAGGGATCACCCCCACGCTAACGTGCTACAACCTGGGAAGCGGCAGCCAGGGGATCAATTGAACTACGGCTCTAAGTAAACAAAGGAATCTCAAAACGTGTGATTTTAAAAACAAACTTCTTTAGGGACACTAAAATAACAATAAATAAATGACAACTTACCAGCACAGCTTTGTCCTGCTCAGTAACTCTGCTCTTTTTCGCAAATAAGCCACCCATGATGCATCAGTGCAAATCTCAATCATTCGCCACTTCTGGCACCTCACTCAGCATGTGAGGAGTAATGGCACATAGCTGATGAAGAATTACGAGTAAAATGCTTATTCAAAAAAATAATAAAAATTGTCAACAAAGTTAACTTAATTGTAAGTAACTGGCATGGTTTGGACAGAAAGTGAAAGTGAATCTACCTCGATGATTGTTATCCTGTCTGTCTAATCACCATTTGGACTTTTGTGGTTTTAATCAATAAAACAACTTTTAAATTCACAAGGATTCACGACGCTTACACTATAGGCCTAGGCAATGGGCATGCAGCCAAAGCCGATAAAAAAAAGTTTTTGACAGCACCAAATTTGTGCAAGGCTTGAAATTTGCTTGAAATATCTGGTGCGCAGGCTAAAACCTGTGTGCAAAAAAATGAAATCGGGTCATTATGTTTGCATACTCAGCAGAAAATATTAAGTTTGTGTGTGGATTGAAGTTTGCGCCCAACACAACACTGTTCTGTACGTACATAGTCTATCTACATCGACACTGAGTGGTACTCAGCAAATTCCACTTCTGGATGTAAACTAAAACAAGCGGAGGTGAAGACTAGGTGTGCGTGAAACAGGTGGAAAGTTGATCTTTAATAATAATAGATTTAGAAAATAGTTTAGTAGGTGCAATAACCACTGGTTAAAGCAGTGACTGATCATTGTTTTGAGTGAATGGTCTGTGCTGTGTAATATATAAAAAAAATGCAGTGATCAGATTTTTTTAAGTGGTGAACAATATGGGCAAATCTGTTAGTGTAATCCTCTGGTCTCCATGAGGATGTAGGGTACGATCGGCTACGATCACATATTTACCATTTGGGGGATTCCCTCCACCGTCATCATTTATTTATTTACAATCACACATGACACCGCACTGAACACCCACATTTATGATCACAAATAACGGGATCGGTGACACACAGTGGAACCAAACTCAAATACACATGAATGGTAACAATATTAAAAATTAAATCATCTTGAAGTACCCTTTCTAATCATCATTATTTGGGCTAGAAATAACTTCCCAAAGAGACAACTCACCCTGCAAATCGATCGTTGTGCTCTTCCAAAATATTGTGAGTCATGATCACCACCTCGTTCCTATGCGTGTGCATCTTGTTTACTATTCAGATCAATGCCTTTTAAACAGCGAGCGAGAACGAAGTTAAAGGTAACGAGGTTGATTCCAACATGGCAGCCTCCGGTTGCCAACTTTTTTTCACCACTGTTCTGTATCTAACGATTTTACTCTTGGTCGTGGTCAATGGTAAGTTTTAAAACGACTTGATTCGATTTTGATTTGTTTTCTGAAGCATCCACCTGACTTTTTTGTACGTTTTGCAGTCAGTTTCGATAACATTTTCGGGAAAATGTTGCTGCCCAGATTCCGGACATTAAACGTTACGCTGAACGATGCAGAGTTGCCTCCATCGGTCGCACTAAATACCGATTACCGACAACTCACGACATTTATCAACATCTATGCTGGTACTCAGCAAAGTCCACTTTTGGATGTAAAAGCTAGCAAGACTAGTTGTGCGTGAAACAGGTGTAAAGTTGTGCTTAGAAAAAGTGCAAGTATCCCCTATCTATGCCCTAGTTGAAACTAATGGGTGTACTGTAGATGTGTGACCTGATTGAAGATGGTCACCGATGGAGCGGTGATGACATCTGCAGGGAGTGCGTTCCATAGTCTGACTGCTGTGGGCATGAAGGAGAACTTGTGTAGATATCTTTTCATCATAGGCATAAAATAACAAACACCCTTGCATAAAATAACAAACACCCTTGTTGCATTACTTTGTGTGCTTTCAGATGCATAATAAAAGGCTTCAGCTGAGAGCATTTTATTACTTGAGCATGTTGAGTGAGAATTTACCTCTCACTAAAAAAAATATGTTACTTCAGAGGGAGCTGTTTCTAACAATAGTTTATATTATATAACACCCAAGCAGATCCTTGCCATTTGATTGGAGGATTGTCCGTCACGTGATAGCAAATAAAAGTACCATTGCACGCTGAGTCACTCACCGTGCTTTTTCGTTCCATCCGAAAAGTACCATTGCACGCTGCCAGCGGATGGAACGAAAAAGCTGAGTAAAAACATCACTGCGTGCGCGTGTCTTTGGTAACGCAGCAGGTGTTACTACTACAAGAAGGCATAGTAAAATTACTAGCATTCGGCTTCTACAGTTGAAATTGTTTGTTGAGTGAAAGTTGTATCTTTCAATCAAAATGACAAAGATCTACTTGGATGTTATATAAAACAAATAAAGAACGTTTTTCATTCGTGCAGTGGTGCGAATATGTTCATTCGTTGAAAGCTGGAATGTTCCATTCAACTCGGCTCCGCCTCGTTGAATAGAACATTCCATCTTTCAACTCATGAACATATTCGCACCATTGCACTCATAAACATTCATTATGTGTATACTATCAACTGCTCTCCATTGGTCGTAACCAAGTAATTTTTTTTTGCAGTTATTTTGAGAAATTAATAATAATAAACCGTTAAGGGTGTCGTGGCCGTGCGGATAAGAGCACCGAACTCGAGCTCTGGTGCTTCTGTTCAGCAGTGTGTAGGTTTGAATCCCAGTCGTGACACTTGTGTAATTGCTTCTCTCCACCCAGAGGTAAATGGGTACCTGTGAGGGCAGAGATGGTTCTTGTGATTGATTTTGCCGAGTAGCGCATATTAATGTTGCACAAGGCTGTATACTCCCCACCAGGGAGTTGAGATGGTTTAAGGAGTGAATTAAGGCCCAGTGACCAGGGGTAATAATGTGAAGCACTTTGGGACGCCCTCCGGGTGTGAAAAGCGCTATATAAAAACGGGTTATTATTATAATTATTAATTACCAATAGTGTCCAGTGCCTTTAAGGGGTAAATGTGCTAATTGAGTTGTATTCATCCTTTATGCAGATGGGAACAATGTTTCAGCTCGTCAAGTCCGGATGAGAATGGTAGAAGAACCGATAAACACAGGGTAAGATCATTTGTATTCTGAGTGAGAAGTCTCAAGTACAGAGCCTCGCATCAAGTGTCTTATGAGCTTGAACTCAAAAATTTGTTTTTAAATGAACCACGTACATACAAATTTTGACGTCACAAAATTGCAACAAACAATTCAGAACATTTGAAATGTGTTCATCTCAACTGTGAAACATTGTTGTATGGCATTCGCATTCCCAGGATCAAAACATGTTAACATAACTGTTTCCTGTCTGATAGTTATTTTCAACTCAGCAAAGTTCATTTTAACACTCTGAGTATTATTGGTTGTAGTCCGGTCACACTTGTGAGGTCGATCATCGACAGGTCATACCTGTGAGGTCAACCATCGACAGGTCATAACTGTGAGGTCAATCATACGGACCATACCTGTGAGGTTCATCATGAAAAGGTCATACATGTGAGTTCAATCATGGACAGGTCATACCTGTGAGGTCAATCATGGACTGGTCATACCTGTGAGGTCAATCATGGATGGGCCATACCTGTGAGGTCAATCATGGACAGGTCATACCTGTGAGGTCAATCATGGACAGGTCATACCTGTGATGTAAATCATGGACAAGTCATACCTATGATGTAAATCATGAACTGGTCTTACCTGTGAGGTTAATCATGGGCAGGTGGACCTGTGAGGTCAGTCATAAAAAGGTCATACATGTACCTATGAGGTCAATCATGGACCGTCTATACCTACAGACTTAAGCATGTAACTTAATATTCCTCTTTGTACATAGGCAAAACTATGATAACAACAATGAACCAGAGAGCCTTCAGCCGAAAGTCAAACCCTCCAATTTCTCAGGTAGGTTTTTTGTGAAGATTCTCATGCTCATATGAGATTTTAAATGGCGCCATAAACATTTATGTTGATTAGAGCGCTTTATAAATGTTCATTGAAATTATTGTTTGAGCATGAAGAATGGAGTGTTTGTCGTTGTACTATTTTGTCGCTTTGTCTTTATGGATATGTAAACTATAGATGTAAATTTGCACCGGGGATAAAGAATTTGGTTTTACCCATTTACATGATGTGTGTTAGCACTGTATACTCAGTACTTTCCCAAGCTCTGTGAAAAATCCCCAGGCATATTACTTGGGTGGGATTCAAACCCCGACCATTGCAATTTCTAGAGCAGTGTCTTACCAACTAAACCACTGAAATTGCCCGGTAGCTAGAGGCAGTTCAAATTCTATATAATTTTAGCAGCGGGTACTGCAACAGTTTTACAGATGAAAATTTGCATCAGGGATAAAGAATATTTCTTTTTGTTTTACCAACACCGATGAACATAAACCACAAGCATATAACTCGAGTGGACCACAACCGTTGCAATCCGAGAGTAGTGTCTTTCCAACTAGAGTGCCAACTTGTACACATTTAAGATGATACATTTGCATCGGGGATAAATAATATTAATTTTGGTTTTTACCCATACACCAACTTTATACTTTCCTGAGCCTTGTGAAAAAATGTGTAACAACCAAAATTAATATTGTACACATTGTAATTATCACTCATCTTTAGAAGAATTGTACATGTAAGACCACTTCAAGATTGGAGACCACTAACATCAGGGCTAGGATAGCTCACTGGGAAAGAGCCCCGGAAGGTTAATCTGGAGGTCGCAGGTTCATGTCCCACTACAGTTGATTTTTCTTTGTTCAACCCAAAATTAAACTATAGCCATTTTCGTATCCACGGCCTTGGCTTTGTTTTTCGACTTCAGGCTTTGTCCTCTCATCTGAAGCCCTGAGTGCAGATGCGAAGCACCGAGATTGTAAAAACAACTGCGGGGCTAAGCCAGTCTGAACCGAAAAGGGCATATCTTTTGTATGTTCCCCTATTAAATCAAAATGTGAACATCTTAAGTTAATAACGCTATTATTAATTTCTTGAACTGCAGGTCCTCCTCATCTGAAGAGATTGTACGGAAGATGCTTCTCAAAAATTATAGACTCGTAAGTCCAATTCAGCTGAAATATTATTGGCTCCCAGTTAAGTTGTTTACAAGTTATTAAATTCTTCTGTTATATTTCCAGGCTCAAACATGTCAATCTCCTGCTTATTTATCTGAACTTGTTCACCATTATTTCCCTACTCGGACTTTATGATCTCCTCAAGAGTCAACTTTCAACTACAAGAGCTTTTTCATTTTAGGGGGGCCACAGATCATTTTGTACGCTGCACCGTTTTTATGAAATAGTCTTCCTGTGCAATCGCCAGGCTAGTTCTTTACAATGTTTTAAGTCTCTGTTAAAAACTTATTTGTCTGAAGCTGCTTATTTGTAATTGTATATTTTACCGTTCTTTTTATGCACTTAGAGGCTTTTTGCATTAGGTGCGTTACAAATGTCTTTATCACTAATTAATATTTATTAGTGGTGATACTATATATAAGCCAATGCATAATGTTCATGGTTCTGATAATGTATATATATACCTGTAGTAGAAGCAATACACATGTTACATTTTGCTCTGGACTTTCAAATAGTCCAAATGTGTCTTTTTTACTCCCCCCCCCCCCCCCCACAAGGTACAAGTATGAGTTTTGTCCATTCCAGAATGTGACACAGCATGAGCAGAGTTTGAGATGGAACCCCTACAGTGGTGTTTTAGGGTAAGTAAGGTTTTTTTTTCAGTCTCTGAAATCTGTGAGTTTTACTGAAATGACTGAGGCCTGATCTGCCCCGGGTTTTGGCCTTGGTCCCCCGTCAAAGTGATCATGTAGACCTCCTTTGTAACAGAAGTGCCCCTTGCAAAATGAATATGCCCCTTGCATTCTCACAGATTATATTGTTTACTCGCTTTACTTTGCATAAATTACTCACTAAATTGTTTAGTTATCTGTGTCCCCATATTCCCTCCCGAACATGGGCCCAACTTCATAAAGCTGTTAAGCAGAAAATACTGCTTAGCAAATGTCCTTGCTAAGCATACAATTAGTGGGGCACCATTTGCAACAATGTAAACTTTAAGGAATTGTGTCTGTTACCAGTTTCTGTTCAGTAAGAAGTTCTTATGTTTACAGGCATTATTGAATTGGACCCTGGGGAGTGGTGTAGCAAGGTTCTGTTGGATTTGGGGTTGGGTGGGGGGAGGTGTGAAGTTGCTCAGTCGAGAATCTAATGTACAATGAGGTTTCTTTAACGTTCAATACTTCTTTTAACCTCTTCAGGGTATGGCAAGAGTGGAGCATAGAGAGGAACACCTTCAAGAAAATGTTGATGAAAGAAGGCGACGAGTGCGGTGAAAAAAACAGACAGGTTTCAGTAAGTGCTCATAAAAAAACTTGTGTTTAAAGGCAATGGACACTATTGGTAATTGTCGAAGACCAGTCTTCTCACTTGGTGTACCTCAACATACGCATAAAATAACAAACCTGTGATAATTTGAACTCAATCAGTCGTCAAAGTTGCGAGATAATAATGAAAGAAAAAACACCCTTGTCACACGAAGTTGTGTGTGTTCAGATGCTTGATTTCGAGACCTCAAATTCTCAACCTGAGGTCTTGAAATCAAATTCTTGGAAAATTACTTCTTTCTCGAAAACTATGGCACTTCAGAGGGAGCCGTTTCTCACAGTGATTCATACTATCAACCTCTCCCCATTACTCGTTACCATGTGAGGTTTTATGCTAATAAATATTTTGAGTAATTACCAATAGTGTCCACTGCCTTTAAGTCATGTAGTTTTTATTCATTTAAAATTTTGCAATTAATTTTTCAAATTTTCTTGTTTTATCTTCTCAAGTATTTTTATTCCCTTGTAATAATCGTGCAATTCAGCATCCAGCTGCGAATGTGTCTAATAAAATATTCTAGTGTAAGTTTCTGTAAGTAAATATTCCATGAATTTTCATAAGTTCAAAACTTTTTCATCCTGAGATCCCGTTTTTTCTTTCTTTCTCTCGATGTAGGTGCAACTAGCCTGTGGTGCCTTGAATTCCATAGTCAATGTGTCTGAGCCTTCTACCTGTGAATACGCCATGGTCTTTAACACCCCACTTGTCTGCCATAAGCATTCATTACTTGGTAAGTCTAGACTTTATCATATGACCAAGAAATAAAATAAAAACTGTTTTTGTAAAAGCGCCAAATTGCCAAAGGATAAAAGGCGTCGAAGAAAGAAGGGGAAAAGACAGAACGCATACAAAGACGACCAGCTTTGTAGACGGAAAAAGGTTGGTTTTGAGAGCACATTTGAAGGCTGGGACACTGTAGGAAATTCTGGTTATTCTAGAATTGTAAGAATCATGTCAGATTCCAGGCTGGTAATTACCGAGAGGTCTCTTTATGTGGCCCTGGTCTTGGCCTTGGTGCCCCTGGCCTTGGTGTCCTCTTGAAAGTTTCCTTAATTTTGTTTTGATTTTTCAATGGAAGTGCGCTTTTGCCCCCTCAAAGGTGAAAACCCAGGGCTGAAATTCTGCTGCTTCTGCTCAAGTACTGACAGGACTCGGTAGATTAGAAAAAAACAAGTGCAATGAGAGGAAATCCAAGCATGTTGTAAATTGGTTCAATACCAGAAAGATTTATTTGTATTACTATTGTGAATTTTATGTCCCCTTTCCAGTTTACCCAACACTACCCGGATCACTTCAGAGCAGATGGGACGAAATCGAGGGAGAATTATTCAATGAGGAAATAACACAGCAGGTGAGTTTGAACTCCCTGTGTACGCTTACACCAACGCACTGTATTGAACAGTATGTTTTAAAGGCTAAGTCTACCTTTGGTTTTTGGAATCGTTCGATTGTTTTAATCCTATGTAAATGGAGATGTATACAATTAAACTAATATGTGACTATTTCATTTGAAAAGGTGAGAGATTGTCGAAAATATTGAGAGATTTTGCCATGCAGGAAAAATAAAAATAGCAAGACGCAATCTGAGAAACACTTATATATGCAAATTAGGTCACTTATTGGTTGAAACTCTTGTCCCATTTTGGATATGTCATCAATAACAACCCAATAAAGAAGAATCAACGATAAAACAAACTTTTGCAATTTGTTCGACTCAAAAGTTTATATCGGGTCCTCTAAATCCCAAATAGTGATCGAAATCTGGAAAACACTTCTCAGACCTTGGATGTTTGGGGATTATTGACCAAAATATTGGCGGAGTACCTCACAGTTGTAAACAAATGACACAATGCATGTTTTCAGCTGTAAACCTGATTCATTTAAATCGCAGGGATACAAGAAGAAACTGGATAAAATCTTCCAAGAAGCCGGTCTGATCATGGATCCAGTAAAGAAAGAGCTGCATAAACACCCTGAGAAAAGCAACACACATGACGGACCACAGGGTGATCACTTTGACTCATTGGAGTCCTGCTCAGTGGTAAGACATTTTGGGTCTTAGTAATACTTAAAAGCACTGGACACTATTGGTAATTACTCAAAATAGTTGTTGGCATAAAAACTTACTTGGTTACAAGCAATGGCGAGCTGCTGATGGTATAAAACATTGTGAAAAATAGCTCCCCCAGAAGACTTCAGCTGAAGTCTTTTCTTATGCATCTGTAAGCACACAAACAACAAGGGTGTTATGCTTTCATTCATCTCTTGCAACCTTTCTAGTGCCTTTAAACACAAAGATTTGTTACAAGAAAAGAGGTGGTCCGAGTTGTGTCATCTCAAGGACACTTTCTCAGAGGACGGAGAGAAAGGCTTAGGAGGGGGGGGGGGTGTTTCCTCGGGGTTGGCATGGAGGCCTAGCGGATAGAAGCAGTGCTTGAGGTTCCACTCTCTAACCATACCTTTGGGGTTGTTTTTGTTTCTTCTTCACTGATCACAGGCATATCAAGCACTTCAGGATGAAATTAAGACACTCAAAGCTCAATTAGAACAGCAAGGAAAGGGTAAGATGTGAGACTCGTCAGTTCAAGTACATGAAATACATTGCCAATGTTTTAATCTTAATGTCAATTTCTTACGTTATTTTAATAACTTTTTTAGTCAAAAATATTTATGTATTTTGTTTTGCTTTGACAGATGGTGAAAATGGTCCATTGTTCAACTTGGATAATATTTATACCTGAGGCTGATTAGTAATGAAGTAGTAAAAGGATGCATGCCTTTCATTTTGTCGTAGACCTTTTTTTAAATGCTGCTGCCATCTTTTTATGTTCCTTGTATTCAACAACAGTTAGAAATGCATACTTTTAAAAATTGAGGGGCCAGATTATAAATGTCTTTCAAGCCTCACTATGTAGGAAACTTTGCATGGTTGAAATACGATATAGTAAGGTTTGCAGTAACACCATGTAATGAGTTAGGGTGGTTCTGAAAAGAACTGTTGGTTTCAACTTGACGTTTTGATCAGTATGCACTTCATTCTGGCGTCTTTGAATATGAGAATATTGAAATGGCAGTGCTATGAAAAGGGTCTGAAGTGCATGCATAAATGGACTGCATGGATAAGTTGCTTAATCAGAAATAATTTGGAATACAGGATTTATGTATAGTTAAAAACATTAAGTGCCCAAAGGGACAGAAACAAACGAGGAATTTACCATCTTCGTTTATAAATTTAAGTAATAATTTGTCAATAAATAGCTCATCCCTTTAGGGCCCGATTCTATAAAAGCCTTTAAGCACAAAAACTTTCTGAGCACAGAAAATCATTGCTTTACAGAAACGGTTTTGTTTGTGCGCCCCACTGAAATGACATAATACGCACAATAAGGTCTATTTTCACATGTGTAAGAAGAACATGGACTAAAAGTTATTTTTTCTTTTTGCCAAATTGAGCCTCATTCCAAATGAGGAGTTTATTATTTGAACATGTCCAACAATTTCATATGGATGTTCTTAACCTGTTTTGAATTAATAGTCGCATTGGTCACAACATGTTCTTGTACATTCTAAACGTGAATTTTGGAATGATGTATATTCTCTGAGAAAACAGTATGGTGGTATGTTGTTTATCCAAATTTTATTTTTGTTGTTTAAAACAACTATTAACACGTTCTGACGACAAATATAATTCTTCAGTTACCTGTTGTTTTTAAAGAACGTATCTCTTTCCCAATTTATTTGAACTATTCTTTTCTGCTTTTTTCTAATACAATTTCAAAATCCATTTTTTTTTAATTGTGCCTTAGAAAACGACGGGGACAATTTTTACAGTTTTCTCCCAAAACAATTTTTGTATTTGGATATTGCAATATTTATAGAAAAAAAAGTATTAGTGGTGAGAGGATATTAGTTAATGTACAAAGTGGCAGAAGCTGTGGCACATTGTAACCAAAAGTATATATAAACGAGCTCAAAGGTGTATTATGTGAAGTTTTGTCCACGTTGTTTTTTTTTTTTTTTTAAATGCATTTCGTGACTGTGTTTCATTTACCTTGTATGTTTGACAGGGCCCAATCTCAAAGAGCTGCTTTAAGCACAAAAAGTAGCTAAGCACAACCAAATTATGCTTACCATAATAAGGTTACCAGCCAAAGTACCATGTCACAATTTGTGATTGGTATCCTGCTTATTTTTGCGTAGCAGAAAGATAGGTATTGTTTGAAGCTTTGCATGGTGTGGAGAAATAAGAAGAAACTATTAATTAATAGTAAATTTATGGGTTCAACCATGTGTAAATATCTTTTGAGTGAGTGTTGGCTCTGAAAAGAGCCGGTTTGGTTTGGTCTCGGAGCCAACAGTCACTCAAAAGAGATTTACACATGGTTGAACCCGCAAATTTACTATTTATTTAATAAAGTTTCTCCTTAGCAGAAAGATTTTAAGTATATTCAGCTTTATGAAATTGGGCCCGGGATATAACATGTAAATTGGCTAAGTAAACAGCTTTCCGTTATTTTTTTTCTGGGTTTAAAAATGGAAAGTGAGCAGAGTCTGCTAGTGTTGCTTCACTGGCATTTTTATAGGAAGTGAATGTGAAGGTCGGGGCTTGTGAGTGCGCCATTGTAAACAGATTGAATTTGCATAGACCTTATCGCAAATACCAATGCGCATGCGCAGACTGTTGAATGAGGTGCATTCTGTCAGAAACGCTTCTCGGATTATGTTTTCCTACGTGGACATATTGCTCCGGATGTTCGCTGCTGTCTCAAAAACGCAACAAAATTTTGAAATGAAATGTTCACATGTAAGTTTTATTTGTAAAACATCGACATTTAGGACTAAAACAATCGAACGGTTCAAGAAACCAAACATGCCAAATAATCATTGGTGTTTTGGTATATAGCTATCTTGAAATTCAGGTGCACAAGGGAGAGTTAGATTAACGGCTTGTTGGGTATTAACATGGGTTTTATCTTCCGGCAGCTCGTTACTCGTTAGGCTTGCCATTGAGCACAGTGTCAAGGGAAACCCTACCAAATGAAGAGGTTAATTTCTGAAATCAATACAGTTCATACAATGGTAAGATTTGAATGTCTGTATCTTGCCTGTTTTAAATTGTTGTAAATTTGCCGCCATCTTTGATGTAGCACAAAATAAAAGTGCATTGCTCTTCACGCGTGCACCGTCATCAAAGATTGCGACCAATGAGGAAAATTACAATCCATCTATGTCGTGTATTAGGCATGCAGTGAAGCTCCCATGTTATTGTGGGGAGAAATAAAAAGTAAAAAAACACATGAAAATCAAAGGGTCGTTTTTCTATTTCAGTCTACAAAATGGTTTATTGCTAATAATAATATTTATAAAACTATGGACCTTTGGGCAAGGGGATAGTACCTAAACTTTGTTTACATCTTTTCTTAGCAAACATTAAGTTTGGCTGATTTAGTAGATAAGAAAATACTTACTGCTTATTTAGAATACTAGTCTTCGTCGTGTAATTTTTAGTCAGTTACTAGGTTTACAAAGAAAAGACAGTTGGGGACGGGTGGTAGCAAAATAAACGCAGTGACAGTCAGATAGGGCAAAGTTAACCAACACATAATATGTGTTCGATTGGTGACAACAACATTAACACACAATGTTATTATTTCCTTTTTACCCACTTTTTTTACCATTCATTTTGTGTGTAGGAAACCTAAGCTTTCGAACTTGGGTTGTCTGTGTAATTAGCAGTGTTCCTATGCGCCAGGGTGTCATAATTGACAGACATGGCGCACTAAAAATTTTAAATGTTATTATTTATTTGTTATTAAAGCATGATCGTCAGTTGGTTACTTCTAAGTTGCCTGTAAAAAGTTTCGTGTGACAAGGTCCTAAGGATGAAGTCATACAAACAAAGCGGAATTCAATACTAGGTCCTATTTCCTGTTTTCACTTTAAACAAGATTTGGTTGTTGTATGACTTTCAGGTCATGCACGTACAACACGAAACAAGAAACCTTGTACATGTTATAAGCGGAAAATGTTGTTTAATTTCAGTGAAAAGTGATGTCAACAACACCCCCGTTTCGATCACGTGAGCCACTTCCACTTTGTATGTCACTCTAATGTAGAAAACGAACACACAAGGGGTCATCCAGAAATGTCTTCTTCTTTTTTTCTTCCCCACCCCCCTCGAAATTTTGGGTTCGTGTGTCAAGAGAAATAACTGAAAATCGAAACTTAGTTTGTTGATGTGGGACGAAAACTCCAGTTTGGGAAGACCAGCACCTTTGGGCTAGGATAATAGTAACAAATGAAAAAGGGTACCCGGCTGGCCAATTTCATTCATGAAAAGTAAAAGTAGGTTGTTTTTAAGCCAGCCAACAGTTGAAAACTACTGATGTTGGAGATCTTTGATCTATACAGGCCTACGTGGTTCATTTTGAGTCAGAACTTCGGTACAAGATTGTGAAACCATTCATTATGTAAACGTCGAGATTTGGATGGGTGGGCAGGGTGGGTGGTGTGGGTCAAAGCATTATCGACGAAAATATAATATTTTTAACATTGAGTAAAGTGCGAA
This sequence comes from Asterias rubens, assembly GCF_902459465.1. Classification (NCBI taxonomy): domain Eukaryota; kingdom Metazoa; phylum Echinodermata; class Asteroidea; order Forcipulatida; family Asteriidae; genus Asterias; species Asterias rubens. Next base: position 4,283,614 of record NC_047068.1, on the reverse strand, counting down.
CGAATAAGCCCTTGCATGTTAAATTGGTGTATACCACTGTCCCTTTAAAGGCACTGGACACCTTTGGTATTGCCAAAGACCAGTCTTCGCACATGGTGTATCTCAACATAATATATAAGCGTAAAATAACAAACCCGTGAAAGTTTGACCTCAATTATTCGTCGAAATTGCGAGAGAATAATGTGGCACATGGTTGTGTGATTTCAGATACCTTGAAGTCGAGACCTCAGAATTCAATTCAAATATTTTAATGAGAAAATACTTCTTTCTCAAAAACTACGTTACTTCAGAGGGAGCCTTTTCTCACAATGTTTTATACTATCAACAGCTCTCCATTGCTGAAACCATTTGGACAAACACATGTGTTCAACATTAACTACTTTTTCCTTCTTTCCTTCATCTATTGTCTTTTCCGTGCTCCTTCTCAAGGTATGCACGCCTTGGTTTGCATTTTAATCTCCCCCTTCGCCTCCAGAGATTTCAGCTTGTTATACTCAAAGATAAAATCATGTCTGGTTGTCTGGTACTCGAAGTCCATGTCTTCGTAATAGTGATGAGGCACTCGGACACCGTTCGGGCCTTCGTTGAACGGGTAGAACCCGTACAGGGTTATGTTAGTGCAGAATGTTCTAGCCACTGCAAACATGTCCAGGCCGAGTGTGGCGAACCCTTCAATGCCAAATTCTCTGAGAGTGGTGAAAAAATGAGATGGAGGGTAATACATATTGGTCGCTTAAAACAAGAAAGAAAAACCCATTGCATTGAGGAGAGTTGCTCGGGCAGAGAAGTATAGGGAGGATTAGAGACGCCGCCAGGGATCTCCCCTGCGGTCGACATGATGATACTTGTTTATAAGAATCTAATGTGCCCAATTTCATGAGGGGCTTTGTGCACAAAAAATAGCTAAGCACAACAAAGGTATGCTAATTTTAAAAGATATGGTTACCAACGATTATATCATTCTTTAACGATCTGTGACTGATATCCTGCTCACACGCATAGCAGAAAATGGTCAAGCATCGTTTTTGTTACTTAAATTTTAGGTTGTCTCACTTTGGTAAAAGACTCTAAATTTGACCACACAATTATTTAGTTGGTGAGAGCGTTTCCCTCCCCGAAAACAATTGAATCTGAAGAAACGATTCTGGGGGTGGGGGGGGGGGGGGGGAGCCGTAAACTACGTGAAACTAAAGTGTTTGGAAAAACAGAATTGCACAGATTTACAGTTCCATATTATGGTTGGGACCAACTGGGTCTCGGAAGTTCAAACACGCGTGAGAATGGCACTGCTTGTTGAACAGTAATGTGCACGCAAAGTTAAAATTTCATTTAAAACTAAAAGTACAATTGTTGACCGTCTTACTTCTCTATGCTGATGGACTTCCAGCTATAAGCCATGTGAACATCCATGTACTGATGATCAATCAGTTTCTCAGTCAGTTTGCGAATGGTCTCCCTCTGGTACAGTTTACCGAGAGATTTGGGATACCACAAAATGGAATTCTTCAGCATCTTGATGCGCTCCAGGAGAATCCTATTGTCCAAGTTTGTTGGTCCGCTCTGGACAATCGAGGAGTACATCCTGTTTAGCATCTCTAAGTTGAATGCCGTGATCTGAGTCCGTCTGCCCACGTCTGATTGGTAGCCGTCCACTGGGGCAAGGTTAGCCCGCATGATGAAGTCATGCTCATCAATATCCGGACCGCATCCACTCCGGGAGAGTATACCCCCGTTGCCCACGATGGCACACGAAGCTTGCCGTGGAATGAGGTACATGTCCGGGTAGTGTTCGTCCATGATGCACCGGTCAATGTCCCGGAAGGGCGGGAGGATCTCGTCTGGGGGCTCCGGGACGTAGATGATGGGGTATGCGGTCTGGCGGAACTTCATGTAGTTGGTGGGAACCTTGGCGCGGTAGACTAGAACGGCTTTGTCCAGGGAGTAGCAATCTCCACCTAAACCACTGTATATAAAATGTAAAACGTCTCTATCAAATTTTAACTACCTTTCAGTGTATGATCCATGTATAACCAGGCCTGTATGCTTAGTTTTAGAAAGGGTAAGGGCACCGAGGCATTTTCTCCTTGATAATGAGGAAATTTCTACTGAAGGACACCAGGACAATACCCGGGAGGGGGAGGGGCATGGAGACAATCGCCTTCGCTGCCTCCCTGTATCAGGCCCGCGGAACCGTTGTATTAAATCAAGAACATGACAATCTAATAACTTGTGTTTCAAATGTTAAGGTAACTTAAGGAAATAAAGGTTGTAGAATATTGACAACAACTTCCATTGCACATGATTGTGATTTTGTCTCTTTACAACCTGACCATTCTCCTACTGACATCATACCTAGGTTGACCATCTTTTCAGATGACACATAAAAGTAGACCTGTAAAGACCCATGTTGTTCGTCAGATATTAATTCGTTTTGTAGGCCTAAGCGAGAAGTTTTTAAATACACCATTCGTTCTGTAACAAAAAGTCGGTTTGTATAATTGAGCCTCGTCCTAAACGATCGACGCAAGCTTAACCTTTCGTGACAGCAGAAGCCTTTAAAGTTGCCTGTGATCGTTTTCGAACCCACGACTTCGGCTCCAGCTTGGCCCCGCGGTTGTTTTTTATAATTGCACGTGCTTTGCGTAATTGTGCTCAGGGCTCCGTACAGACGACAGTACGGAGCCTGAAGCTGAATCCAAAGCGTTAGCCGTGGATTCGAGAAGGGCCTATTATTGTTGTAAATGCCTGTTGTACAAAGTACTTACGTCATACACACTTGCTTGCAGTGTAGCGAGACTGGGACCACCTTTTGAGTGGGCGGATCATCATCCTTCCGAGGGAGGACCTCGATGATCTGTGGCGTTACTTTAACACGGGCCAACCCCTTCCCTGGACGTCCATTTCTGTGGATGATGAGAGTGCTCTTGGTTGCTGCATAGCGACGGCCTAGAAAGTGTGTATTGGTCAACGTTATGATGGCCACCAGGCTAACTAAGGCTGCTACTGTCGACAGTCTCGTTGTTCGGGATCGCATGATGGCTGCAGTATCGGGAAGGGTTGGACTCTGCTCCTTGTGAATTATGAAGACCTGCACTCACGAAGATAACAACAACACGTCAAAAATGCACACATTCTTAACCATGCATCCCTGTCATCTTTTGTTCTTTTCATTGTCCCTGTACTCAAGATTTTCCCATTGAGTTTGTACACCTAATTCTTGTGGAGCACCCGGTCTTTAAAATTTCCCTATGGAGTCATTTTATTTTCCTATTTTTTGTTTGTCCTTGTTCCGGAAGATACCGAATATGAGAGCACTCACGAGCAATGACATCTTGGGACCAGGCAACGTAACTCGAAAGAAGAAAAAATGTATAAAGAGTGCACTTCTGATTTATCTTGGTACTTTGTTCATTCTGTGATGGCTTGTTTTTAATATACCAAAGTTTCGAGGAGGAGGCATCAGATTAATACTTTTTTGTGATGGCCTTTACAATCTGAAAGCTCTTTGAGTATTGAGGTTGACAGTGACGACTTGAAGGGGAAAAAAATAAGCAGCTTTAAGACCAAGTCCATATTTTATTTTACACCAGAATATTATGCCGTGTCCGAAACGGTGACTTCGGCTACAGCTACGGCTAGACCAGGGCGTCTGCCTATTCTTCAGTCAGACCCGCTGCAAAAAAAAAGATTACACAGTTTGCATGACATCGATTTATATTTTAAAAATATAAATTAAACGCCCACTGAGCGATAAACTGCAAACGGGAAATTGGTTTTCTCGTCAAATAATTATGACTGTGTAAGATTTGAGACATTGCATGGTGATGTATCAATATATAGGCCTATTTGGTTTGCGGTAACACCATGTGAGTATCTACTTCCTATGTAGAGTTTGTTCTTAGAGAACAGCTGTCTTGCTTTATTCTACTACTGTCTTGCTTTATTCTACTACCGCGGAGTAGATGTTCGGGTGTTCGGGAGACTTCTCAGTTCTGAAAAGAACTGTCCTGATTTGTACCTAAATACCCGGGCGGATGTTATAGAAAATAGGCTGGGACTATACTACTTGAGCTTACAGGATTGTGATTAACTGTACTAGATTGGTCTCAACGTTTCGACTAGCTTGATCTAGTCATCGTCGGGAGACTGAAATATGATGTTTCAGACAAAAAATATTTCGAGGGATGTTTTCTATAACTAGCATCATTAGACCGTGTAAGTTTTGTATAAATCTTTGATCTTAGACTAGTTTTTGTTCTTTTAATCCATCATTCCATGTCTCCACAGGTTGAAGAGACTGTCACTCTAACATAGGCCAGCCAAGCCATAGTTGCGATAAATGCATATTATTTAATGAATTTGTGCTCATGACTAAATATTATGCAAAACGAAAGTTAGAGTGCCGTTTGGGGAAAAAACGAATCTAATGTGTTCTAAGAATTCGCAACATTAGTGTTTGTTTTATTAACCAGTGCGGTTGTATACTTCCTTAAATCAATACTGTAATGTAGGGGCAATATAGGACCTTTCACTTTCACAAGTATGTTTCAAGGACACATCTTGGCTCATTGTCCAAGGCTCTGCTTACTGCGGAATCATTAAGGAGCCCCCATGGACCAATTTCATATTGCTGCTTAAAAGCAAGTTTTCGTGCTTACTGTCGCAGAGAAATTTGCTAAGGTGTAAACGTTTTTCACAACAGCCATCTTGCTAGTTCACCATGGATTTGCATTTTGACGTTATTCATTTTCGTGGAGTAAGCACTGGAAGCCTAACATCCATTTCGTCGTAAATGCTTACGGATATAGCATCGCTATGAAATGGACATCGCACAGATAAGCACAACACCAGCCGTTAAGCATTTCTATGAAACCACGGTCCGTGCATGTAAAGCACGCGAACCATTACGGACCGTAAACGCTTAATTCCGGGGGAAGCATTCCCTCAAAATTGGGTCCAGACGATCGTCTTATAAAGCCATTTAAAATTCATAGTTCCCAAAAAAATAAAATAGTAAATGAATTACACATACCTTTTTTCTATCACAAATTAATTATTCTGCATCATTCGTGATCTAGCTTTAGACGTCAAACCTCGTTAAAACGTACCATTTCAATCCACACACGGGTACTACCTTATCGTCGCCATGTTTGCTTGTTTGTGTGTTTGTTTGTTTTGGTCAAAGTCCAAAGTTGTTGAACCAACATGGCAGGCCCGTAGGTAAATGATTAACACGATATCGTTTCAGAAGATTGTGTACGTTCAATGAATAATTTAGTAATGTTAAGTTATTAGAGCCACTCGCTGGAAGGACGAAAGCATAACATATACATAGCGCAACGGTTGAGACAAGGTGCGTTTTGAAAGGTGCGTTTTGAAAGAAAGGCGCGCAGTTCAAAATGCCAGTTACTTGTAATCATTGCCTTTAACATTTGTTGCAATCGTTTGGAGTTTTTTTAAGGGAGTTTTATGCTTGAAGTATTAATGTACGATGGGTCTTCGAGTGGATTGTTTTATATAAATTTTAGAAAAGAACGAATAATGAGCTAGTTAACCAACGTCATCATCGCAATAATCTTGGCAGCGCCGTTTTGGGAATCTTTATATCCTAACTTTTTATTACCTGTCCAGAAATACAGCTCAATTATTGGTCATCGAACTTGCAAGAGAATAGTTACAGAAAAACACCCTTGTTGCACAAATGTGTGTGCTTTTAGGTGCAAGATAAAAGGCTTTAATAGTCTTTTATTATTTGAGTGAGAAATGAACTCTTTCGCAAAAACGTTACTTCAGAGGGAGATGTTTCTCAAAATGTTTTATACTTATCAATATAGCTTTCCATTGCTCGTAATACCGAGTAAGTTTTTATGCTAACAATTATTTTGAGTAAGTACCAATAGTGTATAGTGCTTTTAACTGTCGAAACAATCATATTTCAGTATTATTTTATGATATGCCTTTTATACCAAGTTTCAATATTAGGCGGAAGAGGATGTTTTAGCAGTTCTCAACACGCAAAATGGAAAGTTTCACCATATACGCGGATGTAGTTTGTATGACTTCACCTTACTGTGGCGTTTCTGCATAAATGAGAAAGTGCCCCGAGGAAATGCCATCATTTTAGATCGACTGCTCAACCAATACAGATCGTATAAATAAACCAACACTTTTAAATGGTAACACAACGTTCAACAAAGATGGGCGAAGCACGTTCAAGACTTGTATGGTCGCTGTTTTTGTTATTCGTGATTTTTAATGAGGGGCAACTAGTAAGCGGTGACGGCAACATCCCTACCGGTCTGTGCGAGAGAATCTTCGTCGATGCCGATCCAAAGTACGTTGGGTTCGTTCAGCTAGGCGGTGCTTACACTCTCCAGCCGTTCACATGGTCAGATTTCCCCGTGTTCAAACACGAGCAGCATAATCTGTTTTTCCACTTTGACCGTACCAAGAGGCAGATGCTGATCGGTTCCGGGGAAGGGGAGTTGGCAGGGCTCGGTGCAACCACGAGGTCATTCTCAGACACAAATTGGCTTTCTCGTGGTTTGACACCGTTTCACAACGTGATCGACAGGTGGTTTTACTATGATTACGTCAGAGGGGGTAACTTTTACGTCAGTTCGAACGCATTGGGTCCTCGGTGCATACCAGACGACGTACAGTTTAGACCATGCAGTTCTGGGATATTTGCATTCAACAAAGTCATCATTCAGGACCTGGACGATGGACAGTTCGTTCACTTCAATCAACTCAATTATTACTACGAGCGGTTAGCTGGTGTTTATCGGTACTCACGTCCGGTGTACTTGCGTGGAGGCCCCGGAGCATCTACGGCGTACCTCTACTATTCCGAGTCTTTCTCCGGGTGGGTTGTTGGGCCGGATTACAACTCCGATGCCGTCTTTGTGTACGTAACCACCAGAGTCCTTCGGCCGGAATTCATAACAGGAACATGGTACGTCTACACAAGCAATCGATTCCAACCGAACTATGAGATTTCGCTGGACTGCCGTGGAACACTAACAAATCTGACTTGTGCGGAACACAACCCCTGCACAAATAACGGAACCTGTCATCAGAAGAACGGTGATGCGGCAATAATGTGCGAGTGCGCTACATACTTCACCGGTCAGTTCTGTGAAAAAATACAACACCAAGTGTGCCCAAGCCTCCAAGATGTCACAACTAACGCAATCTTATGGGACACTAGTAGGATCGACGGGGCACTAGCAACCTGGTTCTGCCAGGAGGGTTACTCTCCAAGCTATTATTTCGCCGTGTGTCGTGGCCCGACAGCAGGTGTAATCTCACCCTTGGACACCGGCGAGTGGATTTCTGACGGCTCGTGCTCGAAGACCACCACACCACCGATGATCGCAACCACTATGCCGAGTTGGTCAAGTTGGAACAGTTGGAACAGTTGGAACAGTTGGAACAGTTGGAACAGTTGGAACAGTTGGAACAGTTGGAACAGTTGGAACAGTTGGAACAGTTGGAACAGTTGGAACAGTTGGAACAGTTGGAACAGTTGGAACAGTTGGTCGAGCTGGAACGGTTGGTCGAGCTGGAGAGACCGCAACAGAGATGATTCTGATGAGTCGGCGGAGCCATCAGGTCTGTGGATATTCACACTTGTGCTTGTCTTGACCGTGACTCTGGTTTTACCCTTTGTCGTTTACGGAGTCCTGAAATGCAAAGAAGAACCCGATGAACCAGAAAGAGAAACACTTGAGATGGTAACTGTATCTATCCCAGAGCCTTCCCAAGACCAAGACCAAGGCCAAGACCAAGACAAGCACGCTGTTGGGGACTTAGTCACCGGTTCCTCTCAACCAGAAGACGGCAACGCGCAAGCCAAGCAGAAACGAAAGAGATCACGACGTCGTGTAAGAAATGTCAGCCTTGCCAGGATCCTGTCCATTAGTTCCTTCTGCTCATTGTGGTTTTATCTTCCTTGGGTGGCAGTTTGTTTTTCGACATCATGCGGCACTTATAGTTCAAGTATGATAGTGTTGGCCGTTTTCGGTATCATCTGTATGCCTTGTGCATATCTGTTAATGCTTCTTGAGTCGATCCGCGCCAGGGAAAAAGTATACCTGAGCAAATTGGGAGAAGCCGGCACAGTCGGTAGGCTTGTCTCTCAGATGCGTCAGGCTCAACCCATAATTTCCTGGATTGCCACGTGCTACCACTTCGAGACACGGACGAGGACAGTGTACTACACGGACGCGCAAGGCAACTCTCAGTCCCGCATTGAAACATACCAAGAGAAAGTTGTAACCCATCGGGACTTCAAGACCTTCGTTTTCAACTTCTGGTCGGACGAATCCGCTGAGAAGATGGAGGGAATCAGTAAGTTCGGCGTCACGAGAATACGTCTGGACAAATGCATTTCACCCGGTGATATTGAGACAAGTACGGTTTACTATTCCCAATTGGAAGAGTTCAGGAAAAGAAACGAGCACATGGACACGTATATGGACGTCGAGGTGGATAATGGCGTGCCTGGATTCGAGAAGCGAGTGGCGGCTTTCGTAGGCGAGAACACGGCCCCGTGGTGGATGAAACTGCGCTTTTTCGTCCTCGCAACGGTCCTCGGACTCACTTGGCCCTACCGTTGGTACTTCAGGGCGAAAACGGGCAAGACATACTACTCCATCGTCAAAACGTTCTACATGTCTCAACCGGCGATGGGTGACGTCAATCTTTACGACGTCGCAATTGGGGAAAAATCTGAAAGAGATGTGCGCAAGAACTTGCCAGTTTCGGTTGAAGCCTCTGCCCGTACTCGGATCGTTGAATCGTCGGACGACGACAGCGAGGACGAAACTTCTATTGATGTCGGTGTCAGTGGTCCCTCTGTGCGTGTCGCCTTTTAAACTGTCTGGGTAGTTTCTTCTAAATGTACCTCGTATTGGTTTTACCTTGTTACACAGATGTGTGTAAAGTACTGTATTAAGCCCGGTTCATACTTCCTGCGAATGCGAATGCGAAGCGAATTTGACGTGAATTTGACGTCACAACTATCCTTTCGCAGCAATATTCGCAAGTGAGTTGCCCAGAGCTGAACTGCTGCGAATATTCGTAATATTCGCATATTAATCGGTTGGGATTCGAACACACAATCTTTGCAGATGTCTTACCAAATAGACCACCGAGATTTCCCGGTATAGAGGCAGTTCCAATCCTATCAGCGGGTACCGCAATGATAATAGTAAAATAATTACTGTATATTCCCGAAGCAAATTAATATCAACTAAAGATAATATATATCTTCTCGACGGTTTTTTGTTCACATTATTATTTCATGTTAACTAGTTTTTAACTTTATTACTATTGAAGCGAAAAACTTTAAAGACGGAGGGCATTGTCAGTAAACCAGGCAACTTTTACCGGCAACTTGGAGGCAACCAACTGCAGTGGATGCCATGTGCTATAGCATGAAGATTGTCTTTTGATCCCCAAAGACACCTTTTATATGTAAACATTCAACGAACTCGGGAAAGTACTAAGTGTCGGTGTATGGGTAAAAAAGAAAAATTACCCTTTGCCAAAATACAGGATTCGAACTGTCTGTAGCTGCCGGGCAATCTCGGTAATCTAGTTGGTAATACACTGCTCTAGAATTGCTATGGGCGTGGATTCGACTCCTACCCGAGTAATATGCCTGTGGTGGGTTTTTTTTTTCGCTGGACTCGGGAAAGTACTGAGTATACATTGCTAACACGCATCGGTATATGGGTAAAAAGCACAAATTTATAAAAATGAGGATTCCTTTTTTATTGGCTTTTGCCTTGCCTAAAATTGCCTCGAGTGACAATTGCCTAATTTTATACACTCAGCCTGTAAGCACAACAAAACTTGCTAAGCGCAACAAATATTGTTAAGCAGAAACTATATATAAGGTTCAATAACTGTTGTCCATCATGGGATGTTAATTGCTAATAGATTAAAAATTAATATAGGTTTTCTCGGTCATTTTCGCCAAAGTACAGCCAATTTCCATGCGATCGAATTCAAGTGGTTTTGCCAGACCAGTTGTTCCCGTGAAGCAAATTCAGAATTCATGCATTCAATTTCGTTATATGTTATTGAATTCCTTTAGCAATGTGTTCAATTTAGCATAACAATAACATTCAATTTAGCAAAGCTGGTTGGACTTAAAAAGCTCCTGCGAATGTTAATGCTGTTTTGTTAAATGTTAAGTTACATTACTTTTGCACAGGTTCAAAACAAATTGAATGGCCGATTTAAGCAGCATTCATTTTTGCGCGAAATAGAATGGTTTGGTGGTTAAATTGGCTTCTCATTTGGCGAATTTGACAAAGAACACCTAATAGAGAATTAAGTCGTTGCTGACTGCATACTACCAATATTAAAAGTATACCATTAATTATATAGTTTGCTTTTTATATAAACCTGCTTGTGAGTAAAAATCGCATGTGTTTATTTTAAAGGTACTGGGGAGAGGTAACTTTGCAATTAATCAGAATATATTAGCCGTAAATGCTTAATACTGTACAACCAGCGACATTTTCAATAGCATCAAGCATTTAATAAGAAACGCCTCCCTCTGAAGTAACGTAGTTTTTGAGGCAGAGGTAATTTCTCATTCAAATATTTGAATCTCAGAAAGACTTCCGGCCTGAATTTCTTTCTCTTGCATCTGAAAGCACACAAATTAAATTTCACAACAAAGGTGTTTTTCTGTCCATTGTTTGCTTTTAATTTCGACAATCATTTGATCGCCTAAGTTTCACTGATTTGTTATTATGTATGTTGGCGTAGACCTACACCAAGTGCAAATACTGCTCTTTGATATTTTTACTCAGCGTGTACAGTGCCCTATGAAAGAGGGGCTTTTCATCTTTGTGACGCACTAATTTTTTCTAATAGATAGAGCCTTGGTAAAACCAACTTTCATTGTGAGTGTGTTTTAATATTAAATTTCTCAGCTGAACTAAATGTTGCCTTAGTTGCACAAGAATTTATGATCTTATTTAGAACAAAATTTTACGTACAAATATTCTATAGTTCATCAAGAAGTTCAAAATGCTCATTATTTGTAGGAAACTAATTAGTAATGTACTAGTTAACAATGTAGTATTGTGTATGCTGTAGTGTTGGTGCGTGAGTAGCGTATATTTTGCACCCAACCAGAAGCATTCCAGTAGTATGGACTGGCAATGAGGTCACTGGTGCACGTTTATAAACCCGGGGGGGGGGGGCACTGTGAGTGAGGGTCACTGAGATTTGGGTCATATTTCCTGAAGCCAAAAGCCGAGGGAAAGAGGACCCTCTTCCGGTCAATACCACAGTCCCGGTTGGGCAGGCGGCAGACGTGCAATAGTGACCGGCTTTGTTGTTTATAACACACCTCAGTCCAAAATAATTAATGTTTAGAGTTCTATAACGTATAATAGGGCCTACTTGTACATAGCTGTGCGTTTCATTGTCATTCTCATCATTTTACACAAGATGGCGTCGTAATGACGTCAGTACACAAGAACCATTGATCTTTAGTATAATTAATTGACAAAAGCCATGCAAAAACCTTGGTGAGCCCGACGTGACCGTGCTATAGCAAATCATGTTTGTGTTTATATGTAGACAACACTTTGGGAACACACTGGGGACTTTCCGTAAAAGCAACGTTTATTTTAGGAGCAGTGGTTCGTCATCATTTTACCTAAGACGGCGTCGTGGTGACATCAGTGCATAAAAACCACGATCTCAATCATAAAATATAGATCAATGACAAACTGTGTGAACGTAACCGTGTTCACCAATCATGATTGTGTTAAAATTATATATAAACACTTAATATTGTAAAAACAGGGGAAACACACCGGGACTTTACACCGTAATTAAAGCAACGTTAAAGTTTTGGTATCACTTATTGAGGAAGAGTTCCGTGTACAATATAATGTCCTCCGTTGAGAGTGTTCTTAATAAGATATTTCACTGCTCCATTGACTATAGATTTTAGGAATTGTTGGAACACACAGTTGCTTTACCTATAATAATATCAACGTTAGTTTCAGGAGCATTGTATTGTATTGCGGAAGTTGTGAGTTTCGAAGTGGGTTGTTCAGAGCGTTTACTCATAAGGTCTCACTGCCTTTGACTATAGGATGCTGCGATATTAAAGACCCCGCAGGTTTGAAACAAATATCGTTTTTGAGGCAGAAACTGTTGAAACTATTGTCACCCTCGCAACGAAAGTAAATATTTGTTCATCCCCCAACGTTACAGTATAAAATCAATTGGCATCACACGATCGAGAACAACCATTGCCCTTGTTATTGGATGTTAATCATATTGAATTTAGTTCAATCTTATTTGAGATCGATTGATTGAAATTGACACCTATGTTTATTGATCCCGGTGATGAACACAAGAGTCGCCTACGTCATTGTAAAGTTTACACACAAAATGATGAATATTATTATATTAAATGTTAACATCGCTCTTGCTTGCTATAAAATGTAAACAATCACTTATAATATAAAGTGTTTCTTATAATTTTGCCTGTAGGCGTCAAGATTAATAAATTTCGATTGCAAGCAAGTGTACCAGCAACGTGTTTCTGTTTGGTGTATATTTTTATGTAAATACTGGGTTGCCTTATTTTCTCTAGCCAGCGGGACCGGTTAAACTTTTTGTTTCTCGAGTCTGTCAGGTTACTTTCACTAAGCCTTTTGTCAAGGCCTTCGTGGCTTTTGAGGGCCGCGATCCCAAGCGACTGGAACGGGAGACCACGCTCTCGAGTGGTCTCCCGTTCCAGTCGCTCCGCTGTTCACTCCACAAAGCCTTGACAAAAGGCTAACTTTCACTGCGCTTTTATCAGAGTTTCCCTTCAAAATATACGGTTGACACTAACACATTCTCAAAGAAACATTTGCTCAAATCGTTTCCTATGAGCTTTTGGTAATCTGTGAACTTGGAGCCCGAGTTTGTGTGAAGGTAGCGGACGTGGCTTAAATAAGGTACTAAACGTACATCACACATTCACAAACAGTTTACCGCTGTCTCAGGGAAAACTGTCCGCCAGAGATTCTGTCCCCTGTATGGGAAATAGCGAGCTTTCGATTTTCGGGACGGAGCACACAGGACGGGAGAGAACATAACACAGTAGTCTGTATGCTCACGCTCGAGTGCTCCCGTTAGGACCGCATGGTGATATAGAATTGATTCAAGTCCCAGTCCCGTGAGGGTCCTTTTATTTCCACTCCCATCGCCTAAACATCAGACAACTTTTGCAAGGTTGGCATCCCCCAACCTAGTCCCCTGTGCATGGCAATTCTCGGAACCACAAAAGCTACATTTTGAAGTCGGATATGTTTTTTAGCATCTCTTGCACGAGAACGGGGCTTGAATCAAGTCTATCACAAGGCTCCCTCACCATACAACGTGTACAAACGACATCACTCCGTTGACGTACAGACCGGACGTTGTTTCACCAAAATAGCGTTCCAAATCTCCACTTGACGGAGACTACTTCAGTTTGGCGCATGCGTCGATCGACTTTCCTGCTCCCTTACACTGATCTCTAGTATACAATCAGTAATCCCTTATAGCGTATTTTTCCACAGGAAAGATGAGGCCACTAAGCATTAATGGACGTGTTGTACCTTCTTTCTCACATGGCGGCAACCAACCAAGCGTGTCTAGAGTACATTCTATACACGTGTACTTGTATTGCATCTCCATGCGAGATCCATGTGTTAACATGCAGCGTCCTCTGTCTTTCGATTTCGGGACGATAAAGGCCATCATAGTTTTCCTCCATAAAGGCACACGTTGTTATTGTAGCCTCATCTTCCCTGGGGAAAAAACACGCTTAGAATTTTTTACCGTCCTGTGTGCTACCGTCCCGAAAATCGAAAGGTCGCTAATAACGTTGACTGAAGGAGGATGTTTCAAAAGAGGGCGCTATCGGAAGTAGTTTGTACACAGTTTGCCGTATAGGGGACATACTCACTGGGAGAAAGAATCTCCTTGCCACAGGATATAAGCTGATATTGAACGCCAACATTCACATAAAAAAAATATGTGTTCAATGAAGGATTATAATAGCAACATTAACATTCGTATTTCAGAACTTCTAAAGCCGGCCTCAGGTCGACCCTGCGTCAACAAAAAACAGTCCCGATTGACATTCCAGGATCACACTGAGCCTGAGCTAAGACCGTCGGGAACTTTTCGGTCGGCGATTATTTACGACCTGGGCGTAACTGCGATGATTTTAAGACAATCTGAAACAGCGCTCGAAAAATATAACAGTCGCAAGAGTACAATTTAAACTTGTACGGATACGACGTGATCCCGACGATCGGGGACCAATCGCAGACGCACGATTTCTCAGTTCGTGTGACCTGAGCCTATTTTTGTCTGCGCGTTGCCGACAGTTTACAGTTTCGTGCGGGCGCAAGCAAATCGTAGGTCGGCCCGAGGCCGGCTTAAGGGTTAAAGTTGATGGCGTCAAAAAACCCGCGTGTATGGTTTACTCAGAAAAGAACGCGTGTGATTCAATTACTTATTACCATCAGGATGCTCTTTAATGGTTTAGCGTCCGCATTTGCTAATATTATTTTCTCTTTCATTTTCATTAGCTTGTTAAAGACGCTGGGTGAAATTTTAATTCGTATCCCATTTTGAACCCCATGGTCAAAATGAAAAAAGCCAAAGGTCCAACACACCGCTGGCTGCATGGGCTTAAAACATTGAGCTTGTTCGAAATAAGTCCTCGTTGTTCTGCCCTGACACGGATGAAACTCTTAAAGAATTTATTTCACCGACACCTCGCCTCCCTCCACCATCGGGTCGCCCCGTCCCGGTCAGATTCCCTCTCCGCCGGTCGTGCGTCACCGGGGCGTTTGTTTGGCGGCAGAACAACTTCACGAACGCGCGGCGAAAATCCTTACGGAATATGCCGTAGATGAAAGGGTTGGTTGCGCACGAGATATAAGAGAACCACGATGCGATGAGATTGAGATACGAAGGCACGTAACTGCTGGTGAGGAACATCTTGAGGACCTTTGTGAAGCAAAACGGCGCCGTACAAACAAAGAAGATGGTGACCACAATTGCTAAGCTTTGCACCACTTTCAAATTCTTGGAGATCTGGCGATGTGTACGTCGTGAGTGCTGCTGGAGGGGCCAGGTCGAGTTGGTCCTCGCAGCGCAGCCGATGTGTACGTAGCAGAATATCATAATGCATATTGAGCTCAGAAAGCACAATATAAACGCTACGAGGACGTAGGCTCGAGTGGCTTTCCAATAGATGTCGTTATCCCACTCAATAGCACACGCCACTTCCCAATAGTCATAGACAATCCAGGTGTTGATGGCCGGGACCGCGGCGAAAGCCAGACCTTTCAACCAGGTATATGCCACGGCCACCCTGGTTACTCGTGGGGTGACGATGCTGTGATAGCGCAACGGGTGTTTCACTGCGAAATACCCGTCAATGCTTATACACGCTAGAGTTACCATCGACACGATGATGAAGCAGTAGGTAAGGCCGCACTGGATGTAGCACAAAGTCATACCAAACCGCCAACCGTCTGCTAGAAGAGCGGCCAGGGAACTTGGCATCACCAAAATACCATTCATCAAGTCCGCAAAGCTCAAACTGATGAGGAATGTACTCGAAGGTTTTTCCCGTAAGCAAGGGGTCCTCAGTACCGCTATGATTACAGCCAAGTTACCCAATATCGAAAGTATAATGATACAGATTAATGCGATTGCTGGAACGGCTATCCCAACGACACTACGGAGTTCTTGGGCAGATGCATCTGAGGAATTCTCCTCAGAACTATGAGATGTAAATTCCATGGTTGGTTTTTGTACTCTCTTCCCTTGTTCAAAATGACGTTCCAGAAACGGAAGAAGCTAGCAGCGGCAAAGAGCATTAGAGATCGTTCTTCCTTTACAGTTTGAAGAAATCAAGAGTGAAAGCGTACATTTTGTTTACACCTTAAGAATTATAGTGATGACATTGCACTGGAAGTGATCTATGAAGCCAATGTGTTGCTACGAGCACACACGTCATCAACTTTAGTGAATTATTCAAAATGCGATCAAGAGTTGTCCGCAGCCGAGAAAACCGTAAATATTAGCCTTTCCCGTAATAAATTATACATTTCGCTCATTGTGTACATACACTTATTTGTGAGCGAATTGAGGTATGATTGACACAGTACGAGCCTGTTGGTTTAATCGGTTAATTTGTCTGCAGACAGCCAAACCAAATAGTGTAGGACTGGCCATTAAAAGTAAAATGTGTATACCTTTGGTTTTTTGAACCATTCAGTTGTTTTAATCCTAAAGATGTAGGCCCTATCTATAAAAAAAAACTAGCCATGCGAACATTTCATTTTAAAAGGTGGTCACGTTTTGAAAATAATATTGCGGCCAAATATCCGGAGCGATTTCAATTCAGGAAGAATAGCCCCAAAAGCAGTGCACAACATGAGAAGCGTTTTTGCAGTAACGCCTCTCAGATTCAAATTTTTGTGAAATAACAAATAACTTACAAACCTGTTGTATGCTTATAGTCGTTCACTTTCAACTTGGAGCACTGTGCCTACACACTGTTTCAATAATGATCTTACTTTAGCCAATCTACTAAATCTGAAGTGTAGTTGCGAAAAAATTACTTTGTTTGATTTCAAGAGGCTGAGAGACTTGAGCACATTTTGTGAGTACTTTTGAATAATTATTTAGCTTGTTTATTCGTCATCACTTGCTCTATCATAGAGTCTCGAGTGGTGCACCCTTTTTGCACGTGCGCAGTTGCTTACACAGCGCCCTCTTTTGTTAAAGTGTCACGCGCTGTCACGGGGCAAAACACAGTCTGGTTTTAGGCAGTTCTTCCTCCGGCATGGGCGTATTTTGTGACCCTCCTTTTGGTTACAACGTCCATCTCCTTTTACATGCAATTATTCTGCTTCAGAAATAAAGAATACAACTGTTAAAACGTGGTTAAAACTGCAAAAAATTTCCAGGCATTTGCAAGGGGGCTCGACCCCCCCCCCCCCCAAAAAAAGGAGGTACCATCTCAAACAATTATGTCACATTGGGTGGTGACTGCAAGTTAAATGAAGAAACCACCAGTCTAGATTAACCCCAAGTTTGGACTTGTTGACATTAATTTATGCCGAGTCCTGTTTACTAGATTAATGCATTGAAACATTTGTTTATCTTTACATCAAAACAACAATATTTGACAAACAAATCAAACCTAGTTTCCAATTTTACTTTTAATATTCTGTCAAACTGATCATGTTTAAAACTAAAAGTGGGCGCAAAATCATAATGCAAAATAATAAATATTTATATAATTTGAGACATAATAATATGATTAGGGAAAAATAACGGTTAGAACAGCAACTTCACTTTTCACTGGAGAAAAAAGGTCACTGATAGCCTAACTATCCCCTCAGTGGACTTTAACAAGTTTAGGAATTTTGTTCATTATTACTTTACACACAGGATCAGGAGGCGGCGGAGACCAGACTATCAAGGGAATTAGTACTCATTTTCATTAGGACCCGAGCAATATTTTAGTAATACATTTTGACAACTGCGGAGGAGTGAAACACACAATCCTTCTCGAATTCTCTCGACAACAGTTAAAACATGGCTTCCACTTCTGGGGCCACGAAGTTTGTGGAGCCGCCTGCCGAAAGATACCTTATGATTAAGCATGGTGATGGTGAGTATTTAACCCATTTCTGTAAAGTCTGTGTAAGTAAATATTATGTTTTTTATTTATGCATCTCATTCTCTGGCTGATGACCATGTCCAACGCATGGGGGGGGGATGCATGTGCAATAGCCATGATAGAGGGAGCTCTATCTATGCATAAAAATAAACAGAGCAATGACACAGACAGACCTTTATCACAATTTTCTGCTCTGCTCTGCATAGAAAAAATACCCTCGTCCTATTTACTGGCCATGGGCTTGGTTGCTGATGCATTATAATAACTCTGCATAATTTTACCCAATTATTAGGTTTAAATTAAATACAAAATAAATTGTTAGTTTCATAATCATATTCATATCTCTAGCTAGTCATCATTGGATAAAATATAAAAAAATATAAAAATAAATTAAAATCAGTAAACGAGTATACATGCAATGTTTTATTGTTATTATTGTTGACAATGTTTAGTCCCACCACTGACAAAAGTGACAGTATTTCTGTCTTGCTGACCATATTCACAGTCCCTAATCCATTTTGGTAAATCTTGCTACTCAGTCACCTGCACGGATACATCCGACATGTGGAGATTGTGCAGTAGTTCACCAGAACCAGTGGTAGCACTAGCAGTACTACTACTTTACTAATGTAATAGTGACCAAGTGTGAACCTTCTAGTTCTACACATCCATTTAATATAAATGAAAGCAAGTTTTATTCACTTTGTACATGTATTTTGGTGAAAAGTTCTTTAATTGGTAGTATGCAATTGATTGAGAAGCCAGGAGTGCATTTTGGCGACCCCAACCAAAGCCCAACCAACTCAACAAGTCAATTACCAGTTGACCTGAACAGCACCGTTACCGCGCTCAACCGACGCGCGTAAACGCTCAACCGATAACCAATGTTTCTGGTTGGGGTCGCCAAACGCACTCTGGTAGTAGGTAGGTGGTTTTTTAAGCTTTTTTTTTCGTTGGGTCTTTTTTGAATTTGTGACAAGTTTTTTGTGGTTTGGTGTGGTGAAAATCATAGCATAGTGCGGATTGCATATAGTGAGGGAGAGAGTTTCCTGGGGAATGTCAGAAAAATATGCTATAAAGAAATACAGCGCCCAAGAATGAGTCTTTCTTAATGAACCTAGTTCTGGTTATTTCAGAATAAACATGTTTTCAAGAAAACCTGCCCAATTTCATAACGCTGTTTAAAGCAGAAAATACTGCTTGTTTCTTTTCTAAACTAAAAATTGAGTAGGGGGGGGGGGGCACCAGCCACAACAATTATGCAAACTAAATGTAATTTTGTCATGGCAACCTGTTTCTGCTTGTGCTAAGCAACTACCATTTAGGCCTAATATACTATTTTGTGCTTAGCAAGTTTTTTGTGCTTACATGTTTATGAATTTGGGCGCTGGTCGAAACCCAACCGCTCTCATCGCTCGACTGTACTTGGTTTTCATCTGATTTCATGTGTTTTCATTCATCTCATTTCAGAAAACCCACAAGAAGGTCTGGGAGTTTGCATCTATGTTCTCATGTTTTTTTCCGTTGTGCTGATCGTATTCACAATCCCTATCTCCGTGTGTATGATATTCAAGGTACAGTCATAATGTATACAGTGGTGTAACCAAAGGGTATCCCCCAGCCCCCTCCCCTCCTAATAAGATCAAATAAAATGTAAACTAGGTTTCGTTTTGTATTTAAAATATAGGAATTGAACTGCCTCTACAATCCCTGCCAAAATGCTTGGGCTACATGTATGTGACAATAAACATACACTCCCTCGTCCTCTCTCTCGATTTGTTTAACCTCAGCTGGAGCACAGACTGCGCATTGAGAGCCAACATTGAAGGGGGGTAGGGTGGCAGGGCCCAACGAGATATGGCTGGGGTTTTAGCTAGCTACCGGGCAAGGTCGGTGGTCTACATGTAGCTGGTGAGAATGGATGGGGTCCATTGTTCGAGTCTTACCTCAGTTTGGGATTTGTTTTTCACAGGACTTGGAAATCTTGAGTATATCAGTGCTTATTACACATTGCTGTATGGATAGAATCACAAAAAATATTCTATAGCCTTGATGCAAATTTAACATCATTTTGTTTGGTGTTGATCATGACGACATACCCCCTTTAAAATTCTTTGTCCCTCAAGCTCTGGTGATTCTGTTCAGCAAAATGTGGGTTCGATTCCCGGTCATGACACTTGTGTCCTTGAGAAAGACACTTGACTACATGCTTCTCTCCAACCAGGGGTAAATGGGTACCTGTGAGGGCAGAGATGGTTCTTGTGATTGTTTTAGCCGAGTAGCGCATATTTGTTGCATAAGGCTGTATACTCCCCAGGGAGCTGAGATGGTTTCATTAAGGAATGATTTAAAGCCCAGACAGTGACCAGGAGTAATAATGTGAAACGCTTTGGGACGCCCTTCGTACGTGAAAAGCACTATTTGAAAACTAACTATTATTATTGAAAAGACACTGAGCAGTAGTTGGTTTAATGTAGCTATTCAACAAAAAGAATCAAAATTTAAAAACAATTAGTTTTCATAATCTGATGTTATCATAGTTTTTCTACGATGACTATAGCAAGCTAGAACTCACTCAGTGGTAGTGAAGTTAATACTGAGAAGTTATTTCAAAGCTAAAGTAGTAGTCCTGCCTATTTTGTACCTCCCGCCCAGGCAGTTCTTTTCAGAACTGAGAAGTCTCCCGAATTTCGAAAATCTACTCTGCATTAGTACAATATAACACAAGACAAGTTCTCAAAAGAACATAATCTACCTGGCAAGTAGATACACACATGGTGTTACCACATACCAAATAAATATTGATACCTCACCATTGCAATGCCTCAAATCCCACATAATCTTATGGTTAAGAAACTGTGCTAAATCTCTTGGTATTTTTTTTCATCTTTCAGACAGTTGCCGAGTATGAGAGAGCAATAATCTTCCGTGCCGGTCGGCTCCTGCCCGGCGGACCTAAGGGACCGGGTCTGTTCTTCATCATCCCATGCATCGATGAGTTCAGAGTGATAGACCTCAGGACACTCTCATTTGATGTACCTCCCCAAGAGGTAAACAGGGGCCCAATTTTATAAAGTTTCTCAGCAGAAAATTCTGCTTAGCAAATTTCTTGGCTAATACCCCATCATACCGAACTCATTCTCGCTACGTTCGGAAAAATGTAGTCTTTTTGCAAGATGATAGTAACATGCGCAACAACTCGTAGGGAGCAAGCGGCGATTGCGATAGTTGAGTGACGGTGTGAATAACAATGTCTTGCACCAAGACTCCATTTATCAGAACGTAGTGAGAACAAGTTCAGTGTGTTGGGAGTGTAAGCAAGAAATGACTGGTATCAGTTGCTAAGCAAATGTTTATTGGTCCTAAGTAAGTTTTTGTGCTTACATGCTTTTTGAAGTTGGGCCTAGGCCTGAAAATACTACAAAAAGGGAATAAAAGAGTAGGCCATTTAATCACCTTCTTTAAAATGATGAATATTAATAATAAGCCATCTGCGTGTTTGATTTGAATATTGTCAGGTACAATAGCGTCCTTGATCACAAGTTACCACTTAAATTTGTACTAATCAGACTAAAATACACTCAGTTGCTGTGTTACTTGATTTGGGGCAAGCTTTTGCACAGGTATGTAAGAGACGGTGAACACCCAAACACAATTCTGAACGGATGTGCATGGTACAATGGTTCAATGCTCTGCTCATCTGGAGGTTGCTATGCAAAAGTTTGCCACGAACCATTTGACATAGCAACTTTCTCTACAGTCTGATCAAGCACATCACTGTACCAGACATTATTCAAATCTAACTCGCAAATTGCCACCGTGGTCCAGTGGTTTGACTGCAGGACTTGCAATCACAAGTTTGTGGGTTTGAACCCCCCAAGCTAACAGAGCGATTTCACAATGACTAGAGTAAGTGTCGTTGTGAATTCTTGATTTGTGCCATGATTTGTGCAATTCATAATCATACACAGTAAACCAATGTTTGTATGAGAGAGATTGGTTGTCTCCTTGTGGGAGTTTGCCGAGTTCCCTCTATGGGAAGATCATCTTAACAAACAAACAAACATTGGCTTATTGTATCTGCTGGGTTGTTGGTAATGACGTACACAAACATGATTTTCTCCTTATGTTGACAGTTACTCTCAAAAGACAGTGTGACTGTTACTGTTGACGCTGTGGTCTACTTCCGCGTGTCCGATCCCACCATGGCGGTGCTTAACGTTGAGAACTACAAGCGGTCAACAGAGCTCTTGGCTGCTACCACGCTGCGTAACGTCTTGGGTACCAAGACCCTGGCCGAGGTACTGAGCCACCGGGATGAGATCAGTGCAACACTCAAAGCTCTCCTTGATGTGGCCACAGACCCATGGGGAGTGAAGGTGGAAAGAGTGGAAATGTGAGTTAAAGGCACTGGACACTATTGGTAATTGTTCAAATAACTATTAGCATAAAACCTTAGTTGGTAACGAGTAATGGGGAGAGGTTGATAGTATAAAACATTGTGAGAACTGGCTCCCTCTGAAGTAATGACGTTCTCGATAAAGAAGTTATTTTTCACTAAAATATTTGAATTTGATTTTGAGACCCCAGAATTAGATTTGAGGTCTCGAAATTAAGCATCTGAAAGCACACAACTTCGTGTGGCAAGGTTTTTTTTCATCCATTATTATCTCGCAACTTCGACGACCAATTGAGTTCAAAATTTCACACGTTTGTTATTTTGTGCATATGTTGAGATACACCAAGTGAGAAGACAATTAACTATGACAATTGCCGAAGGTGTCCAGTGTCTTTAAGAAAGAACACCAGCACTTAGACCTTTATCATGACTTGGTTCTCCTCCATTCAGAGCTAAATGTACAAACTCAGCCAACATGAGGCTGGAAAATAGTCTGGTACCTTCTGTGATGAGAATTACTTTTTGATGATGTATGTAGTTTCCAAGAAATATGGCATAGATTTCAGTGATAAAAAGCAAAGTATCATTGACAATTTTCTCTGTAATGCAAGGAGAACCAAACATATTATTTTTATTCTAAAACTACTGTGGTTTTGCCCATGGCGTGATTGTTGATTTTTCAATTGATATTACAGTAAAGACGTCCGTCTGCCAGTGCAGATGCAGCGAGCTATGGCTGCTGAAGCCGAAGCCTCAAGAGAAGCCAGAGCCAAGGTCAGAATCTATTCTTACAATCGTTGTAGTCAACTCCATAACAAGAGAGAGATTTTGTTTTGGACGACGGATGGTTCTGCGGTGGTAATGATGACATTTAGCAACATTTGCGCATGTGTTGGCTTTGAGGATGGTCGTCCCTCAACTTCCCAACAGTACTTGGGATGAATCTGCGTTGGGTTGAAAGTTTCATTGTTTGGCTTTTTTCTACTCATACCATCGCAGAACCATCCGTCATCGAAAACGAAATCTGTCTAGTACAACCCTAGAGAATACAGACCCCTAATGAAACCAAGGGTGGATTTCGCAAAGCACTTAGATTCATCAGAAGATTAGTTGTCAATACTACCAACGTAATTATGTATTTTGACAACACACTTTGCTAAGCAATAAATATTTTCCAGAGTTCTGTTATGCAAATTTAACATCTATTAAACTGTGTATTAGTGCTCATAATTATACTCATAGGAATGATTCAATGTATGTTATAGGAATTGATCTTTTATTGTATTATTAATAACACATTTGTATGTGTTTTAAATGTATAGGTCTGTTGTTTCTAATGTTTTAACTTTGTATCTGCTGGTGATCTTATCTGTAGGGTATTTGACTTATATAACCTAGTATTGTAGGCCTATGTTTTAATTTGTTCATGTTTGTAGCTTTTGTTTCTATAAATACTGTTTATTATTATGGTTATTATTATTATTAATATTATTATTATTATTAATATTATTACACAGTGCACAATTTCATGTCCCATCCAAAGTTGTGGCTTGTTCTTAAGGAGCCATATGAGGTACCATACAAGTTACCAACCATGACAACATATGAAATGGTCTCCCACCCATCAATGGTGCTTCTAAGACTTGTACACCACTAGTTCAGCAATCTCCCTTAACAGAGGTCTGCTGGCCAGTCAGAATTCACTCTGTTGCCCCTATTCTTGGCCTTGATGCCCCGACAGAAGTTTCCAATAGACTATAAGATTTTCCAATGGACGTGCTCTTTGCAAAATGCAAACTGGCCTTGCCCTCTCAACGACAAGATTACACGCCTGGGAATGTTTTGTGTTTTTGACACAATTCGGCCTTTGGGTTGCAATGTTTGACTTTT
This sequence comes from Asterias rubens, assembly GCF_902459465.1. Classification (NCBI taxonomy): domain Eukaryota; kingdom Metazoa; phylum Echinodermata; class Asteroidea; order Forcipulatida; family Asteriidae; genus Asterias; species Asterias rubens. Next base: position 4,259,594 of record NC_047068.1, on the reverse strand, counting down.
AGATAAATCAATAGTAGTTTGTGATTATATGCTTGACTTAAAATTATCCATTTATAAACCAGGTGATTGCCGCGGAGGGAGAGCGGAATGCCTCCCGGGCCCTCAAGGAGGCAGCTGACATCATGGCTGAGGCCCCCAGTGCCCTCCAGCTCCGTTACTTGCAGACACTTAATGCCATCTCGGCCGAAAGAAACTCCACCATCATCTTCCCGCTGCCCATCGATCTTTTGTCTGGTATGTTGAAGTAATCCAAGTCGATTGGACGTTATGCAGAGATCTGGGGGTTTTTGGTGAGTAGACAAGAAGGATGTTGTTAGTAACCCAGAAAACTGATAAAAAAGAAATGTTTATTTTTTTCGAGACCAGCACCAAAAATGGTTTCAAGAGTTTTACCTTCGTTGGAGAGAAGGTTAGGTAGCATAACGTTACCAACAGATCTTCATGTAACTATTAAATGAAAAAAAAAAAACTGTACTGATACTATAGGGTATCTATTTAAAGAAATATAAACACAACAGTATCAATGCTAGAGTACCTGACTCGTCCAATACAAACAGGTACAACTTAAACAATCTGTAAAGCTTGGAAGTGCGCTTGGTGTGTACCATAATTCCCGTCAAAAAGTCATGTAATTTTCAAAATGTCATGTAATTTTCATACATCGAGACAGAATCCCTGCTGAATTCTGCTGGATGTCAACGGATATTTACATATCGTCAATATCTGTAAATTTTGTCGCCATCGGCGCAAAAACATTATTCCCCTATGTTCGTTGGGCCATTTATTATTTTCATTCCTGAAACTATTTCACCTCTCTGGAGATAAGTCAGACTGTGTTGCCAATTGTTCAGCATTTTAGCACACCAAACTTAAAATCAGCCATAAGAACCAACTCTGTACTCATGGATACCCATTCACCCTCCTGGGTGAAGAAAAGCAATTTTGTTTGTTTTGGTTGAGTTTGTTGCTCTAACTCTAATAATTGAACCAAAAGTCAACAGTCTATTGAGTTATGACTATTACTTTTAGAAGTCAAATCTAAATTGACATTTTTTCTTGGACATAATGAGAATTCTTGCATTTTGACTTGCCTGTTCAGGGCCCAATTGTCATGGCTCTGTTTACTGTGGATTCTGCTTTACGGTTGCCATTCTTCACTAACACGATAAGCGCAAAATTTCCGCGCTAGCTGTGTAAGCGATGACTGGCTTAGTAAAGTGAAGTTTTTATGTACACAGGCAAACGTTCCATGCTTACTTGTTAAATTACGATTGGCGCTGATTTTGTTGGCTTCTATTAGGGCCATTGAGGGGCTTCCAGTAAGCGGAGACATGATTCTGCGCCAGGTGATGTTTAACAATGATAAACTATACTCATTGTTGAATAATTTATAAATGTCAATTGTCTGTCTTGAGTTTGGTTTAATATTCATCAACAGAATTGATGGACTTGCATATAATTAGGCGTCAATCAACCGCCAGACAGAACGATTTTGGACGAGGAATTTTTTTAAAACATCTAGCATTCTCTTTGTAGTGCTTTATCGATTGTTTAATAATAAATTTATAGTAGGAGAAAAATTGTGTTAAGTGTTAGTATTATTCGGTGTCAATTTAATTGATGTATTTTCTAACACAACTCACTAAATTCTGGCAACTTTTGAATGGATTTTGTACTATTTTTGACATTTTTGGAAAAAGTGTTCACTATATTTCTTGATGAAATTTGGCCCATATTTTAGTACTATAGTGTGTAAATTTAAACTTGTAAGGTTTGACCAATGAATTTAAAAAATTTTTCTTTAAAACAATAATTTTTCTGCTGTCCTGTAGTTCAAAATATATATTGTTTTTCTGAGCACCATGTCATACTTTTCCAATATAACACTGAAAGTTTTTGGGAGTTAGAAATATGTACTTTTATGGGGCAACAAAATTAATACTATTATTATTTATTTACTTATTTATTTTCTAGTATTATTACTTATTTATTTATTTTATTTCATCTTATCACAGCATGCAAAAGACAGATAACATTTTTCTTTGTGTTGGTAACTCCTCGACTCGGGCTGGGGAAAACAATTTTTTTAAAGCAAGAAAACAAATACCTTATTCACGCTACTGTCAAGTTCCCTGTAGCAATAATGTCTTCTGATTCTACTTTATGAAAAAGGGGCCCTCACAGCCTTGGTTTGGTTGCATTTATTTTAATGGGATGGAAAAAACAGAGTGGCACCTTGGGAAGCGTCAGTGACATCTCAGAACCTGACTCCCCAACAAAATGATGGGATCAGGATCCACCATAATCAGTGGAACCTACTAAATAATAAACCCTGCAGCAGTTCAGACTTTTTCAAGTGTAATCTGAACTTTTTGTGTATTCTCGGCTTCTGCAACATCAACAGGACCTATGTAGCGCTCTCTGTATGGCATACAATGCGCGCTCACTCAAGAGGGACCCATTGGCTACATTAGTATTCAGTGCCTACCTCCAGCAGTTTGGGTGTTGAGCTACCATAAAGGTGTTGAATTTTGTTTGATTGAGGAAGGACCCTAGTGTATCACTCTTAGGGAGTAGGGTAGTAGGGTTAAGCAGAAAATAAATGCTTACAGGGCACCAATCATAACACTGAATGAGATGTCATTTTGGCTGGTAACCTGTTTGTGCTTATGAATTTCTTTGCCATTTGTAAAGATGCTTCTCTCTATCTAATCTGGGCCCTGCACTGGGCTCTGTAAACAACCTTTTTGTAACTTGAAAGAGAGAGATAGGGTAGCGATTTTATTAGAATACAGCTGCACAGCTGGGTTTCCTTTAAAGGGTAGGGGTAGGGAGGGCGTTGTGTCACCTCACCTCCCAAAAAAGTTAAACAACAACAACTACTACAACAACAACTAAATTTAAACAAATTTTATAGTTTGACCACATTTCTGATTGTCCTAATGACGTTTTTACATTTACAGTGTTAAATTGTTATTATTTCATTCCCTTTTGGAATAAAAACCAAAATGCCAAGAGATACATTTGAACTACTTATCAATATTATTCATTAGAGTAAAAATTAAAATTTAAGTGTCAGTTGGTTTAAGTATTTAATATATCTATATTCTTATTTAAGGTTTTTGTAGTCAACTGTAATGACAGTAAAAGAAATCTCAATAATGTTTAAGCATATTAATGTATTATAGTAATGTTCTTATTGGGTGCAATAATTCAGCAGCTTTTTTTTCATTACAACGTAACTAAAAAAACAAAATTTAGAGGGGTTTAATTTTTTCATAAATAAATTTTGACAGATAGTGGTTTTTTTTACATGAAATAGTGTATTTAAATGACTTTTGATTATGCCATGTTTTGCCACACAATGCATGAATAACTTGCAACATGTACATAATAACTCATTTGCATATTTGAACCATGTTAAAGTATTCTTCACCAATTTTGACGTCACAAATTGGCAACAAATAATTTACACCAGTTGAAATGAGTTATACTTTGACTTCTGTGAAACATTAGCTGCAAAAACGGCCATCTGACGTCAAAACTTGATCCGCATTCGCATTCGTACTTACAGGTATTAGCTGGGCTTGATTCTGAGGAATCTTCTTTTTTTTTGGGGGGGGTGCAAAAAAGCCCAACAGTACAGTAGTGTTGAAGGGCACTTGCTTGACTCCTAAGGGTGAAGTATAAAGATGCAGGAATATGTCATAATATATTTAGACCATGCGTGAAGTATCACCACCTTCTTTCCGGGGGGGATTGCGATCCTTGAGACAGTATACTGGCATTTATTATGTGCAACGTTAGCAGATAATTGTGCACAGCATGTCAATTTAAAAACACTCCATGATGTTAATTTTCAATTTATGTTTTTTCTCTTTTCGTTTTATTCATAACTATTTTCTTGACAGTGTTGTTAAATTCTGATTTATTTTATTTTTGTTCGTTATTTAAAGGCAGTGGACACTATTGGTATATTACTCAAAATAATTATCAGCATAAAACCTCACTTGGTAACGAGTTATGGGGAGAGGTTGATAGTATAAAACCTTGTGAGAAACGGCTCCCTCGGAAGTGAGTAGTTTTCAAGAAAGAAGTAATTTTCCATGAATTTGATTTCGAGACCTCAAGTTTAGAATTTGAGGTCTCGAAATCAAGCATCTGAAAGCACACAACTTCGTGTGACAATGGTGTTTTTTCGTTCATTATTATCTCGCATCTTCGACGACCAATTGAGCTCAAATTTGCACAGGCCTGTTGTTTTATGCATATGTTGAGATAAACCAACTTTGAATACTAGTCTTTGACAATTACCAATAGTGTCCACTGTCTTTAAAAGTAGATTAAAATTTGCATCAGGATAAAGACTATCAATTTCGATTTTTTACCCATACACAGACGTGTGTTAGCACTGTATACTCATCAATAATAATAGTTTTGAAGATGATGCTTGGCATTTGCTGAATTCTGAAATTGAAAAAATAACAATTTAATAATAATATACTCTGGAATAGCCAGTCTCTGAAATTGAACTTAAGGGGCATTTGATCACTTAAGGCATTGGACATGTTTGGTAATAATATACGTGAAAATTTGGACTCAATTGGTCATAGAGGTTGCAAGAGAATAATGGAAGAAAAATACCCTTGTTGCACAGTTTGTGTGCTTTCAGACGCCTAAAAAAAGGCTTTTAAAAGTCTTTTAATATGTGAGCCAAAAAATGCCTCTTTCTCAAAAACTACACTACTTCACAGAGGGAGCCGTTCTCACAATGTTGTATATCAATAGCTCTCCATTGCCCATTACCAAGAAGGTTTTATGCTAATAATTATTTTGAGCGATTACAAATAGTGTCCAGTGACTTTAACGGTGAATAAAGTGCGCCAACAAAATTACTTTAATTTTGCACTTGATGTACACTACTGCCGTAATGCACTTTAAGAACCAGGGCAAGTGAATTGCGAGTCATTAAAACGACCCTGATGAAATTGCATTGAATACGCTGATAGGGTTATGAATCTTTACGCAGCACAAGGTGATGGATGCAATCACTGAATGCATCGATGGTCTCAGCATAGACGCTGAAAGTGTCTCTCTCATTAGGCCAAATAAAAACAAAAACCGGTTGATCATCCCCTCCCTCATCCTTTTTTAAAGCCGCATCCTTTTTTATGTATGATTTAAGGCATTGCATATTGAGGTATCAATTATATATTTGGCTGGGACTATTTCTTTAGCTTAATAGTATCGTTATCAACTGCTGCACTATCCCTTTTTTGTTTTAAATTGTTTTCATTAAAAAGACAAATTTTTGGTATATTTCTCATTAAATGTACTAATCTTTTTAGAACTTGTAACTATATAAAGTAAGCGGTGACTTGAAAAGAATTCAAAATGAATTAAAATGCTTGGCAGTCTCCCTAGAAAGAAGGCCCTCATCCTCTTTCTGGAAAAACCGAGACGACCAACTGGTATTTTTTTGTACTTGGCCTTATAATGAGAATGATATACTGAACCAGGTCTCGACTACTGGGTAGACGATCGTTCCAATGCAGATGATAATCTTGTTTTCATTAGTAAACACACAGGAGACTTTGCCCACGCTGTGTTGCTCACTTCAAGTAGTTCTCTCCGACCGCAATGTAACACACAAACACATCAAATGTTAATTTGATACCTGATGAAATATGCAAAAGATGGATTAGAGTGTTCATTGCACGCTAGTGTAATAAAAGAGAACTAATTTATTATTATTATTTTTTTTTTCTGGGCAAAATTTGGGCCTGAATGATGAAGGTGCTGCTTTTGTGGTAAACAATTTTGTATTTTTAATCAGAGAACCACTGACTCTGATGTTGTAAGCGGGGGAGAGGAGAGCCTCTATAATTATTTAATATTTTCTCGGGGGTAAGGGCAAGGGCAGGGTGAAAAGGTGGTGGAAATTGCAAATCTATTTATACAGGCAGCAATGAAATTGTTGTCTTGCTTGAGTGCTGTTAGCATGAATTGCATATTCTAGGATATTGGATTAGTTTTAAAGAAAATAATTTCATCTTCAGAACTTCTGACGGCCCTCAAATAAATTTATATTTTTCAATAACTTTGAGTGCATATTCAATTCAATTCAAAAATGGCTTATTTAAATATGTATCACAGCTAAATACTGAATTGCAAATGCCAACATCAAATATGTAATAAAAATACATCAAATAGAAATTAACAATAAGGGGACAAACAAGAGTTATTATTATATATTTTTAATGGTTATGAGATAAAAGTGATTCAGGCTGGGTGTCTTCTTGAAAGTGCCTTCACTGTATGGTTAAACTCATTTTCAGATTGTAAAACTAAAGGTGGTAATTTAAGCTTGCCATCTCATCAACATCCATCGGGGATTTTTCGTTGAAACGTAATGCACTTAATGTTGTGATGAGGTCAAAATTATGAGGTTTTGAATGATGCTACAAACTTGGAGCCACATTAATAGAGCTGCTAAAAAGCAGACACAAGTGCTCAGCTTATTTCTGCTTAGAAAATAGAGCAGGCTAGCAGTCAAAGGCGGTACAGTTGAGAGAATTTTTCGGTTGGTAACCGTATTCTCTGAAGCACATATGTTTTGTGCCTAAGCTACTTGTTGTCCTTTCGTGGCGCTCTTGCCATAGAACTACTAAAGTGGAAAACATTGCTGAACACATTTTCTTCTTACAGTAGCACAACATTGGCAGGACACCATAAACAAATGGTACATGATATTTTGACTGTCGGCATAATGTTGATGTGCTTGGCTACTTTTTGTGCTTAAACATCTTTATGAAGTTGGGCCCAGCAGGGCCCATAGAGCTGCTTAAGCACAAAAGTTGCTAAGCACAACAGCATCATGCTTTATACCAGAATAAGGTTACCAGCCAAACTACCATGTCACATGTACAGTTTAAGACTGGTATCTTTCTCATATCTTTCTCATTTCTGCTAAGTAGACAATTGCTAAGTAATATTTTCTCTATGCAGAATTGTTTGTGTTTCTCTATGCAGAATTGTTTGTGCTTCTTCATTAGTCGGTTCTCCATCTCAATGTATCAGTGAGAAGATCCCAAGCTCTAAAAGCAAAATGTTCTGATCACTTTTAAAACACCAACTCATTTCCTGAACCATTTTCAGAGGGGCCAAGGACACGGTTGTTCTAAAAAGGTCTTTTCCAAAATGTTAAGTATTTTTAGGGGAAAAATGTCTTATAAAGGGGAGTGAATTGGTCTTTATTGGCGATGTTCGTTTTTGTAAATGTACTAGTCAATCAGAACACAAGTTAATGGACAAAATATATCAGTATTAAACTTGCCCAGTCTCTCCAAGCCAGTAGTCTCTTTGAGCCAGTAGATGTTGCGCCCTCTACTGGTGGCTTTATAAACTAGCGTCACTATCAAGACTAGGAGTGAATTTTTAATAGAAAGTAGGTGTTAAACCCCTTTCACATGAGAGAAACTTAGCAAGGGTCCCTTGCTAAATTGTAGAATTTTTTGTAGCATAAAATTTACAAAATGTACCTCGTGTGAAAAGACAACAGTTTGTTATACTAATCAAGTTCTCTTGCAAAATCTTGTCAAACATTGCTACATTTTACAACCATGCTAAACTTAAGCAAGGGACCCAAGTTAAACTACATGTTGTCAAATACCATGGAGGTTAGAGTCGGTACTTTTATCCGAATACCTTTTTGTTGTCTGCAAGGTGGGAAAAATGCTGTAATTTTCGCCCGGTGAAAATGTGCTCTTTGAGCTACTTCTCTAGTGCTGAGGATACTTTCCCAAGAAGCTCCTTGTAGTTAAGACATGTATCTTCTAGATTATAAGATGTACATTGTTATGAATATATTATTTCCCTGTCTCTGGGTTTGAACACTGCTCCTGCCAGTCAATTTGTCTTTTTTTTACACCCCAAATTGATAATAATTTTTGGGAAGTATTGTTATACAGTCATGGTATATACGAAAGTAAAAAATAAATGTTTAAAAAAAAAAAATAATAATAAATTGTTAAACTATCTTTGGAAGGTAGCTGCTTTTTATATATATTAAACAATTGTCTTTAGAGTGATTGTGTATGAAGTCATAGCAAATGTTTTTGGTTTCATATTATTGGGTCACAATTGTATGTGATTAGCATTTGAAATATCAAAATAAAGATTTTGAAATCTCTACTTTGTGTGAAATTTTTCTTGTCTTGTCTTTTTCATTTATTCAATTTCCTAAACTAGGTCTTAAAACACAAGGGTTGGGTCCTAACTCGTCCTAACTTAGGACAAGCCTTAAGTTTTTATAATCTCCTGGGACTAGTCATAAGTTAGGACGAGTAACTCGTCCTAACTCGAGATAAGACTAGCCTAAACTGTTTGTGAAATCCATCCCTTGGCTTGATTTCATGAAGGACTAAGCTTCATCTTAAGATTAGTTTTCCATAGTTTAATTTGTATTGTGACGTCCCACTTTGCTTAGCAGTTCAGATTGATTCGCACTCATTATCAATCTAAGGTCTTTGTGAAAGTGGCCCCCCCCCCCTGCGTTATCCTATTTTTGGGAAGACGCAACCATTAGAGGCAAACGGAGATCTGTACCAAAATATTCCTGAAAATCATTGAAAAGCTTGACAACTCCTCACTAAGTGATCACGTTCACATTACAAGTGAGAAGAACCTGGATTTCTGTTGAAAATTTGTTATTCATCTTTAATTCAGTCCATGGGCCAACACGAAAGCAGGTTTTATTTATGTACAGCAGAAATTGAATCACACACACATGACATTAACATATATTAACTTCTACATTCGTAAAGAATATTGCTCCAGGAACCTTGTGCACCAAGCAGTCCATCCAAGCAAGGGAGATTAATGGCACTTGTGAGCTGTTTGTTGCTGTAACACCATCTTTAGATATATGTCACTGAAGTGCTGTTGGCTATTGATGACAAGACCTGACAGAAGTGCACTCAAAAGGTGGGGATATTGTCAGGGGGCTCAAAACAATTGTTACCTAAAAAACTAACCTGGTAACGAGAAATGGAGAGTGTTGATATAGCATAAAACATTGTGAGAAACGGCTCCCTCTGAAGTAACATAGTTTTTGAGAAAGGGGTAAATTCTCACTCAAATAAAAGTCTTCATGCCTTGAGCCTTTTTTAGGCATCTGAAAGCACACAAAGAACAAGGGTGTTCTTTCACTCATTATTCTCTTGCAGCTTATGACCACTTGCATTTTATGCATATGTTGGGATACAAATGTAAGTGTAAATGTTTTCTGATAAAGAGAAAAGGAGAGGCAGAAAAGGGGAGAAAAACATCGTCAACCCTACCCCGACATAGTTTATTGTTCCCATTTCCCAAAGCATATTGTAGTGAATTTTTCCATCCTCCTTCCCTGCCCCTCCTATTTAATTTGGTCTTGGCAGGGTGAGCAACATTCCATCTCATCCATTGTCCATGATTCTATTGTCAAGTGTGGAGGCCAATTCAAAACACTATGGTGCAGGTAGTCTGCTGTGAGCTGTGCTTGGGAAAGGTACATAAGCCCTATCTAGACCCTACTATTACTGCATGTACTATAGTCAATTCTGTGGAGATGGTGGAGGGATGTGCTGGTGTTTTGCCTGAGTGTGGCTGGAGAAAGTCTTGGAGAAAGAAGTGAATCTGGAGAAAGACCAAGTAAGTTGTAGTCATAGACACTTTACTTTATTAGTAGAAGCCCTTTGTGTATGGCAAATAATTATTGTATTTCCAAAATACCCTGCTCAATACTATTTGAACATCATTGAACGGAGCCTCACTGTCTTTGTTTTTGTCCTAAATCCTCTTAAACTGATATTATTGCCAGACTAAGCTGCCCTGGAATTAGCCTATGTAGTAAAGAATTGTAGATGTAGTATTTTGGTTCAACCCTTAATTGTGGACGTTGATGACTGAGACCAACTAGTTCAATTAGCTGCAAGCACATAAATTCCCAAATGGTTTTCTCTGATTTAGTCCACATCTCAAAATCAATTTCTTTTCATCCCCTTGCCCCAAAGATGCACCTATAGCCCTACTTGGACTCCCCATTGAATTGCACCTAGCGTCCTACCAGGGCTAAAAGGCACCCACAGAGCATTGAATTTCATATGAATCAATTCTGTAACACAGAACATAGCAACTTCCATTAAAAGAACATAGCGCCCTCTATTTTAATAATTGCATTAGGGAAATCTTGTGGAATGTTGTGGCTGGGTGGTCTTCAGCACTTGACTTGTGATCTGGTGTTGTCAGAGTGTGGGCTCAAGTCCAATTCATGTCCTTTGAGTCCTTGAGCAATCAATTGAACCCACGTGCTTTGTCCTTCAAATGGGACATATGTACAACACTACATGTATATGTCCTGTTTGGTGGCATTTGTAAGACAGGATTTCCTCCAAAAAATGCCTGTGGAAAAATCTTTAAAATTGGTATTAAGTAGACTGAAAAGTCTATTAAAACCTACACCTTGTACATGTGGGTCAACCCTTGTACTCCTGTCCTTGATCTAACTTTGTTTCCCAAGGACCAAGTATCTTGCCTGCCTGATATAAGAAAAACTATACACTTGTTGTAAATAATGCAGCAGTAGAGGGCCTAGTGCATGGCAAGGGGAGCATTAGCCTCGGGTACCATCTTTAGGGGTGCCAAATGTTAAGGCAAGTTTTATTCTTGCGGTGTTCATGTTCTGTCTTGTAATGTAAGAGCCCCTTGGTACAGCCAATAATAATATTTGCGGCTGGGAATATTTCAATTTATCAGATTTTCAAAGATAAAGAGAGTGTTTTTTTTTGTATATACTCTAGCCTAATACCAAGGCAACACAAACTGAACAACCCAAGCACCACAAACCTTAGCACCCAAGTACAAGAAAACTTAGAACCCAAGCACCATAAAACGGAGAATCTAAGCACCATAAACCTTAGAAACCCAAGTACCACAAACCTTAGCATCCAAGTACCAAAAACTTTGGCACAAAGCACCACACACCTTATAATCCAAGCACCAAAAACTTTGCACCCACAAATTCCACAAACCCTAGCACCACAAACCTTAGGACCCAATCACCACAAACCTTAGCACCCAAGCACCAAAACCTTAGGAACCAATCACCTCAAACCTTAGGACCAAAGCACCACAAACCTTAGGACCCAATCACCACAAACCTTAGCACCCAAGTACCACAATCTTTAGAACCCAATCACCACAAACCTTAGGACCCAATCACCACAAACCTTAGGACCTAAGCACCAAAAACCTTAGAACCCAATCACCACAAACCTTAGGACCCAATCACCTCAAACCTTAGGACCCAAGCACCACAAACCGTAGGACCCAATCACCACAAACCTTAGCACCCAAGTACCACAAACTTTAGAACCCAATCACCACAAACCTTAGAACCCAATCACCACAAACCTTAGAACCCAATCACCACAAACCTTAGAACCCAAACTCCACAAACCTTAGAACCCAATCACCACAAACCTTAGGACCCAAGCACCACAAACCTTGAAACTCAAACACCTCAAACCTTACACTTGATGACAAGTCGTTTTGTCTGCCTTTCATGCAACAGTCACAGTGCGATGTTACACATGCAACAGTCGTAGGTAGCGCGACACACACATACTGGGATCGAGGGTGTGTGTATCGTCCCCGCAGCTACACCAAGCTGTAGCTACACACCGCGCTTAACAATTACCGTCTTGACTTCAAGACTACACAAACCTTAGCACCCAAGTACCATAATGAAAGAAAAAAAACACCCCTGTCACTCGAAGTTGTGGACGTTTAAATGGTTGATTTCGAGACCTCAAGTTCTAAATCTGAGGTCGTGAAGTCAAATTCGTGGAAAATTACTTCTTTCTCGAAAACTATGGCACTTCAGAGGGAGCCGTTTTTCACAATGTTTTATACCATCAACCTCTGCCCATTACTCGTCACCAAGTAGGTTTTTATGATAATAATTATTTTGAGTAATTACCAATAGTGTCCACTGCCTTTAACCATTCATTACAATAATCTCTACCCATTTACCCTTTATTGTTTGCAACGGCACAGCCTAGATTATCTACAGGACGTAGTTTACTTATAATACATTCCTTCTAAACATGGGACAAAAAATAAGAGAAAAATCAAATGGTCCCCATTGTGATTTGATTCCCTCCACAAATTTAAATTCCAACTCAAAGTCACTTCCACCGTATTACATAACTCATAGAACACGCTCATCCAAATTAGCTGCCACTGAACTGTGGAATGAAGTTGGATGTTTGTGTAGTAGGGGTAGAAAATGCATTGTGTTATTATTCAAGTTAGTTAATTCCAGGTTCTAGTTAATTGCTTTTCCTGTTTACATTGTCCCTTCGGCTGTTTTATTGCACCCCTGTACATGTAGGTTGTTATTTCTTAGAGAAATAGTTACATGTTGGTAAACAGTTTCTTAATCCTTAGGTAGTGTAGTGACCCATCCTGTACATGTAAATAAGCAGATAGCAGCCTGGCAGCGCAGGGAGCACATGTGTTCTTAGCTCTCTTCTTAAGTGTGATTTTCTTCACCATGTAATTTTGCCATCTTTCAAGTGTATTTTCTGCTATTTTGGACTCGGTATCCTAAAGCCATTTTGATTTTAATTTGTAACTTTTCTTTGGCACTGTGTTTGATGGTTTAACTGTGTTTGATGGTTTAACTGTGTTTGATGGTTTAACTGTGTTTTAGTTTTAACTCTGGTTTAACTGTGTTTTGTATTTTAGTTTTGGTTTAGTTGAGTCTTTTTTAATAGCTCTTGGTTTAGGTTTCCTTTGTTTAAGTTGAGGTTTCAAACAGAGTAATTTTCAAGTGCGAGGTCCAAGTCCATTCGTTTTGGTCTAGGGGTTTTTATTGTTTAATACTGCTTTTGTTGATTGATTTATAGTCAATAAAGCTATTTTTAGTTGTTTTTGTTGAGAAACCTACACTTTGAGTCACTGTTTCTATTTTTTTGCATTTCCTCGCGTCTTAGCCCTATCCGATCTTGGTTTTTCTCATTTGTTCAAGCGAGTGCCCCCATAGTTAGCATTTTTATTTAGCTTTATTCATTCATTTTCTAAGTGTACCCTTTTTCCGGGTTACATTTGCAACAGCTAGTTCTTCTTCTCTGTTTTCCTATTTAAGTTATTTTATCATTACCAATAAGACAGTTGTATGCGTTGTCGTTTGCGTTAAGATTATGACTTGAGCGCATAAAGCACTTAGATAATCAACTTCTGAAACAAATGTTTTTACCCTTAAAAATGTGACTTAATATTCCTATATTGCAAAATGCAAACAAGCGTTAGAGGATTCACCTTATTATCATTCCGGCTTATCTTCAGTAAACCAGATTAGAAGATTTATCTTGAACCCATTGTGATTTACATTACACAAGAATGACCAACATAAACCGTTCATGTTTCCAACAGTCATTATACAACCTTTGTCCAAAGTTGCTGAATGACGACAGAAGATGTTTTTTGGCCAACAACTTTTTGTGGCTTGTATACTCACTCGTTTTATACAAAAATAACTTTTAATGAATTCAAGACTGATTTGGGTGTTTCACAACCTTGCAAATTACAGCTTTTATTTTGTCCAACAATCGAGCCCATAATTTTCTGTTCTACAATAATGCAAACAATTTTGTTAACCTTTTGAAACAAGTGACACCATAGAAATAGTTATACACTGCACCGGGCAAGTTAAGAATGAAAAGTGAATATGCAGCCAATTCTTAAATAAATAAACAAAGTTTTAAGTTTTGGACGAATTCATATTTAAATTTGTGACCTTCACATCGATGATTTTTAAGATTTTTTTCAGTAGATTAAATGATTTCTTTAGGAAATGGAAAATTGTTACAAATTTAACTATCTTAACTGAATCAAACAAAGCATTTTTGTGATAATTCAACTGAATAACAAATGAAATGAAAATGAATTCAAATTTGTAAGGCTGTGCAAGATAATTCAGATTACCATATTGGTCATGTCCCCTGTATGCAACAGCAATAATGAATACTAATTTTCATTTCACAACAGGGGCCAAACTATTTTTGTCTACTAGCCTCAGTTTGGCTAGACCAGCGCTCAATAATATCACATGGTTCTGATAAAATGAAGTGAAACTTAACCAAAAGTGAAAATTTCCATACCTTGTCCACACCATGACTTAAATTGTGTAAACTTAGGGTCACAGTACTGTTTAAAGAATACGTACTGTTCAGTATGTTTGACTTAAGAAGATATTAAATTACACACTGCATGGTTTAATTTAATTTTTTTTTGTTTGTTAATAAAATAGCTGCACGCTGCAAAATGCATGAAGATTAAGGCACAGGAATCTCCAATGCAACAAAATGATACAGAGGCAGCAACAGACAAAGTCCAGCTGTCATCTTAGGACAATGAAAGATGAAACAATGGAAACACACACATATTAAGCGTGGCACACATGAGATTTCATTCCTGGGCTCAATTACATAATGCTAGTAAGCAGAAAATGTTGCTTAGCTAAAAAATCAGCATGACATCAGTGTCAATAATGTGGGTTACCAGGCATTAATGGCATGAACCTGCTTCTGCTTAGCATGACAGGGTTTGCCATTACTTTTTTTCAGTGACAAGCTAGCGGGACCAGTTTGCTTGTCCTTTCACTGGTCCATATATCATATTATTTTGATCACACTTTGCTAAGCAAGTAAGTTTGATACACATTTTAAAATTAATCTTAGCGCGCTTTGTGAAACCAAGCCCAGAACCTCAGGTGTTTTGTTCCTGATCCAATGTGGCTAGTGGACCACTGTTAAGAGAGAATGTTCATGATAACACATAAATGTTCATGATAACACATAAATGTTAGTACTTAATACAAGTGTTACAAAATTAAGCCATGTGGATTATGCTCAATATGTTACAAAAAACGAGTCAATCCAATGAACCAAACTTTTAAATTTACATTACTTTGCATTGAAATTTTCTTCTCTCTTATTTCCTCTCTGAGGATGAATAAATGACGTTTTAAACTTCCTCCAATTTTGTTTTACAAACGGACATCTTTGGGGTGGTTACCGTTGTGGAGTTTGCCAGAGCGCAGCTTACTGAAATCCAGGCAGAGGGAACTTGCTGGCAAAGTCTTCGACTTCTTCTCTCAAGACGGTAATCTTGGCTTGGACCTCCTTGTTGGTGGCCACCATCTCACGGAACTCCTTCAAGGTAGGTCCGCAGAGTGGCTCAATTTCCTTGGTCAGCTTGATGCCTGTATTTGAAGAAACCAAAAGCTTGTTAATCAACAATCCGATGTAAAAATACAAAATGGCTGCATTTTGATTATCAATGTTTTTCATCAAATACAGGGCCCAATTTCATGGCTCTGTTAACAATCACATGGAGTACTTCTATCTGCACTTAACACAGATGTTGTTTGAACAAGGCCATGTTTTGATTGTCTTGGCATATTGAAACAACCATTCATCTCTCAGTGGCATGTTCCACTATACTTGTTTAAAGGGGAGAGCTATTTTGACTGCTCAGTGAAAAACGAAATCAATTCTGACTATTGCAGGCCTGTATGCTCAGTTTTTGGCGAGCTGCTTTAGCAGTATGCGAGCCTATGTAATACCGATTTTGTCTGTCCGGCCGTCCGCACTCAGTGGAAATGTTAAAGTTTTTGGTTTAAGTTTCAGTCTTTGAGTCGAGTTGTTTTTGGTATGTACAAGCCCAAGTGAGATTGTTATATATACTTGTCAGTCATTTTTTGTAGTTTTTAGCTATGTTTTCCAATAATGTTGAAGTTTTTTTAATAAGAAAATGTTAAAGTTTTTGGAATAAAAAAAAATATTAAAGTTTCGCTGTCTAGTTTTGAAAGGGCAAGGGCACCAAGGTATTTTTTCCTTGGTAAAGGGGACCCAGTGAGAAAGTTGTAATTTTTTAAAGGCACTAACAGGACAAGAGTTGTTAATTTCCAATGATATATTACTACTCACCCTTGTCAATGAAGTCCACCACCTTCTCAAAGTCCTCAGCGGTCAAATTACGAGAAGTCAGGGCGGCAGTTCCAAAGCGTAAGCCGCTTGGCTTCAAAGCGCTCAGGTCTCCTGGACACGTGTTCTTATTGCACACCACTGAAATGTCCTCAAGAATTTTCTCACAGCGAGCTCCTCCCACTTGGGTAGGTCGGAGGTCAACCAAGAGAAGATGGTTGTCAGTGCCACCTATCAGACAGGAATACAACATTTTAGAACTTTGTTAGAATCCCATAACAAAATGTGTCATCTGGACGCCTGAAAATAAAGTGCTGTTTTATTTAATTTTATTTACCTACAAACATTTAAAGACTTACACAATCAAAGGATCTACAGGGAACAGACGATGAATTATTTTTTAAGAATACAAAAATGCAAAAAATATCGAGCAAAATTTTGAGCAACACGGCTGGCCGGGCAAATACATGTAGTTGGACGAACAACCTCCAGTTAAATAAATTATGCATCAATATATTACTGCTCACAGAGCTATATTGACTTCAAGATACTTTTAGACAAAGGAAAAACATTTTGATAAGCTGTAAAGTATGAGTGGCAGACATCTTTGATTTTATTTCAAAATAGCTGATCAACATAAGATAGACCTTTCCACTGTTGATAAACAGACAGCCCTGTTTGGTATGGATGATCGAATGTTAGCAAATTGTTTTAACAGATGTTCCGACCAAATTCAATATTTTTAATTAAACAAAACATCTCTCATAATTTTTTGCTTTGTATCCAACAAATTCAACACTATTTTTGAACAGTTGTGTGACATTGCTATAAACTGTGGCCATCTGTTTTTTCTTTGCATTTTTGTGCTTTTTATAGTTTTCCAAGCTCAGTTGGTAAAAACTTGGTCTGTGACATTGTGACAGAAAGGTCTTTACCCTGTCTTCTACATGAACCAGGATCGTGATGTCACCATCCAAATCAACATTTTCATGGGCAAGAAATCCCAAACTACATGTGTACCATGTCTTTACAGCTAACCATTATCATTTGTGATTTTGCGAACAGATTTTCTGTGTCCCTGCATTGGATGTTCAACAAGTAAAGGAAAAAAAGTCGGGTGAGCAATGATCTATTTTAAGATTCCTCCTAACTGGACATGTGTTGAGTAAACACTACCATATTGACACTCGAGGTCAAAGTCTATCTGTGTATAGTATGACTTGTATTCAGAACATCACATTAAGCAACATGCTGTATTTTTTCAGCTGCTATCTATTTGATCATTTGCATCAATATCATAGCACTGCTGCTAAGTATATTTCATAATCGAATGAACTGAAGCGAACCGCCCATTATTACTATAGATTAAAGTGCACTTTTGGAAGGGTCCATTTACAGGTGTCTCCCATAGTCGGTTGCCAGCCTGTTGTAAATAATGTTATGATTCCATACATTTCCAGCAGATTTGTTGAAAGTTTATTTTTGATAACTGGAATGGTGGGGGGAGGGGGGGGGGGTGGGCGGCAAATAATATTTGCCCCCTTAAATGACAGGAAACAATATTGTCCAATGCTTTGCCGGTCAAACACACAAGCACCAGACTAAAATAACAGTGAATAATAAGTACCTGTGACAATCTTGTACCCAAGTTCTACAAGTTTCTTGCACATGACCTGGGCATTTTGGATGACATTGGCTGCGTACTGCTTGAACTCTGGATTCATAGTCTGTTTAAGAGCAACGGCAACACCTGAAGAAATAGGAAACAGTAAAATTAACTTGTTATAAATGTTCAGGTAAATAGTTAACGGTACAACTGTTGCTGCTAAGCGGAGTGTCGGTTTGAGTCCCAGTCATGTCACTTGTGTCCTTAAGCAAGACACTTGACCATTTTTGCTGCATCCTTTAGATAGGACGTAAAGCCGTTGGTCCCATGTGTTGTGTAATGCACATAAAAGAACACGGTGAACTCATCGAAAAGAGAAGGGGTTCTTCCCGGTGTTCCAGGTTTGATTGGCAGCATATTGCGCCCCAGCACCTTGCAGACTATTACATGGTGCTATGCAAAGGAATTTGTCTCATATTTTAAGCTTCTGATCTGAGTGAGGGATATGAGCCCTATATTATTAAGGTTGGTAAACTTGTCAAACTTACCAGCTACAGCGTGCATGTGAGGGCCGCCTTGCAGACCTGGGAAGACTGCTTCATTGATTGGCCTCTCTATGTCATACATCACTTGTGTACCATTCTTGAGCGTGTTACGGAGTCCTAACACACAAAAAGGACAAGTTATCAGAGTTGACAATCGCAGAGAAAGGTACAATGATATTAGTATTCAAATAGTCAATTAACAAAATGGACAAATTTGTACACACCCTGTACATAAACTATGGGTTTTGTTTTACAAATTTCTATTGCAGTTTTCAAAACAGTCAAAATAAAGGAAGAACATTTTTCACTTTGTTTTGTCTCCTCAAATCTTTCCTCTATTCTGGTTATTTTTATCAAAAGAGCATGATATTTTTTTTCATCAGTTTGAACCCTAATTTATTGGGCTCCTTGGTGGTTGTTTTTATCCATCCATTGTTGGCTACGGTAACCCGACTGCTTTGTCTGTACCTTGGTGGGGCTTTACTTTAAATTTCTATAGGAATGTTTGCTTATTAACATTTCATTCCTCATCTACTGATGTCAATCTTACCTCTGCGGAAGAAGATGATGCCAGACCTGGGTCCACGCAGTGTCTTGTGGGTCGTACTGGTGACGATGTCACAGTGCTCGAAGGGATTGTTAACAACCTCGGCGGCAACGAGTCCGCTGATATGAGCCATATCAGCCATCAGGTATGCTCCGTGCTGATCGGCGATCTTACGGAATCTAGCATAGTCCAGGTTACGTGAATAACAGCTGATGCCTAACAATGAGATGTTAAAGACAATCATACTAATTAATAATAATAACAGTTAGTTTTTTATATAGCGCTTTTCACGCCCGAAGGGTGTCCCAAATTACCCCCTCACTACATCTTGACTGGATGGCCATTGGGTTGGGGGTATTTTAGCACAGCAGCCAAGTTGATTCAAAATAGCAGGCAAAATTTAAACCCTGGCCTAGACTATTGTGATGGAGGTTTTCAGACAACATCTGCCGCCCGGCGGGGTTGCTCTGTACTAAATATCTGAAAATGTTTGTAATATGGTTTTTGTATTTGAATGTTTGCTGGTGAATAAAATGAAATGAAACAGCCTTAATTATCTTAAATTATAAATTTTCTTTGACTTTCAAGTCCCTTTTGAAAGTGCAGACTTTAACCAGCTGTATACATTTTCGACAAGCATGATTTCAACTTTCAGCCAGACAGAAGCTATCTTGTTTACAGATGGAATCTATTCACTGAATCTTCAGACAAACAGTAAACAACTGTTGTATTGGTAAATATTGTTGTCTCAATAACAATAATGCTCAGGAATGCTGTGCCAAGTGTCAATTATAAAGTGTTAAAAAAAAATTTTTATCAGATTGATCAACCCCCCCCCCCCCTCCTGAAAAAGGGGGATATTGGCTCTGTTCCAACCGAACTGCTATTCTCCAGCAACCACTTAATTCAAAGTCTGGAGAGGGATTGCAGACAAACTATTTCATTACTAATGTAAGTTCAAACACTGTTTACAGTTTGTCTGGAAAGAAGCTGTTGATTCCGTCTGAATGAGATAAAGTTTGTCTGACAGAGCTGTCAACAAATTGTTTTCCACCGAGTGGTGTTGGATCGAGGGCAGGTACGGCTTCGGGAATTTTAAATTGTCATCATAGAACTGCCCTTACCAGAGGAAAACTGCTGTGCCCTTTTTAGAACGAAATTGAAGGCCTGATTGGCAATACTGGTTGCTTACCTGCAATAATCATTTGTGGATGAAACAATTTAGCGTTCTCCTCCAAGCGATCCATGTCGATCAAACCCGTGGCGGGGTCCACCTTGTATGGCATGGACTCAAAGTACATGGAAGTTGCCGAAATCTTCTTCTTACTGGTCATGAACCCGTGGGTCAGATGACCACCGTCCGGCAGGTCCAACCCCATGATGCGACCGTGGGGCCCAATGAGGGCGGTGTACACTGCAAAGTTCGCTGGCGATCCAGAGTAGGGTTGGACGTTGACGCCCCATTCTGCGGGGTCTAAGCGGTAGGCCTCCTGTGCACGCTTTATACATAGGTTTTCCAACTCGTCAAAGTGTTGGGTGCCTCCATAGTACCTTTTTTAATGGGGAATGAATGAAATAAATAGTTTAAAACATGCGTCAGTATAATCAGCGAAACAGTCAAACAAATAATTTGTCAAAATTACTTTTCTTTAAAGCCTGTTTAGTTTGGCTACAGATCTCTCACAAGCTTTTTATGCAGCAATTTTCAGGCCTGAATTTTACTTGTTCATATATAACACCCTTTCGTCAAAATTACTTTCAAAGTTCATTGAAACTCACCTCTTTCCTGGATAACCCTCACAGTATTTGTTCTGAAGACACGATCCAAGTGTCTCCAGCACAGCACGGCTTGTGAAGTTCTCTGAGGCAATCAGTTCCAGCCCACACTTCTGTCTCTGTTTCTCCTTGACGATGATTTCTGCGATTGCCGGGTCATTGGTCGCCAGCGGTTCACTTCCGAACCACTCCCCTCCTGCTCCGTTGGTTTGTCCGTTTGTAGTCATACTTCCCGATTGTTTCTGTAAAAAAAACGAGATGTTTGACTACCTTTGCAATGTCCAGAATAAAAATAATTATGTTGAAATATTGTCATGTAACTCAAGTGAGACTCAAGTTATATAGTACAGTGACTGTGATGCATTACTTGAGAGTATTATAAAAACTGTATTGTAGTGTAGTGCTTTATACTTGGCAATGCATTACACTTACAGGGCTTGAAATCAACACATGTACCACAGGTCCAAGGCCTGTGTTTCTCATTTGAATTAATGTGAATAGATGCTGTGCACACAGCCAGATAGCTCCTGCACACCCCAAAGGCACACACAAACATATGTCACCGTTCTCATAAAAATTAGCATAATATAATGCATACACAACCCATCAATTCAATTAATTCCCAAGCTTTACGGCCATTTTAAATTGTTTTCAATTTAGCTTTTTTTTCCAATTTTATTTTACAACCTACCGGCACCGCTAGTATAAATTTCACATGTTATGATAGTCTTTCTTAAATTCTAGGTCATTGTTGTTATGTTTTAAGAAAAAAAAATCATTTTATGCTTATTTGTAATTGTAAATTGTAGGCCTATTAAAAGTCTAGATTAGTATTATTTTATAATTATAGTCCTTTGGTTAAACTAAAGTAAACCTTTTTGTGCAAAACTGGAAACCCCTATTTAAGTGTAATATGTATAATGCTTCTCCTCCACTCCATCATGACATCTGATATTCTGAACTTAAACTCAAGACTCCTTGTTGATAATGATATCTTGCTCAAAATGCAGTACTTTTTTAATTGGACCATATTTGTTGTATGTCAGGCAGGCAGTGTTTTATGTTTTTAAATTGAAATCATTTAAAATCATGCATTTACTATTATTAATTATGATTATTATTAGCTTATTTAAAAGATTGAGAAACAACTCAAAATAAAATACATACTGTATACAAGACCAGACTGACTGAGGTGAATACCGACCAGGTGAATACATCAACAGAAATAACTGCACATTGTCAATGCACCTAGTGTGCTACTGTAAAAGCCCTATGCTTTGTACTTAGTAGTGGTGGGAGCATGAGCGTGAGTGATGGCATGGTTTTCATTTGGGGCCGAGGTACTTTTCCACCACGAGGGGAAGGGGCGCGGGCACCTAGCATGTCTTAAAAGAGTGAATGACCTTGCTTAGTGGAACGTTATAAATGGAATCATGCGAGTCCATGATTTGAGATTTCGCTAGCCCTTTCCACAGCAATTATTTCTTGAGCGTGATTAGCGCTTTGGTCAAAGCAACTTCTGTCACTACGATCGTGCACGCCAAAACAGTCCTGACACTACCGAAAAAACATTTGAACTCACCGTCTCGTCACACAGCTTCTGTCTCTTTGCGTTCGTTGAATCAACTGCCGATGGTTGCACTGAAACTTGACTCATTGTCAATTGGTTCAAATCAGTTAAGCGACTCTGGAGTTAAGATAACTAGATTCTGATCAGCCGACAACGATTGACCAATAATAGATTAAATACAATCGATTTATCTTTTATCTATGCAAATTGTCACAACACATACATGTGATATGTGGGCCCTGTGGGAAATTCTCGCGCCACTTCTTGCGCATGGAGCTACTGGTACCCGGGTTTTATAAATGATTTGAGAATTGATTGAGTCTGGTCACCAGTCATGCCAGTGTAGAAAATTGGCGCGCCAAGGTAGCATGTCAGAATCTCGAACCCATTATTGCGCAACCCAACTTCGTCCCCCCGCACACGCACAAAGAAGCTATTCTAATGCGTAATTTTTAGTAAGACATTTTTTGGGACGAGCAAGGGATCGAGCGCCAATGTTATCTTTTGTTTTACGACCACCCCCACCTCTCGAGAATTTAAAGGGAAATTGGAAATAAAGTAACATCGTCAATTTTTATTCATTCATCGTATCTCATATAACCAACGACAACGTAGAGGAAACTCCTTTAATATCTTTAGTCATTGATTGGAAGTTAGGCAAATTTTATCCATGCTTTTCAAAGGAATTGTTCACACAAAAATACAAATTTTAGTTTCTAAAATTTCTGTCTCGGTTTTCAAGTGTTTTGCTCATGATTGTACCATAGACCTTTTCGCAAATACCGGGGCGCGCGCGTAAAGCTTGGAATTAGGTGCATTGTGGTCTTGCTGGTATCCAAATTTGATCCATATCTATCCCACAATGCACCTCATTCAACAGTCTGCGCTTGCGCATTGGTATTTGCGATAAGGTCTATAGGGACCACTAACTTGTCACAGCGCCCTCTACAATTTCCGAGATTCGTTTAACAATTATGTTAAAATGTATAGAACTTAGGGGGCCTTTATGTCCATGTGCGCAACAAAATGGCGGAGGGGAGCGCTGAACGAGAACGACAAGGAGGTCGAAAAATGGACAAATCTCACGAAAATGCGCCCAACGAGACCGAACAGAACGGTGAAGAATTAGAACCGAACTTCGACGATCCAGAGGACTTCGTTGATACTGTGAAAGATGATGGTAAATAGTGTTTTTTGCAATTTTTGTTCATGCTAGTTAACCGTATGTTTCGCGCAAAGTCACAAGTCAGTCAGTGCAACTGCAACTGCAACTGCAAGTAAGTGTGGTGGGGAGTAAAGAAGTGCAACCATCATGACCATAAACTTGTCCGTTTTTCATGACATGAAGGCGCAGTACGAATTATAAACTCGGTAAATCGACAACACTCGGACTTCCTCTGTATTCTTGACTTTATTATTTCTTATGTCTCAAAATCGTAAAAAGCCTGTCTGTCTGTGTTTTTGTGAAAAATATGGATTTTTAATTTATTAAAAATTAAGTGAATTGACCTGGTGACCCTTGACCCACATTTTAACTGAGCCAGTCCTTGGCCATTAATGTGAGTCAATCATGGTTCGTTTTGAGCAATTTTGGGGGGGAAAGTTTCCTTATGGCCCCACCACTTTTTCATTTGATATGAAATAATTATAGTATCTAACTTACCTCAATGAGATATCCCTTATTGTAAAAATTTGTGAAAAAGTGGTGGCGCCGTACGGAAAGTTATCAATTTTTTTAACCTTTTGTGAGTGTAGGAGCAGACTTTTTTGGCTGAAACTTAGCCGTTTTCCCCCCAGTGAATGAATTGAATTCAAACCTTAAAAAACCACATGAACATGATGAACTGATGAGATGATCGAATTGACAGACATGCCTCATCAAATTCATACTGTAGGCGTAGCATTGACAATAACAAAAATGTAATTTCAAAATAAATTAAAGTTTTACATCAAATTAAAGTTCTTCTGAGGAGAAATTCAATGGTACAAACTCCACTGTCATAGGTGCTTTCGTTATTAGTTATGCGTTTCAATAGACAACAAACATGCAGGCTCTTCTGGTCGCAGACTGAGGTAAAAAGATTGTTAAAATGTAAGACCCCTTGCACTGTTAAGCTTGCCGCCCTATCCCTAAACGTGCACTCAACGTCCAAAAATTAGAAGAAGAGAGTTTTATTGACCTACAGGAGTAATTGGAAGCTCGGACAGTATGAAAGGTTGAAGTAACATTAATTTGAAAAACCTCTTTATTGTGTGAGGCCAGAATAGGAAATGTCAATATCACGCTACCTCTAACAATGCTATTTACTGAATGACGACACTGACAAAAATCATTGACGTTATTGTGCTGTGCTACTGTGTCGGCTGACAGTGTAATTTTCTGCTATCCCAAGTCTTGACATATTTTTGCCTGATTCAAATTTTGTAATTAATGTGATTTCGGAAGATGTAGGCCCTTATTTGAAAACAATGCTGGGAAAAACCTCTCTTTTTTTTAATATAAATGCAATTATAAATATGGCAGGCCTACCTGCTACAAGTCAATTAGTTATTGTGAAACTTATATATACTATTAATTGATTATGATAAATTATTACGTAAAGCATTCAAAACAAGAATCTTAAAAAGCTAGAAGAAATTGTAAGAATATACATTAGACCAGTGAATAAAGTAATTTACAAATGTAAAACTTCAAAGCACATAATTGTAAAGTTAAACACAATCACAAACTAATTTCATTTATTTGCAAAAGACTAGGGTGTATAGCAAGTAATGGTTGGTTAATTTCGCACAATGTTCAGGCATAGTGGGAATGAAATTGGAACTTTGTGCGCATTCCCACAATGCCTTTTTGGACGATAAGCACAAAATTACAGAAATAATAAATTTATTGTTGCCATAAGTTTGTTTCTTCTCACGATTTACCTTTTTTTCCTCAAAGTAAGCACAAAACAAAACAATAAATGGAAACAAGTTTTCTGTAACTTATGGTGCTCACCTGTGTATCGGAGTTGTGTACAAAAAGGATTGACTCTTGGACAAATTGATTAATTGGACCTAAAAGTTTACTAAATTCAAGCTTCCATTAACAACTCGGATTATAGACCTTTCTTTTGTTGATAAACAATGCGCCTTGGTTGGCAAAGATGGTCAACTGAATACTAGTAAAACACTCAATCATTTTAATAGATGTTTTAACAAAAGTCACGATTTCTGCCAACTTTTCCAATGTAATAAAATACCTTCAATAGACCTAATTAGTTGTTTGTATTCAATGTTTTTTTTACATTTTTACGAACAGTAGTGATCTGTTTTTGATTTGCATTTATTGCTTTTCGTAATTTTCCAACCTGGGTTGGCAAAAACTCGGGCTGTGATTGCAAAAGAAAGGTCTATAAATACAGTTTTTATTGATCAGAATGCCTGTATTTAAAAAATTTAAGTAATTTCTCAAAATCTTTTGTTCTTAGAACTTCTCGGGGATATCCTGAAGCAGCGCCCTCAACGAGCCATCGGCAGCGATTCGGTCATCGTTGTTGACAACATCCCAAATGTCGGTCAAGACCGACTGCCAAAACTCAAGAACGTCATCCGACGAATCTTCAGCAAGTTTGGTGAAATCATCACCGAGCATTACCCAGATGAAAATGGCCTCACCAAGGGGTAAGTAAACAACGGTTGAAAGTTGGAAGTTTCAAGTCAGAGCAAAGCTCAAACACACATCAAAACAGTGGTTTCCTTAGAATAATTTAAGTTTTTTGAGGTTTTCACGTTATCATTACACCATATTTTTATATTGTAAAAAATGTAAGTATTCAAGTTGTAGCAGCTACGTTGTCTCAACATTTGAACTACAGCCAGGGCAGCCTGTATGTTGTGACAAAGCACACTTCAATCGTTCTATGCCTATTAAAGTTTGTTCACAATGTTTGAGCTTTGTTCAAATTATGAATAAAGTCAAGTTTTTAAAAGGTATTTTAGTGTACTGCACAACATACATTTTAGAGAGCGTGTATATGTTTTGACCATCGCATCATAAATGTCATCTTTAATTTGTATGGGTATATTATTCATGTTAAGATCATCATTTTGAGTAGTTCAAACAGCTAGATGGGGGTGGTTCGGTTTGTCATTTATTTGCTAACAGCTGTAAATATATTTTTTAAAATCACAAACGATGTTAGCTCTCAATTTAATTATCTTAATCGGTTTTCATTAACACAAATAGCCATCGAGGAACAAAGATCAAACTGAATAATACAAATCAATAATTGCACTAAGTGTGCTTACATTGTGTCCAACAGCAGTGAACGGTGTGCTAGAAGATTTTATGGGAAAGTTAAGGTCTATTGAAAAAACAAATTCCTGAACCAAAAAAATCATCTTTGTACAATCTTGTAGCAAATGGGAAAAACTTTTGCTATTCATTCCTCATGTTCCTCTTTGAAGAACCAGCCTCAGCACATGTTCTTAAAGACAAGTAGAGGCAGCAGGCCTGATACCTCATGAGGGCCAGGCCTGTTACTTCACAGAGGCATCGCAGACGACTGTCTCAATGCCACCTGGTGCCCTTGAAAAACGCCAATAAAAATTCACAGTTTCCTCATAGATTTCCCTTTCCCAAGGAGAAAATGTCTTGGTGCCCTTGCCCTTTCAAAAACAAAGCACACAGTGCTGATTGCTGCCCTCCATGGCTCCTGGTCATTGCCTTGGTGTCCCTTGAAATGTTCTTATAATACAGAAACTTTACAACTTCCAGATTCAGGTGCCTTTTACCGAGGAGAAAATATCTCAGTGCCCTTTCACAATAGGAAGCATCAGGCCTGAAGAGGAATGGGTTTTTTTCCTTCTTTTTCAAGTCATTTTTTAAGTATTTTTGATTTATCATTGTTTTCAGGTTCATATTTTTGGAATTTTCCTCACCGGTGAACGCAATGGAAGCCGCTAAGCAGATGAATGGGTACCGGTTGGATAAGACTCACATGTTCTCGGTCAATCTGTTCTCAGATATAGACAAGTAAGTTTGCGTTGATTAAACTTTAATTTTAATAGATCCGGTTATTTAACATTGTTTTCAGTGTTTTTCTTTTGTGTTTTAGTGGCCCAGTGATTTACAGAGAATTTTGTTGATACTGTTACAATCACAAATTCATATTTAACATGTTGATGCTCAGTTCTGTTGCCTCAAGGCCTCAGCTCCAACATATCTCACAGACTAATTGTCCATCAAAGAGCCTGTGGCGTGTCGTGTCCGAGCAGTTGTGGTTACCGCATCCAAGCTTTGGTGTTGACTGCAGCAGAGTGTGGATTCGAATCCTTCTCATGACACTTGTGCCATTGAGCAAGGCACTTGACCATAATTGCCTTATGAAGTTACGACAAGGAAGGAAGTTTTTTAGATGTGTGAGGGAAACCCAGGGACTTTTTTTAGGGAAAAGCACCGCTATCATGTAAGGCAGGGTTCTCCACATGCGGTTTTGTGCGGGCGCTGTGCCGGGACAAAGCTCTGAAAAAACCAAATGAGCCCTGACAAAAAATGACGCGCCCGGACAAAAAATATCGCAAAAAATATCGCGCCCAACCGCCCATTTTGTTTTATTTTTTTGTACCGGTACTGAGAACTGCAGTAGAAAACTTATGTTTTATAACTTTCCAAAGGCAAAAAATTTGCACCTGCCACTATTAACTGTGTGGAAATTGTGATTTTTTGTTGTCATCAGGTACGCCCAGATTGAGGATAAATGGGAGCCACCTAAGCCTGAGCCTTACAAAGACTTTGTGAGTAAATTGTATCTTCTGAATGGTGTTGATTATTAATTGAACAGTCAGTAAAGATTTTCCTGATATCCACATTTCAGTCAGCAGAAGTGCTTCGTTTCATAGCAACTTCTCGTGTTACAATTGTGGTAGAACAATGAGGTGTGGTTTGGCTTTATGACTCTCCATTGTTCTTTTGGCTAGTCAGCGCCAATTTGACCACACCTATCTGTTTCTGAGAGTTGACCTTTTCAATTTTTCTACAAAAAGGCCATAGTTAATGAAACGGACAATTTTGCTTGTGAGTCAATAGACATGTTTGTTTTCATTGGTATTAATAATTTATAACAATACATAGCATTTACATGTATAGCGCTATACTAAGAACAGAGCGCTGTACAGGAGACGAGGATTACAAAACAAACTAATTTGGATTGGTTGTGGAACAGGAATATCTTCAGGAGACTTTTGAACACAAAAATACAATCGCTCTCTCAGACTGGCAGGAAGCTCATTCCAGAGACGCGGGGCATGCCATGGCGAATGAGCTATCCCCAGCCTTCCTTCTAGCTCTGGGACAGAAAGGCGAGTCTGATCATCTCATGAGCTGTGTCGATGCCTGTATGCATCAGTAGTATTAGAGTTGTGGAAATGGCTTGTTATTGTATGCAAATGTTGGGATACACCAAGTGAGAATACTGGTCTTTGATAATTACCAAATGTGTCCAGTGCCTTTCATTACTTTCTTAATTTGACTCGATCCTCTTGTAGGGCAACATGAGGTTCTGGCTGCAGGAGCAAGACTGCAATGACCAGTACAGCGTCATCTTTGACGGTGGGGAGAAGACCTCCATCTTTGCAAACTCTTCCACAGATGCCACTCTTGTGGAAGAGCGAAAGGTAAGAGAAAATCATCAAAGACTTGATTTTCAAGTTGTTTAACTGATTTTGTAGCTGGTTTTTTGTATATTTCAAACATGAATGGAAAACCCGTGGGCAGTAAATTCTTTGCGTTTGTTTGCAGGCATTTTCGGAGCTCATTCTTCATTTTAGCGTCATAAAGGTCGAGATATAAAAGAACTAAATTATGTTTACCCTTTTTATTATTCATCTAGAATGTTTATGATTTTTTTTTAAATCTTCTTACTGACTCTTACGATTTTGAAAAGTTCCCCTCAAGTTTCGGGTAATGGAACCAATAAAATGGATTCAGATATTGACGCCTTTTTGTGTGTACCCTGATATCCGATTGCCCAGCACAGGCCTAATTGCTTTTAGGGCGTTTATTGTACAGCAACACCATGAGCGCGTTAAGAGTTTCCATTATTATTGTTATTATTATTTTATTTGTTTCTAGCATTGGACAGAGACGTATGTAAGGTGGTCACCTCAAGGCACCTACCTCTCCACCTTCCACCAGAGGGGTATTGCCCTGTGGGGAGGACCAAAGTTTGAGCAGATCAAGAAGTTTCTTCACCCCGGCGTTCAGCTGATTGATTTCTCCCCCTGTGAGAGGTAAGTCGTGTGTCCGGGTAAACTGTCCTTTGTAAATGGTCTGCTGGCCCCGCTGGCCTGGTTCAATGGCCAGCTGGGCTAAATTTCATGGCTCTGCTTACCGTCAAATTCTGCGCAATGATCACCATTCTTTGCTTACAGGGCAAGCGAATTTCTGTAAAGAATGCCAAGAAAAGTTTAGTATGCAGGCACACTGCCTAAATATTCCCTGCTTATCTGTGAAATACACTTGACATTAGCGCGAAATTTCCTGCTTCTGTATCGACGATTCTCTGCTTCTGGAAAGCACAGCCATGATGTTACCCCCTGGTCGAATGGCTTGTAAAAATTTTGATGCAATGGTGAAAATACATCCTAATATTGTGTGAGTACGAAAAAAAATTGTGACAAACAATGCTAAAAAGTATGTAAACACATTGTTTGAAGTCAGCTGTAGTATGACTTCATTTCAGAGGGAAATATTTCACAGAGCAAATGATTCTCCTTTCCGAATCATGTACTATGTGTTTAATATTTGTTTTGTTTTGAGATACCTTGTGACATTCAGCCCACTGATTGACATGAGAGATGAGCCTCAAGCCATTATTATATGGGATGTACTCACTGGCAAGAAGAAGAGAGGTTTCCACTGTGAGAATGCAGCACACTGGCCGATATTCAAGTGAGTAATGCATGAATGGAATTTCTCAGTTTTTTCCTAAACCAAACATTCAGATAATTGGTATGTACAAAAAATGCAAAAGAAAAACCACAATTTACCGACATCCTTCACACATTTTCAACGTAGTCCTCCAGATCACTGAAGTTCGGTTCTGTCTGTTTAAAAACTCTTTGAGCCTTCAAATTTTCTTGAAATAAGAATAAGCAATTACCAATGGAGAAAGAAATAGCCCAAATTATTTTGTCTTTCTGGTGATGCACAGAGTCTGTAACTCTCCTGAATTGTAATGTTTTGGAGGTTACAGGCCTAGGAGGGCTCAGACTCACTAGCCCGTTTCTTTTAAGAATTTGGGAATTAAGTCTAGGTGCCATGCAGAATGTGTCCTTGTGTGTAAATATATTTTCTTTAACCCTCCTACTATTTGACCATTAATGTTCTCAACATGGCTTTTAAGGGTGTGCTCTATGCTAAAATAGCACATGTTTGTATTTGAAAACAAGGACCAATGCGCGAGTTTCCTTGAAGCAATATACAGGGGATCAAAGTGGTCCTAACCAAATTTGAGCTCATGTGAGACTTGCACAGTCTGATACAGTTTTATAAATTCCTCCACTAAAGAAAAATAACTATCTAATACTCAATAAATTTTTACCATCAATTTGGTTTAAAAAACCGAAACAAAACTATGCAAGTTTAACCTGTAATGGCACATGGATCAGGGATGGCCATTTGTGTCCAAGCTTACAAAAGGGTGTAACAAATACATAGGCCCAGTTTTAAAAATCTTTGAACATTTTTAAAGTTTTACTTCTTTTTAATTCAATTTTATATTTGTCTGATTGTGCCCTACAGGTGGAGTCATGACGGCAAGTACTTCGCTAAGCAATCTACGGACATGCTAAGCATCTATGAAACGCCATCCTTTGGGTTACTGGAGAAGAAGAGTATGAAGATAACAGATATCAGGTAGGTCAAGGGTCACAAGCAAGAGATATGGGTTGTACAGCTTCGTTCCCATTGACGAAGCTTTTATGCGATCCAAATTGAGACTTTTGTGTTATATTTGATTGATGTGGTCCCGCTTTCCAAAACAAAGGACTCTGAATGAAAGGAATATGTACTGGGGTTTTTGTCAATGTTTCGTAGATATTTATACATTTTAAAGTAAGGTACAATAACAGTCTCCAGTAGTTTGAGCCAAATACATGGTGAGTCACTCGAATGTTGAATCCGTCCAAGTTTATTAGGTGGCAATAGCATTTACAAACAGAAACTTTAGAAACGATTTATGCTTGAACTGTCAAAAATTACCAGTATTGATTTGCTGCCCTCAAAGATTATTTACCCACAATCATGAGATTCACTCTCGCTTCCCCCGATATTGTCGAGACAATACTCATGTACAGTACTCTTATTTACATGATTAAGGAAAAGCTGCTTTGCCCTTACTGGAGCAACCTATTAGGCCAAGGGTCTATTTCACAAAGAGTTGGGCCTAGTCCTAACTTAGGACTAGTCCTAGGAGATATAAAAAACATATGGCTAGTCCTAAGTAACTCGTCCTAACTTGAGATAAGACTAGTCTTGTGAAATCCACCCCCGGATGGTTAAATTTGTAACTAGTCCTACTTGTAACAGTGTCTCTAAAGAGTCATCTATCTAGCTATTAACCCCATGTTAACCCATGTTTCCATCCACAGGGATTTTGCCTGGTCCCCAGCCGACAACATCCTGGCTTACTGGGTACCGGAGGTGAGCGAAAGCCCGGCTAGGGTCACCCTGGTTGAGATCCCCTCCCGCAAGGAGCTTCGAGCCAAGACGTTGTTCAACGTCGCTGACTGCAAGATCCACTGGCAGAAACAGGGAGACTACCTCTGCGTCAAGGTGGACCGCTACTCTAACAAGAATAAAAAGGTCAGGACTATCAAAATCTTTCATTGGTATCGTTTCATTTCTCTCTACAATTTCAATTAATTAAACACTAAAGAGTAACCTTTAGAATGTAAAATGGATGTGGAGAAGGCTAGACTGGGGAGATAGACTGAACATTGCGCGTTTACCATTTCCATCATTTTGGAGGAAAAATCTGTTGTGCATGTTGTGCACGGTTCTGACTCGCACAATGGCGAACAGGATAGGCGCGTGTGAGTGCACTGCACATTATTCCCGTATATCAAACTTGTTGAGACCAATTAAGAACTCACTCCGCGGTACTGAAGTAAATAACGATCCTCTATAAGTAGTACTAGTAGTCCTGGCCAATTACTACCTTTTCCCAGGTAGTAGTTAAAAGCAGGACAGTTATTTTCAGAACTGAGAAGTCTCCCAAGATACAAATCCGAAAACCTACTCCGCGGTAGTAGAATATATAGCAAGACAGTTCTCTAAAGAACAAACTGTACCTGGCAAGTAGATATACACGTGGTGTTACTGCAAACCAAATATATATCGATTACATTTGTTATTCTGTTATTCCATCCTCCAGGTGTCACTGTGGAACTTTGAGCTGTTCCGTATGAGAGAGAAGCAGATCCCAGTGGATCAGGTCGAGGTCAAGGAGACCATTACTGCATTCGCCTGGGAACCCACTGGCTCCCGATTCTGCTGCCTCCACGGGGAATCCCCACGCATCTCTGCGAGTTTCTACAAGATCCACGAGAAGGGAAAGGTGGAACTTGTCAGTAAGTATTCAAGAGAACCCTTTAGTTTATTAATTCTTTCTTCATTTTTAAGGTTGTTTACAGGGATGTCATATTTCTGGGTTTTTTTTTACCGGAAATCCGTTATTTTTAATAACACCATATGGAACACCACAGATTGCAGAGTAGGGTTTTCAAAACCAAAGATACATGTAACTAAATTTAAGCAGGCTTGGCTTTAAGCTTTTGCGCTCGCAAGCTTTAACGCTTTGTGCTCATAGTTCAGGTGTTGTTTTCAACAGTCTATCACATCCTTGTGTGCAGTGTTGTAGCCATGGTGGGCGGTGCTTGGCCAGCACAGATTTCAAATATTGTCCTCTTTGCATTGATCTGAGACAAAGCTAATGATGAGGAGGATCAAATGTCACAGAGAAAGAACACAGTCAAAAGGTGATTCTACTTATTGCATGGCACCATAACAAGAACAGTTTGGAAACCTTGCCCCACTTCAGCAATAATGGCCTATAATTAAACACAAATAATTTTGTTGATCTCCTTGCCCTTGGTAGACTTCCAACAAAATTTTATTTATTGCCCACCACTAAAACTGGTCTAGCTACAACACTGCCTGTGTGTGTAACATTGATAAGATTAAAAATTAGTTAGTGGTGTTGGGTGTGTGTGCCTCAACATGTCGCTGTTGGTGGGTTATAGGTAGGTTGTCTTGAACAACACGCCAATAGTAGGAGATTTAACAGGTATTTTTTATTTGAATTTTCTTTGACAGAGTGCCTGGAAAGAAAACAGGCCAACACCATCTTCTGGGCTCCTACCGGTCAGTTCGTGGTGCTTGCTGGTCTAAGAAGGTATGTAGATAATGATGGTTTTCTTTTACCTCAAACAGATGAACTCCAGAGACAAACATGATCTTTCTTGTGTCCATGTTAACCAAGAGCTGTTTATTGAGAGAGTTGCCACAACTTCTGATTAGAGGCAATCATTTTTTTCTCGGACCAAGAAGGGTGTCAGACTAGAAAGCCCATTGGGTTGTGCTATTATTTGGTCTGGGCTCCACCAACCAGATGACCCCAAACAAAGTTTCCCTTAATGTCACAACTCTCTGCAGTCAATAAACAACTTGTTAGAGTTTGAAGCGGCCATG
This sequence comes from Asterias rubens, assembly GCF_902459465.1. Taxonomy (NCBI): domain Eukaryota; kingdom Metazoa; phylum Echinodermata; class Asteroidea; order Forcipulatida; family Asteriidae; genus Asterias; species Asterias rubens. The sequence continues at coordinate 4,225,785 of NC_047068.1, read as the reverse complement.
TTTTTGTATCAAAATGACCATAGAAGCCGATGTCGGATTAAACAATAGCAATAATTTGTTCAATTTATAAAGGCCCTTTTACAAAAGTTACAAAGCACTGGTTTTTACAAGGTTATTAAAGTACATGTAAGCCATTATTACCATTTGTTAACGACTGTATTTCATTGAATTTGAAAGCTATAATGTTCCTAATTTTCTGTTTATATATTTGTTTGTGCAGTATGAACGGCACCTTTGAGTTCATCGATGCTGCAGACATGACTGTCATGAATATGACTGAGCATTTCATGGCTACAGACGTAGAGTGGGATCCCACTGGACGCTACGTAGTCACAGGGGTCAGCTGGTGGAGTCACAAGGTCGGGGTTCAATTTATTTATAGAAATACTAAACGCCCCCTCCACATATTGTTCATAAGTATTATCAACAATTGGACAGTAACAAAAGCGTTTTGTGCAACTTATTTTTAAAAGAATTCTAGCATAAACTCTTGCTCTTTATCCTAAAGCTTTTCTCCGAAATGGTCATTAGATTCATTCAGGGCACTAAAGTCAGAGCTGGAACCAATGAACATAATTCCGGGTATTGACTTTCTTGTTAGCAATTCATTCGCAAAATCTATAGTAGAGCTTGTCATAATTTTTCTTTGAATTGAGTTGCACACCTCTGTTAACCTAATTATTTGAAAACTTCAGTATGCTTTTGTATTATCATTGTTTGATTTACAAGCTCAAAGACACTGGACACCTTTGGTAATTGTCAAAGACCAGTCTTCTCACTTTGTGTATCTCAACATCTGCACAAAATATCAAACCTGTGAAAGTTTTTAACTCAATTGGTCGTCGAAGTTGAGAGATAACAATTGGAAAAAAAACATCCCTGTCACACGAAGTTGTGTGCTTTCAGATGCTTGATTTCGGGACCTCAAAATCTTATTCTGAGGTCTCAAAATCGAATTTAAATATTTTAGTGGAAAATTACTTCCTTCTTGAAAACTATGTTACTTCAGAGGGAGTCGTTTCTCACAATGTTTTATACTATCAACAGCTCTCCATTGCTTTTTACCAAGTAAGCTTTTATGCTAACAATTATTTTGAGTAATTACCAACACTGGACAGTGCCTTTAATAGAGCAACATAACATTAGATATCTGCAATTTGGGTTTGCAGGTCGACAACGCCTACTGGGTGTGGAGCTTCCAGGGTCGTCTGCTGCAAAAATGTAACCGGGATCGCTTCTGTCAGCTGCTCTGGCGTCCTTGTCCACCATCGCTGCTTAAAGACAAACAAATCAAGGTAACTGTTGCTATCAGGACCTGTTACAAGTCCTACCCTGCCAGGGGTATAAATGGGTACCTGCAAGGGTAGAGGTTGATGGAGCTTATGAACATGCCTGTAGTGCGCAATAGCAGCTCAGGGGTCGATTTCACAAAGACTTAGGACTAGTCTTAAGAGATATGAAAACGTACAGCTAGTCCCAAGTTAGGACGACTAAGGCGTCCTAAGTAGAGATAAGACTAGTCTCAACTCTTTGTGAAATCCTCCCCAGGGAGCTGAGAAAGATTACAGGGATGTTATTTGTCCAATGACCAGGGCACTAATGTTATTGATAAGGTCATTGTAAAATGCGCTATATAAGAACTAGTAGTTAATATGATATTCATCCTAACTAAGTTGTGTTTTTTTTTCCACAGAACTTTGAAAAGTACTGAGTATAGAGTGCTTTATACACCGTGGTGTAAGCTTAAAAACAATACATAGACAAATTGTAATTGATTGTCCAATATTGGCCTTTATTCACCGTGGTGTAAGCTTAAAAACAATACATAGACAAATTGTAATTGATAGTCCAATATTGGCCTTTATACACCGTGGTGTAAGCTTAAAAACAATACATAGACAAATTGTAATTGATTGTCCAATATTGGCCTTTATACACCGTGGTGTAAGCTTAAAAACAATACATAGACAAATTGTAATTGATTGTCCAATATTGGCCTTTATACACCGTGGTGTAAGCTTAAAAACAATACATAGACAAATTGTAATTGATTGTCCAATATTGGCCTTTATACACCGTGGTGTAAGCTTAAAAACAATACATAGACAAATTGTAATTGATTGTCCAATATTGGCCTTTATACACCGTGGTGTAAGCTTAAAAACAATACATAGACAAATTGTAATTGATAGTCCAATATTGGCCTTTATACACCGTGGTGTAAGCTTAAAAACAATACATAGACAAATTGTAATTGATTGTCCAATATTGGCCTTTATACACCGTGGTGTAAGCTTAAAAACAATACATAGACAAATTGTAATTGATTGTCCAATATTGGCCTTTATACACCGTGGTGTAAGCTTAAAAACAATACATAGACAAATTGTAATTGATTGTCCAATATTGGCCTTTATACACCGTGGTGTAAGCTTAAAAACAATACATAGACAAATTGTAATTGATTGTCCAATATTGGCCTTTATACACCGTGGTGTAAGCTTAAAAACAATACATAGACAAATTGTAATTGATTGTCCAATATTGGCCTTTATACACCGTGGTGTAAGCTTAAAAACAATACATAGACAAATTGTAATTGATTGTCCAATATTGGCCTTTATACACCGTGGTGTAAGCTTAAAAACAATACATAGACAAATTGTAATTGATTGTCCAATATTGGCCTTTATACACCGTGGTGTAAGCTTAAAAACAATACATAGACAAATTGTAATTGATTGTCCAATATTGGCCTTTATTCTGCTGCCACCATCTTCGGTCAGGTCCCCTATGTGCAATCAGCAATAGTGATTACTCCTTATCCAACTAAAATGGGGCCAGACCTTTTTTGTCATCAGAACCTCAATTTGGTAACATTGTTGGATAAAGAGGACAATAAGGCTGCCAGCGGTAAGGTTCTAATTCTTATTTTTATTATCCCTGTAGGACATTAAGAAGAATATGAAGACGTACAACAAGCAGTTTGAGTTGAAGGATCGTATGAGCCATTCCAAGGCCTCCAAGGTAAGTCCATCCTATAGACACTCATACCAGACGCAGTGGCTGTGAAATCATTAGCAAAATTTTCAATGTTTTTACTTAATTAGTGTCCATTGTACTTTTTATCTACCTGAGAAATAATAATAATAAGAATTTATTCATTCATTTATTGTTTAGCGCTTGCCTAGGTAAGCGTTAAACAAAATAATTATAAAATTAAATAAATAAAATCAAATAAATAAAATTATATCAATATAAACCACAAGGGAAACCGACTGGGTAAATTTTGAAATGCTTTTTGGGGTTGAACAAAGAATTGACTAGAGTGGGATTCGAACCAACGACCTCCGGATTAACGTGCCGGCGCTCTACCAACTGAGTTATCTAGCCCTATATTGGCGGTGTCCCTATTTTGTCAATATCTTTGTTCGGGGGTGCCAGTCAGAAGCCATACAACCGTTAACTGCCGTGTAGCCAGGGATCACACCCAAATTACGATACAACCTGGGAAGCGTCAGCCAGGGGATCACCTTAAGGATCACCTTGGGTGTGATCCCTGGCTACGAATCCCACACTAGTCAATTCTTTGTTCAACCTCAAAAAGCATTAATAAAATTAAATAAATAAATAAGTATATATAAAACTATTGGTACCATTCTGCCAACAGGAGTTGATAGAGAAACGCCAGCAGATGCTGGATGAGTTTAGCCAGTTCCGCCAAGCCCAGAAGGAACGCTACGAACAAAACAGGCAAATACGTGTGGAGCTACGAGATGGTAAGAATGCACTCACTACCTTCCTGAATTCCAAAAGACCAGTATTCCTATCAGTTGTCGCCCGACGTCCGCGGATATTCGGATATATTATTCAAATAATTCGCCCAGGCCTAGCTCTGACGTCAATTCCCTTTTTCTGTTTTATTTCTCACCAGGGGTAGACACGGACAACATATATGCTAGCGAGGAAGAGGAAGAGGTGGTCGAGTTCTTTGTAAGTGAAGAAATCCTTGAAGTCAACGAATTCGAATACGAGTAATCCTCAGGCCGCCTTCCGAGACACGTACCCGTTTAAATCTCTCTCTGTCTCCCTCTAGTGGCGGAGATTTTCCATCCATTCTCGCTACTACTTTGAACAATTTCTTCTTGCTCATCTGCAAACCGACGATAGATTTGTTTTTGCGGCAGAGGGACATAAATTTTATCGTGTTGGATTATTATTATTCGATCTTTGTCGTTTTGTGTGGCTTTTGGTTCGGAGAGACGTGATAACCATTTGCCTCTGGATTGCTTTTTGGAAGTCGTCTGTGGTCGTAACTTTCTTATATGTATGTCATCATATTGAAGAGATAAGCATTTAAGGGGAATTCGGATAAGCTCTTTTGCTTAAAAAGTAAGATCGATTTTATTGAAGTTTGTTTAATATTAATCTTTAATTGTACTAGCCTTAAAAGTCACATGCAATCTCTGCATTATTGTTGAGGTTGAGATTTGAGTCTGACTGTTATTCTTTGGCTTAATAGAAAGTAAATTTTCAGGACACAATTTTACCCTTTTTGATAGGGTCACTACAAGTAGCTAACTTCCTTAGGATATTTAATAGCATACATATCTAAATACTAGACTAAACTATTCCTTTTTCTTGTTAAAACATAATTGAAACTTGCTTTTAGACATCGAAAAGTTGGGTCATATACAATTTTGAAATTAATTGAATCGGATTTTGAAATCATGCCGAAGTATAAAGGCAACGGCAACTTGAAGCCGAGCTCAAAATGTCGTTTCGTTTCAAAAGTTCAGGGACCCAGGGATATTTTGTCTTTGAATTCCAAAGGACGAGTCTTTTTTAACAGAGGGGGAACCCAGATCTTCACGAAGCTGGTTTCAAAGGTTGTGGAAAGCTACAGTGCCTGTTTCCGATTGTTGATGCTCTTGTGTTGTCAAGTTTTACCTCATGGATATGAACTGACTTCTTTCTATGGAATATATCCCTCTCCCTTCAGGTTGTCTTGATCCTCAATAAAATACCTCTTAGTAGAAGTAGACAAACATTTTGTAAAGGAATCACATTCTTTAACTGAAGTTAAATGTGTATGTGGCTTTATGGCCTAATTTCATTGAGCCGCTTACTTAAGGTACTGGACACTATTGGTAATCACTCAAAATAATTGTTGACCGGCTTGGTAACAAGCAAATATTGTGAGAAAGGGCTCCCTCTAGAGTTTTTGAGAAATAGGTCATTTCTCACTCAAATTTGTGAACAAAATTGTGTGTCTTTTAGGCATTTGAAAGAATACCTAAAAATACCTGTTTTTGCCACAAGGGTGTTTTGTCTTTCATTAATCTCTTGCTTGATGACAAAGTGAGTCGATTTTCACAGACTTGTTATTCAATGCATATTGTTGGAATACACCGTACACCAAGTGAGACTCGCAAACGTGTCCACTGCTTTTAATACCAGGTATGTTCATGCATGATTCATGGTGTGTTCCATTTCTCTGAAGTGCGCTTTTTCGGAACAATCCTGTGTACAATTGAAAAGGTACTTGATGGCGAAATTGCTTCCCAAAGTATCCTCTTTGGGTTGAGGTTCTTTAAAGGGTCTTAAATAGAAATATAGTGTCTTAAATAGAAATATAGTGCTCAGGAAAAGAAATACGGTCCAATTTTACAAAGAGATGGGATTGATCTTAACTGTTTCAAATGTAAATTGCTAAAAGTCAGAAGCACCCGACTGTTGTAATAGACGAATAAGAACCCCATGGGGAAGGATTGACTGTAAAAGACATCGACTTTATTTGACATTATTTTGTTTTGTTGTGTTGCACACGTGAGATGAAGAAACAAAGCTTTAGTCACAATACAAATCACTCGGGGATTTGCAATGTTGACAACTCTTCTTATAACCAAGCCCATGGTTAGTCAGCAGTGTGCATGGATAGAGTGGGCCCACCTTTATCAATTCCAGGTTTCCTCCTTGAATGATGGTGTTGTTTTCCTTTAAGCTTAACTTTTGTTTGCCCTGGGAAAGGGACTGATGGAACCACCCTTATGACATAATTACTTGCCCTTAAGACCAAAGCCAGTCGCCATGACGTCCCGCTCCTTATAAACTTCATGGGGCTACCTCCATGCATCTGGTCCTTGCTCTATGCTCCATGCTAAAGCTAAACCACTGCCCAGCAAAAGCTGTCAAACGAACATAATTAACCCCTTTCAGTTTTTCTCAGGGCTCAAAAAGACCCATCAAAAATAAAATGTTCCCAAATCAGTCAATAGAACAAGTTTAACCCCTTGCAGTTTTTTAAACCGAAAATCCTGGCTCAAAAAGACCCATTTTTAAAAATTGGATCGAAAAATAAAATGGTCCCAAATCAGTCAAAACAACAAGTTTAACCCCTTGCAGTTTTTTAAACCGATCTCCTGGCTCAAAAAGACCCATTATTAAAAATTGGATCGAAAAATAAAATGGTCCCAAATCAGTCAAAAGAACAAGTTAAACCCCTTGCAGTTTTTTAAACCGAAACTCCTGGCTCAAAAAGACCCATTTTTAAAAATTGGATCGAAAAATAAAATGGTCCCAAATCGGTCAAAAGAACAAGTTTAACCCCTTGCAGTTTTTTAAACCGATCTCCTGGCTCAAAAAGACCCATTATTAAAAATTGGATCGAAAAATAAAATGGTCCCAAATCAGTCAAAACAACAAGTTTAACCCCTTGCAGTTTTTTTAAACCGAAAATCCTGGGTCAAAAAGACCCATTTTTAAAAATTTGCCGAAAAATGAAATGGTCCCAAATCAGTAAAAAGAACAAGTTTAACCCCTTGCAGTTTTTGTAAACCGAAAATCCTGGCTCAAAGACCCATTTTTAAAAATTTGCCGAAAAATGAAATGGTCCCAAATCAGTCAAAAGAACAAGTTTAACCCCTTGCAGTTTTTTAAACCGAAAATCCTGGCTCAAAAAGACCCAGTTTTACAAATTGGCCAAAAAATGAAATGGTCCCAAATCAGTCAAAAGAACAAGTTTAACCCCTTGCAGTTTTTTAAACCGAAACTCCTGGCTCAAAAAGACCCATTTTAAAAAATTGGCCGAAAAATAAAATGGTCCCAAATCAGTCAAAAGAACAAGTTTAACCCCTTGCAGTTTTTTAAACCGAAAATCCTGCGGCTCAAAAAGACCCATTTTTAAAAATTGGCCGAAAAATAAAATAGTCCCAAATCAGTCAAAAGAACAAGTTTAACCCCTTGCAGTTTTTTAAACCGAAAATCCTGGCTCAAAAAGACCCAGTTTTACAAATTGGCCAAAAAATGAAATGGTCCCAAATCAGTCAAAAGAACAAGTTTAACCCCTTGCAGTTTTTTAAACCGAAACTCCTGGCTCAAAAAGACCCAGTTTTACAAACTGGCCAAAAAATGAAATGGTCCCAAATCAGTAAAAAGAACAAGTTTAACCCATTGCAGTTTTTTAAACCGAAACTCCTGGCTCAAAAAGACCCATTTTTAAAAATTGGCCGAAACTTAAAATGGTTCCAAATCAGTCAAAAGAACAAGTTAAACCCCTTGCAGTTTTTTAAACCGAATATTCTGGCTCAAAAAGACCCATTTTAAAAAATTGGCCGACAAATAAAATGGTCCCAAATCAGTCAAAAGAACAAGTTTAACCCCTTGCAGTTTTTTAAACCGAAAATCCTGGCTCAAAAAGGCCCATTTTTAAAAATTGGCCGAAAAATAAAATAGTCCCAAATCAGTCAAAAGAACAAGTTTAACCCCTTGTAGTTTTTTAAACCGAAAATCCTGGCTCAAAAAGACCCATTTTTAAAAATTGGACGAAAAATAAAATGGTTAAAAATCAGTTTAAAGAGCAAGTTTAACCCCTTGCAGTTTTTTAAACCGAAAATCCTGGCTCAAAAAGACCCATTTTTAAAAATTGGACGAAAAATAAAATGGTTAAAAATCAGTTTAAAGAGCAAGTTTAACCCCTTGCAGTTTTTTAAACCGAAAATCCTGGCTCAAAAACAAAAATACCCATTTTTAAAAATTTGCCGGAAACTAAAAACTAAAATCAGTTAAACCAGTCTGCAGTTATAGGCTAATGCTTCTTGTATTCAAATTGTTGGGATAAAAAAGTTTAATAAATGTAATATACTTCAAAGTGAAATGTTTCTAAAAATGCATTACACTACCCAAAGCTGCTGTACTTTTTACCACTACCACAAGTGTTTTTAATTTTGGCATTACTTTTCAGAGTAGGCCTCATTACCAAACGTATACATACAGACCCCCTTAATGTTTTAAAAGCATTGCTCATTTGATAATTATGTTTACATGTCCCCCACTTTAACTTCATGCTGCAGAAATTTACTCCCTGTTTTAAGTGGCTTTTATCACGAAAGAAGAAAACCAAATACTGATGGAGTTTTGTATCAACACCACTCACCGATAACCCACCCTACCCCCTTCCCCCTATCTCTCTCTCGTTCATGTTGGTTATTCATGAACTCTTGCAGTTAATGGGAGTTTCAACGTCAAGATAATTTGTGAATAATTTATTTATAAGTACACACTTTGTTACGTAAGAAGATAAATACGATAGCGAGCGTATGTTGATTACCGTAATGGAATGACGTTATATTAGCATAGCCTTGATGACCTACAAGATTAATGCCGACGCTATTGTAAAAGGCAATTTTAGAGGTAGAGAAAGACAAGTTATAGTTCATGTTGTAATAAACTTGCAGTCCTAACATTTTTGTATGGTCCTAGGTATGGACACTATTGGTAATTACTCAAAATAATTGTTAGCACAAAAATAGAGAGCTGTTGGTAGGGAGGGGGGGGGGGGGAAGAAAAAACATTGTGAGAAACGGCTTCCTCTGCAGTAACATAGTTTTTGAGGTATTTTCTCACTCAAATATTTAAACAATTCAGGCCCAAAGCTTTTTTGTAGGCATCTGAAAGCACATAAATAATTGTGCAAGGACGTATTTTCTTTCATCATTATTTTGCAACTTTGATGAAAAATTAGCAAAAACTTTCACTTGTACAGTAACTTTAAGCTGTATGCTTTAACTATTATTTGACCGTTAATGTAATGTTTATGCACGAATGAATTCGATCGGTAAAATTTCAAATTGCAACCCAATAAAATGTATGTCTTTGTCCCCCTTTTCCCCCCACATACGCTACTGCGACGCATAGGTCCACATTTGAAGCAAACAAAATCTCCATGGTTTAAACAACAGCAGAAAGGTAGTTTTTTTACGGCAATTTAGTCACAGTTGCATTGGTTCATACATTTTTAAACGTTTGTCTACCCGAGCATGATCAGAGAGACAGCCAGCTTTCAGCAATCGTGAAGAAGCATGGAGGTAGCTCCATGGTTGATTGTACCAATACGCCAAACATATATTTTTTAGCGGTAGGAGGCCTTGAAAGATTATCATACGTGTTATAATAATTATAAAAAACATTTTCTATGGTTATGCCTACTTATAATGATAACGTAGTGTTTACAACTGGGAAATACTTGTCGTGGACGTGATTCGCGGGTCACGAACGGGGGCGTGTTTATAAAATACGCAGGAAATGATTAGTACCAAATGCGTTGGTATTTGACATGTGATTACGTGCATTCATAGGGCAAGCCTGGTCAAATTTAGTGCCACATACTAGTAGCTTTCCAAGCAGTTATTAAAGTTATCGAAGCAGGACGGCATAAGTGTGGACTGGAACACCAAAGAACATACTTGTACATAATGGCATCGGAAAGCATAAAAATGGAAAACTCGAGTTGGAGTGAGGGTAGAGGCGAGGAGGACTCTAAAAATAGATTGCATACGGCAGGTAAGTAAGTTGTTGAGAAGAATAGAATTAGCTGTTGCAAACAACGTTCCTTACCAACCAAAAGGTCCTACCGGGTATAATATAAATGCAATAGTTAAAGCCTGACGTTTCGATCCTAGCACAGTCTTTCTCTAAGGCTACATAGAAACTTTCAATGAATTCGTAGCTCGAGCTATGTCAATCATCGCTCATAATATTAATAAACATAACATTCCTTTCTCCACTCCATGCAGCCAGAGAGAGGGCATAGAGTAAGGACAGAGACCAAAGAGCAAGGACGAGCTCATTGTGTATGTTTTTGTTAACAGTCTGAACTTTGGAATTGAAAATATTGATATTTCTTTCTTTGAAACGAGAAATGTCTCTATTAAACGTGTTATATTGAAATTATCTGTAGTAACTCTTTACTACAGACGAATATATCTCTATAAATTAATAGTAATAAATACTATGCCTATAGTCAGCGCCGTACAGTAAAGCTAAACCCGTGTTTTCTTCTATCAGGCACTTCCTGGTCCATTTTTCGCTCGTTGTTTTTCTTGAGTCAAATTCCTTTTTATATTTAGGCCTATTAATTATAATGAATTTAATTAAATTTGGGAAATTACCATCCCAAAAGTCCAGATTTTAAACTGGGGCACACGGAGAAAGGGGGAGACACGAACTGATCCGGGTTATGCTTGCAATACTTTACAATAGAGATTTTCTTTATTATACAGAAATATCATGAGAGATAGCTTATCTCCATAGCTGTTAGGATTCATGTTACTAATATATATATCAATGAATATTTGGTTTGCGGTAACACCATGTGTGTATCTACTTGCCAGGTAGAGTTGTTCTTAGAGAACTGTCTTGCTGTTCTCCCTAAGAACAACTCTACCTGGCAAGTAGCATTGATACCTAACCATGCAATGCCTCAAATCCTATAATATATACATCGCTATTACTGTATAGAAGTCTCTAACGATACTTATATTTCTACAAATAATAATGTATCTTAATTCCCTCATTCTCCCTCAATCCCTCGCTTTTGAGCCGTTTGTGCCCTGTCCATTGCAAAGGACAACATTCAAGGGATGCCTTTCACCCAGATCTGCTTTCACCGTGTGCATTTGCACTCGGTTGACCTCAAAGTTGAAAAAACGTGTATTCATCTTTTGATTGAAACGGGGAAACCTTTTTACGTCACTTTCCATTGGTGTTCAGTGAACTAAACAGAACTGTATAGGAGGTCAAGATGGAGACCAGCTTCATGCAATTGTTTACGTAGGCCTCGAATAAAACTGGGGATAAAACAACACTTTCACACTACCAGCAAGTCCTGACGTCTACTGATTTTAACCTTCGAGAAAGACTCTGCTATACTCATAGGTGTGAAACGTTAGGCCAGCTATTTTTTGTGGAATATGCCATGGGTACTTTATAATATAGGTTGTTTGGTATAGCCTAAGCAGTTTGCAACAGGAAAGTTCTTATTTACTGATCATTTTTGACACTAATTTAACTATTCATTTGCTGATGGGTGTGTGATTGACCCATGTCCTGGGGGGGTCCATTTATGGGTCAAGCTGATTCGGAAAGTGCTAAACATTAGGGAGGTTTCACATGCGATTAGATACCTATATAGGATTTGAGGCATTGCATGGTGAGGTATCAATGTATATTTGGTTTGCGACAGTTCCCTAAGAACAACTCTACCTGGCAAGTAGATACACACATGGTGTTACCGCAAACCAAATATACACCGATTAGATACCCATATACGTTTAGCTATCCGTAACCTACTTACGTGTAGCAAGCAGGATATCAGTGTCTTCTGCACGTATACCGGATAGCGAGTCATATGACGTCATAATGATGACGTACCCGTCGCACTAACCGTATCCGTTCGCATGCGAAAACTCCCTAATATTGGGATATCGACTTTGCTCTGTATTTTTGTAATATCTTATCTAAACCATAGACCTATCAAATAAATCCTTTCTCAAATAGTTTACACTATCAACAGCTGCAGTGCTTCTAATCAATCAAGTTTTGATGTACGTTCATTTTTGGAGTACTTGAATGACAATGCCTGTATGCTTCATTTTTGAAAGAGCAAGGACACCAAAGCATTTTCTCCTTGGAAAAAGACTGCCTATTTGGAAATTTCAAAGTTACTGGAGCATTTTAAGGGCACAAGGCAATGACCATAAGGGGCATGCGGGCAAATTCGTTTCCGTGAAGTTTGCATCATTGGGGGTCTATAAAACGCTCTAATTTGCTTTTCTTTTTCCCATGTACATACAGGTAGTGACGCAGGCGGTCTTGATGCATGTACCAAAGTGCTTATGGGCTTTTCGTACTTTCTCGTGATCATTTTCCCATTTGCACTATTCGTTTGCATAAAGGTAACAATCAGGCAGGGTGTGTCCTTAACCTTTTCACTTACTAGGCAGTGGGAGCACAGAGCCCGCTGTCATAGAGCTGCTTAAGCAGAGCACATTGCTTAACAATTCTCTGCTAAGCAGTAATAAACAGGATACCAATCACAAATGGTACATGTGACATTTTAGTTTGGCTGGTAACCTTATTCTGTTCAGCATAATTTTGCTGTGCTAAGCCACCTTTTTGTGCTTTAAAGCAGCTATGGTAATATTTTCATACATTCGGTCTTTATGACAGATACGAAAGGATTGTTTTGATCCCTTGGATGTAAGCAGTCAAAGAGATGTTTTGAAATTTCAATATATTATTGGCGAGATTTTTAGGTGTGAAACCAGATCCACGTGATTCGAGAGAAGGTTGCCTGCTGAAGAACGATACAATTTAATAAGTAGGCCTACTACATAACCTGATTATCTATGGTGATCGCCTTGGCACCAGAAAGCTTACGGATGTAAATACAAATTCCATTTCCTTGTAGGCCTTTACATGAGTTCTGGGGTCGATTCCACAATAGTCATAAGTTAGGATTAGTTATTGGAGTTATTAAACACTCAAGGCAAGTCCTAAGTATAAGTCTGAGTAACACCCGTGTCATCAGGCCCACCCTAGTCGCGCCCAACCAAATTCTGAATAAAGTAGGTCATACATCAAGTTCAACGTCTGAAACAGTTAGGAGCGACTGGACGCGCTATAAGGCGAAAGATTAACTGTTGCAGTCGTTCGGAACAACTACGTAGCGTCTTGGTTTCAGACGTCGATCTTGTCATGAGATGGACCTAATGTGAATGTTAATATCGCCTGTCTCAAACCAAGAGTCGCTCCTAATCTACTTGGTTCGGCGTGACTCGGGCGCGCCTGTCTGAAACGGGTGAGACTCCTCCTAACTCGAGATAAGACGAGGTGAAATCCACCTCAGGTTCTCTTGCAGTCCAACGTTGGGCCTTTTTAGTGTTGGTTTATCTCACAGCTTAACCTGACATAACTATCTTCCTCCAGACAGTGGCAGAGTACGAGCGAGCCATTATCTTCAGAGCCGGCCGTCTGTTACCCGGTGGACCTAAGGGACCCGGTCTGTTCTTCATCCTCCCGTGCATCGATGAGTTCAGAGTCATCGATCTCAGGACACTGTCTTTCGATGTTCCACCTCAAGAGGTTGTTATAATCACTGCTTTCGTCTTTCTTCTTGATCAGTTTATTTTCTTTTTCTTCAAATTAATGAACAATTGCAGGTCTGTATGCTTCGTTTTTGAAAAGGAAAGGCCACCAAGACAATTTCCCCTTATTAAATGGTACCCTGAGAGGAAACCAAGTGAGGAATATTGTAGCGACAAGTAATATTATCATCAGGCCCAAGTGGATTTCTGTTTGATCCCATGATGCAGTCATTTGGTGTGTGGCACCCCAAAAGTTTTTTTCTGGAACTTTGAATATTTAGAAACATTAATTCTTAGGAGACTTATAAATTCAAGAATATGAGGATACAAGAGAAGTTTGGGACCCTCTGTTCGTTTCTCAGGCCTGTTAATTCCTCTTTGCCCCCCCCCGGCCGTTGCCTTGTTGCCCTTGAAATGTTCCAGTAGAAACTTACACTTTCATCTATGGTGCCCTTTTTACCAAGGAGAAGTGCCTTGCAAAAACGAAACATACAGGCACCTACAAAATGTCGCTTTAAATTAACGACGGTTTAGACAATGATAATGACTAGAATTTACATTCTCTCCTCCCCCACAAGATTTTGTCCAAGGATAGCGTAACAGTAACCGTGGACGCCGTGGTGTACATCAGGGTAGCCGATCCCACCATGGCGGTGCTGAACGTGGAGAACTACAAGCGGTCAACAGAGCTCCTGGCCGCCACCACGCTGCGTAACGTCTTGGGTACCAAGACCCTGGCCGAGGTGCTGAGCCAAAGAGACGAGATCAGCAGCAGCCTTCAGACCCTCTTGGATGATGCCACTGACCCGTGGGGAATCAAAGTGGAGCGGGTGGAAATGTAAGTCCAAGTTCCGAGCGAACCGTTTTGACCCTCGGAATAAACAATGCGGAACACAACTCTGCCATTTTTACTCTTATTTGTCTGTGAAGGTGGTCATGCTCTATGACAACATGACAGACTCACTAGCCAATTTCTTAAATTTCTTCGGTGTAATCTGTATGATCTTGTTTACAAACTGTGGATCTATATTGCCATTAATCGTGTATAGCTCTTGACTGATTGGGAATTGTCATTTAATGTTGTCATGTTTGTTTTTTATACAGTAAGGACGTCAGTTTGCCGATGCTGATGCAGCGAGCTATGGCTGCTGAAGCCGAAGCCTCAAGAGAAGCCAGAGCCAAGGTATTTCATTTCTACATTTATTATTTCCCCCTTTCTTATAACTCATTTTGACAGAAAAATTTAAAGACACCTACCTATAGTTGTTAGATAAAAAGTGTTCCCAAAACAAACACAACTTTAAGTGTGCAAAGTATTGGCTGAACTTTAAGTTTATGGGTTGTCTTTGTTTTCAGGTGATCGCCGCTGAGGGAGAGCAGAATGCCTCCCGGGCCCTCAAGGAGGCAGCTGACATCATCGCTGAGTCTCCCAACGCCCTCCAGCTCCGCTACCTTCAAACTCTTAACTCCATCTCGGCTGAGAAGAACTCCACCATCATCTTCCCGCTGCCCATCGATCTCCTGGCCGGGTTCATGAAGAAGTAGTGCCGGTATAGTGTGGCCAGCGAGTAGGAAGAAGACATAACTACCACCCTTAGAGATATTACGTCGGGGCATGCTTCTGGTCCTTGTGACGCCAATCATTATTTCTGACGTAAAATTCACGCATTATTTGTGACGTGAAACTCGCTCATATCGGTATATTACCGGGTTTATAAGTAAACAACTTCGTATGTCAGCCGCCCGAAGTCTAACCAATCCAGTTATTCCTTTACGGTCTGTACGAATGTCATCGCATTTTTTTTCTGTCAGCTTGCCAAGCGACACTTCCCATGTACTGTGATTGTTGTGATGTATTATGAGTGAATGGTTTTTAAAAATGTGTTTACAATCCAATAACCTAAATTCTGTCTTAAGAGTTAAATTGTATTAGTTTAGTTTCAAGACACAAGAGACATGGGTATCTAAACATGATTGCGCCATAGGCTGTTTTTATAGTAGGCCTCTCAGTGATTTTTTTTTTTGTAGTATTTATTTTCTTTTTGCTGTAAAATTGTTTAAATTGGATGTACCTTCTATGTTTCTCGTACTCGGACATTGTAATTAAAAACAAAAACACACTCTAAAAAGGCCCGGGGTCAGAAGAAATGACCGGGATCCAAGACCCACTCAATGACCCGTTTGTGGAGATAAAAGTGACCCCAGGTAACCTAGGATATGGATCTTAACCACTTAGATCCAGGTCGCAATCTGGTTCTGTACATAACAATTGCCACAGTCGTAGAAAAATTTTCAGTGGGGTATTTATTTTCTTCTCAATCGATTCAAAAAGGGAATCCATTGTAAAAGACATCAATACATTTTTAGGAAGAGATTTTGATGTACATACATAAGAAAATGCAGCCGGATGCACTGACGTCAATTCTAACGAACGATTTGAGAAGGTTCCACGGGTCAGACCCGTATTCTGGGCTCGTGCTGGGTCAAGCTGATTAAAGACACTACATGAAAACTAACTTGTAAAAATGGCAATTGTAACTCAGATTCTGCGATGAATACTTTTGGGTCAGTTTGACACAGTTTCCGGGTCATACCGACCCGGGTATGGGTCCTACGTGAGCCGAAATCCTGATTAGTTCTGCTCCGGGAGTTTTTCGAGTGTATTTCTTTTTTGACGTTTTAAAGGTTGTATTTTTATTTTGTATAATTTTGTATTGTTACAGAAGTAATAATAAAATTGTAAGCCATTATTGGTACATACTTTACGTGGCGTGCATTATTGAGTTAAAGTCTGGAAGACATAATACGCTATGAATTGAAATGATTTTTTTAGTTAGATGAGGACTCGCAAGGCTTTGTTTTCTTCAGCACTTGTCGACGGAACCAACAGTTCTATTTACTCTAATTGTTATTGTGTCTTGTTACTGATAGGCCGTCGACTGAATGAATGATTTAGATAATTAAAACGTGTTAACTTTCAAAAAGCTTGTCACAGTATTGTGCCTTTCAACGCAAGGTTTATTTCAAAAGCAAATATCTTTAATTAGCCTATAGATATAGGAGTTTCCTTCAATATGACATCGCGAACTTTTGTGATGAATCCCTCATTCACAGTGCATTAAGGGTGTGTTTTTCTTTCTTTATTCTCTGGCATCTTCGATGACCAATGACTCAAATTTTTTAGAGATTTGTTATTTATGCATATTATGTTGAGATATACCAAGTGAGCTGAGAATACTTGTCTTTGACAATTACATAAAGTGTACAGTACATTTTATGTGAACGCTGCTGTCAACTCATTTTCCAGATGCCTACTGTTTGTACGTTCAATAGGGTAATGATGTTTCATGTACAGGAAAAGGAAATATAGTTGAACTCTATGGCAGCTGTTCTTGTGTGATTTCAGAGCGTGCCAAACGATGATATTAAAAATGTTCCCTCTGGTAGACTGTTTCCATCACAGTGCAGCACACCATGGTTCACGGTCTTTATAATACCATGCATTAAAGGCACAGGGGTGGATTTCACAAAGAGTTAAGGCTAGTCTTATCTCGAGTTAGGACGAGTTACTCGTCCTAACTTAGGACTAGCTATACGTTTTTGATATCTCTCAGGACTAGTCCTAAGTTAGGACTTGTCTAACTCTTTGTGAAATCGACCCCTGGACACGTTTGGGATTTGTCAAAGACCAGTATTCCGATTTGATGTATCCCAACATATGCATAAAACAACAAGCCTGTGGAAATGAGGGCTTAGTTGGTCATCGAAGTTGCAAGAGAATAATGAAAGAAAAAAGCCTTGTTGCACGACTTTGTGTGCTTTCAGATGAAAAACAAACGACAACAACTACAAAGTCTTTTATTATTTCAGTGAGAAATTACCTCTTTCTCAAAAACTACGTACTTCAAAGGGAGCCGCTTCTCACAATGTTTTAACAGCTCTCCATTGTTCGTCAACAAATAAATTGTTGTGCTAATAATTATTTTGAGTAGTTTATACCAATAGTGTCCAGTGCCTTTAAGGATACATCCTCCATGGTGGCACTAGCTCCGCATCTTCCAAACTCCCTAAACACGATTGTAAGACTGAGCCTGCATCCTTCATACGAGGAGAATACAGCGGGCATGCCGTCTGTCTCACTGCTGCGAATTGGAGCTACGATCGCAGTAGGTTTATACTTTATTGACTTTGCTCAGCGTCTGATACTCCACGGGAGGTTACCCGTAGTATATAACCAACCTATAACTCTTTTTAGGATACCCGCTGCTTCGTCGCATCACACCGACTGACTATAAACCTATGTCTGACCCAAGTGATATGATTGCATCCTTCTACCTCAGTATAAGTGATGTTTGTGAGCGTACCTCCCCCACCCATCTCCTCCCGATCTCGACCCACCGCATAGCCTTCGTTATGGCGTCGTTGAAAATTGCTTACCGACCAAAAGGACCATGGGTACAAATGCTAAAAAATTATCGTGGCCTGACGTGGCCATCATCAGTCTTTTAAGGTCAAATGAGAACACAACACACATTGTATTATTGTACAAAATGTTTGTTGTGTCACATTTTAGCCTTAAAGACTGATGTTTTAGTGTCTTAAAGACAATCATGTTAAGAGTTCCCGTCCGCTTCCTTCTTAGAATCTGCCTCCATGTAGACTGGGATACGTTTAAAAGATCTAAGACGAAAAGAAAACACATTTTGAAAAACAGCCCAGCCGGTTGTGTTTAAAAATGTGTCAGGCGACAATTAAAGGCAGGACGCTAAACATGTTTTTTGTTTTGCATAAAACGTGTGTATCAAAATCGGTCTTTATGGAAAGGAATGAGAACACACATAACAATCAAGAGATTAATAATGGAACATGGTAACAAGGGGGATTGTGTGGCCATACTACGCTTGAGTATAATATATTAATTTGTTCAAATTAGCATTGGCTTAAATTAAAGTTGAAGGCTACACTAAAAATTATTTGTGAGATAAGTGATAAGTTAACTGTGGTCACTTTGATATACCCAATGTGTCACGTTAATTCTTTGTTTAATAGATTAAAATGGTTGGAACGCCCTTGCATGCGACTGTTGTTTCATATCTCTGTAGCTACGATATCGAATATACCGCCCTCACTGATGCAGTGTCGAATGAAAACAAAGGATTTTGTAGTCGACAGTGATATAAGGGAATATAATGGAGTGGTTTATTAGGCAATGATTTAAACACAATTAAAGTAATTTGAAGTATTGGACAATTGCACACCCACATTATAAAAAATAGTTATACTCAAATACAGCACAATGAATGATGATAATCTTGAAGACGAACATAATATCCTGCTCGAAACGTCAAGACCTTAGCAACGGGCTCTTCTCAAAGCCAACATTCCTCCATAAAGATGATTTCTCACAAATTATGTTTGAAGCTTTGCATTATGTGGAAATTAAGATGTAACCGAGGAGGTACACTGTAAAACTACAGAGTTGAAAGTGACTACACTTTGAAAGTGTTGAATCCAGCATTTTATAAGTTAAATCCAGCATTTTTAAAGTATTCGGTCATCAATTTAAGTGCCAGTTTGACGTTTAAAAGCTTATCCAACAATTCAAGGGAATTATTTTGAGAAATGTTTAAATAACACTTAAATTGTTGAACTAACCCTTTTGGCGTTGGATCAAAAATTTAAAATGCTAGATTTAACAAACAAAATGTTGGATCCAACACTTTCAAAGTTTAGCCACTCACCGAACTCAAGCAAGTGTTGGATTCAACTCTTTAGTTTTTAGAGTGTAGAAATAGTTCTACCTCCATAGTCATGGAGGTCTATTTCTACCTCCATGCTACTGTATAGTAAACTTGTATATTAAACTTGTGCGCGGGTACAACTATTGTGTGAAATATATTTTGGACGAGTATAAAATTTTGCATTGGCAGGCTTAGACCATTTAGAGTAATGCGTAGACGTGTCGACAGTAAATACTCGGCTCGTCTTCAGGAGACCATTATTTTTGGGAGAAGTGTTAGCCTGTGACAAGGTAGAGTATAATTTGTCTTTAAAAGTTTTTTTTTTCATTGCAGAGTATTATTTTAATGGTGTTTTACATCCCTATTGTGACTGCATGAACAGTCTTTAAAGCTATAGTGTTAAATTGTACTTTTGTTGATCCTGGTCATAATATTTACGGTTGTTTTGTGATGGTCTGTGATATTTCTTATTTAATTTTTTAAATTTTTTTTTATTGTATACTTAAATTTTACTTCTGACTGTTAGTGACAGCTTGATGGCAAAATAAAGAACAAGAATTATTATCACAACGGTTGCCGAAAACATATAATTAATATATACTCACATGCAATGACGCAAGCCCATGCTCAAACCCCTGGCCTCAAAATTCACATCATCAATATTCAAAATGACGTCAAAAGCGAATGTTGAATGAATTACGTAACAGTCCATTGTATCGTTGTTTGCTTGCAGCCAGGAATTGCATATTACCACCAGATCCCATCGAGTATACAGTACCACCAGATCCCATCGAGTATACAGTACCACCAGATTCCATCGAGTATACAGTATATATAAAAAAATCTTCCACCATGGGCCACGGTGGAGCAGGATACGAACGATTGTCATTCTTATGCAATATGCCGGTTTCTTGTGAACATAAACAGAAACGTGGCACTATTAGGGTGTTGGGTTTTGTCAAGGGATTCAATTGTCAATTTATCTGTGACGAAATGTCTCCAACAATAAACATGGTCAGTTGTCACACCCTACTAATGGCGGGTTTGCATTGAAAACCACTGAACTCCACAAGAAGTAGGCCCTATATGCAATCTATAATATACTAAATACAACTTTAGGTATACATGGGGTAAGAGATTAAACTATCGGTGCTAATTGTGCTGATCTTTTTGGGTTTTTTTTTGCAATTAGTTGATATTTTAGTTGTTTTTGGTACACAATAGGGGCCATGCCTATATCGTGCACATACCATGCCTGATATTGGGACAGAGGTCTGGGTCCAATTTCATAGAGCTTCTAAGCACAAAATTTACTTAATTTCTTCCTTGATAAAAAACAGGACTACCAACCAAATTTCCACGTGATTTCCAGGATAAGCAAACAACAGCTGAATACCAGAAACAAGCACTATGCAGCAATGGAAGTGCTAAACAATGAGTTGTCACTCACTACACTCTTTATAGGCTAAAGTTTTGAATTAAAAGGAACATTACAGAACTGTTTTTTGCTATACAAAACAACTGTTGGCAGTGTGAGCACTTTATGTAATTCACCATATACATAAACTGACAAACTAAACCTGCAGAAGTTTGAGATCGAACGGCCATCTGGGTCACGAGGAAATAGTGAAAAACCAATTACACATTTTGCATGACATCGATCACACAAAAAATAAAAATAAAACGCTCACTGCTGACCGATAAACTCCAAACGGGAAATTAGTTTTATTTATTTCTCATCAAATATGACATTTCAGACATAAATATTTTAATGGATTTTTCCTAATATCATCATCATTAGACCGTAAGTTTAGACTGTAAGTTTTATGTAAATATGTGATCTTAGACGCGTTTTTGTTTTACCAATTTTGTAATAATCCTTTAAAATTTGTGTTATTGTTGTCATTCTTAAGGTGAAGAGGAATGTCTTAGTTGCTGCACTTACGTGTTGATGTTCTTGTCTTAAATCATCTTCGTCTTGACACTGCCATTTTCCCTGTGTGCTTGCATCAAGGTAACATTATCTCTTCATCTTTGTTAAAACAAACATGACAATAATGACAACTCCCAAGCAGCCAAGAGCTATAAAGACACTGGACACCTTTAGTAATAGTCAAAGACAAGTCTTCTCACTTGGTGTATCTCAACATATGCACAAAATAACAAGTCTGTAAAAATTTGAACTCAATTGGTCGTCGAAGTTGCGAGATAATAATGGAAGTAAAAACACCCTTGTCACACGAAGTTGTGTGCTTTCAGATGCTTGATTTTGAGACCTCAAAATCTAATTCTGAGGTCTCGAAATCAAATTCAAATATTTAGTTGAAAATTACTTCTTTCTCAAAAATTGCGTTACTTCAGAGGGAGCCGTTTCTCACAATGTTTTATACTATCAACAGCTTCCCATTGATTGTTACAAAGTAAGTTTTTTCTAAAAAATTGCTTTGTCGTGAGTAATTACCAATCTTTTTCAGTAATTACCAATAGAGTCCAGGGGTTTAACCAGGGCCCTATTTCAAAGCAACTTTATTTGCTGAGCAAACATTCAGTGGGGCACCAGTCACAACAAAGTAAACTTAATTAAATTTTGGCTGGTATATTTCTGTTAAACAATACTTTTCCGTGCTTAGAAAGTTGTTGTGCTTAAGCAGGCTTTATGAAACTGAGCGCTTTTAGTTAGCTTTAGGCAGTTCCTACGACAATATTTGTTGCTGGTTGCAGTGTTACTTTAGTTAATAAACAGATGTAATTACGGAAAGAACCTCTTAATTAACAAACACACCAAAAACCCAACAAACAAACAAACAAACAAACAAACAAACAAACAAACAAACACACCAAAAACCCAACAAACAAACAAACTGTGTATAAATGTTGACAATATTATGTTGACAATGTTGACAATAATATTTCCAATGCATTCCTCTATAGACGGTTGCAGAGTATGAGCGAGCCATTATCTTCAGAGCCGGCCGTCTGTTACCCGGTGGACCTAAGGGACCCGGTCTGTTCTTCATCCTCCCGTGCATCGATGATTTTATAGTCATTGATCTCCGGACGCTCTCATTTGATGTTGCGCCTCAAGAGGTTGGTCCACTGATTTTTTTTCTTTTATTTTTGATCCTCTTTAGACCCTATGAATGTCTTTTTCTGGTAGAAACAGCTTATTTTGCGCTTTCTCAGTTATTTATGTCATTCTCAATCCCTTGTATTGATTGTTGGTTGTTTTATAAAGCATACTGATCGAAACGTCGAGTTGAAACCAACCCTTTTAGAACCACCCGAACTCATAGTCTTTCCATACCGTATTTCCACCATGCAAAGTTTCAAAAGCGTTGTGGTACTAAAGTTTTTGTGTAAGAACGTTATATAAATGCTCAGGGCCAATTTCATAGAGCTGCTTAAGCAACAAATGTGCTTTAGCACGAAAATAGCTCGCTTATTTTACACATGTTACTGGCCCAAATTTCATGCCATATACATTGCTTGTGACTGGTATTTAGCTTTTGTTTACTTAGCATAACAATTGAGTGGAGTCTTGGCCGGTAATCTGATTTTACTAAGCAAGTATTTTTTTGCTTAGGCAAAATTTTGTGCTTAAGCAGCTCTATGAAATTGGGCCCAGATGCTTATTACTATTATAAGGTCTACTGGTATCAAGTTGAGGTTTACAGAGTTGAATTTGACATTATAATGTTCGCTTGGCCATCGCGTACAAAAATCGATCTGTGGAAAATTCCATATACGTTATGACTCGTTGACGTCACATGTCTTAAAAATGAGTCAAAGAACCGGCACACAATTCAAGGACGATGAAACGCTAAAACTTTTGTGAATAACACGGTTTGTATAATTATATTACAACTATTGAGCAACAAAACAACTCTATGGAAAATTCCACAGTTATAAAGTTGTGACTCGTCGTCGTAGTCACACGTTAATCAGTCAAAGAACCGGCACATTGGGTGTGCACAACTCATGTAGAACCTAAAACTTTTGTGAAGATAGGGCTCATTTTCACTTGCCATTGCCTCAAAAATAACTCTGTGGAAAATTCCACAGCTTTACGTGATTCATCAACGGAACATTGTTAATGAGTCATAGAACCGGTTTACAAAACTCAATGGACGAATAATTTATGTAAAGCTACAACTTTTGTGAAGAGGGTTCATATCCACTATAGTACCAATTGCCCATCAAATAACTTTGTGGACAATTCCACCGACGTTGTGACTGACTCGTCGACGTCATTAGTCATTCTAAAAAAAAAATTAAAGTATGTATTGCTTTATTATTATTATTAACTTGATATAGAAAATAATTTGTTAACACGAGAAAAAAAGAAAATAATATTAAACTTTCTTTATAAAACATCTTAATAAAAGTCATTTATTTGTTAATAAAATGTTTAATTGTTTACCCCCCCCCCCCTGTGTGTTTGTGGTGTTGTACCTATAGTTTAAGAAATATTGATATCGGCAGACTGACCGGTCTTGCGTTCTTCATATATTTTTATATCTCTTTTGTATGTCATTTTTGTTAACTTGTGGAGAGAAATAGAAAACTAATAATAATATGATATACCCTCCGGGATATGTCTTTTTTTAATTGGTACAAATTTGTGTTTCATCTATTTATTGTATGTATTACTTTACTATTTTCCCTATTTTATCTTGTCTGGCTGTTTGGTGTTTCTGCTTACATTTTGGGACCTTAGTTTTAATACAGTGGTTCTTGATGTGTACTGCTTTTACTATAGCCATATTTTGTTTTAATTTTCTCTACAATTTTAGATTTCTGTATTGTAGCAGGCTTAGGCCATATAAATGAATTTTACTCTTTTTTTATGAGCAAGGTCTGGGAGGGCACATCTTTTTTATGACATTTTTGTTTTACTTTTGCCTTTTCCCGGACGGCCTTTGCTTGTGAGAATAATTATTGTATTGTCCAACGAATTAAAATAAAATAAATAAACGCCCATTATTTACTCTGACGCTCGAGGAGTAATTGTTTTGAAAGTAATGAGTCATTTTAATCTCACTTTTGAATACAGATTTTGTCCAAAGACAGTGTGACTGTTACTGTTGACGCTGTGGTGTACTTCCGCGTGTCCGATCCCACCATGGCGGTGCTTAACGTGGAGAACTACAAGCGGTCAACAGAGCTCTTGGCTGCTACCACGCTGCGTAACGTCTTGGGTACCAAGACCCTAGCCGAGGTGTTGAGCCAAAGAGATGTGATCAGCAGCACTCTTCAGAATCTACTTGATGATGCGACGGACCCTTGGGGAATCAAAGTGGAACGGGTTGAGATGTAAGTTTGTTGCTCGGTATTTTAAACTTCTCACCTTTATACCGTGTCATTGTTATGATCAAGTCCCAACCATGCCTGGCATTTCTATCAACTGAGTTATGCTCGGCAAATAATAACCAGTTTTTATATCGTGATTTACACACCCGGAAGGCGTCTTAAAGCGCTTCCAACATTATTACCCCTGATCACTGCCGGTCCATTTAATTCATTACTTAAACCCATCTCAGCTCACTCAGGAGTATACAGCAAAAATCTTATTATTATGGAAACATCACACCAACTTCTTCTTTTTTGAGAAGACAATGAAGATGTGTGGGAGGAACACCCCTATAGGGAAAATCCACGCAGACAGTAACTGATAACCCCAAATTAAAGCCATTATACACTTTCGGAACAGAAACACACAACTAGTTCACAGATTTACAAATAACTTACAGGGTTTACAGAAGAAGGACTTCTCTTGAAATATTATTCCATGAAATGCTTTACTTTTTGAGAAAACATTTAAACAACTATAAATTATCGATATCGAGAATTACGGATTTATTTTAAACACGTCATGACACGGCGAAAGGATAGGTTTTCCCGTTATTTTCTCCCGACTCCGATGACCAATTGAACCGAAATTTTCACAGGTTTGTTATTTTATATATAAGCTGTGATAAACGAAGTGTGGGCCTTGGACAATACTGTTTACCGAAAGTATCAAATGGCTTTAAGGCTCTAGCCTGGGCTCGAACCGGGGTCCACAGAGATGAAGGGCATGCTCGAGAGAAAATCATTGTACTGAGCAAAAGGTACTGCCCGATTTTGGGTCATATTCACATAAAAACTGTTGTCTATACTTTCTACCTATTTTGTTTGTGATGCCCCACTTAAAGAAGGAAAACAAGATGATATTTTGCTCTTTCATTAATCAGATAAATTTTGTGTTTTTTTTCTTGGCTACAGTAAGGATGTGCGTTTGCCAACCCAGATGCAGCGAGCGATGGCTGCTGAGGCTGAAGCTTCCAGGGAGGCACGTGCTAAGGTAACCAATTTATTTATTTATTTTCATAAAATAATATTGATTGTGCTATTAATGTTTAATTTTTATTTATCAGCACTGTTATTTTTCTAACTGTTCTGTTTTTGGCTTTTTTTTTTTTTTTTTTGCCTGAACTTATCTGTTTGATATTACCTTGTATATTATGCACTCTAGTATGCTGTGTTTTTGACATAATGGGAAATAAATTTGAATTTAATTGAATTGACAAATATTTATGTTGACAGAATTATGTTTATTTGAATTGATTATTTTGAGTTTATGTTTCTGTACGGTAAAAACTATTTGTTCAGTAAGGGCAATTGTTAATTATATTTCTCTTGTAATATTTATCTTCACCAGGTGATTGCCGCTGAGGGAGAGCAGAATGCCTCCCGGGCCCTCAAGGAGGCAGCTGACATCATCGCTGAGTCTCCCAACGCCCTCCAGCTCCGCTACCTCCAGACTCTTAACTCCATCTCGGCTGAGAAGAACTCCACCATCATCTTCCCGCTGCCCATCGACATCCTGTCAGGGTTCATGAAGAAGTAGTGGGTCCCGAGATTTAGTGGGCAAAATGCTTAACAATTCTTGTATTTGAATGTCGTTCTTATGGCACGCGACACGTTTGATAATATTGTCAAAGACCAGTTTTCTCACTTAAGTTGGTGAATCCCAACAAAATCATACAATAATCAACTTGTGGAAATTTTGACTCAATTGGTCATCGCAGTTGCAAGAATAATGAAAGACTATAGAAAAAAAACTGGCATAAATTTATGTGCTTTCAGATGCACACAAAATGCTTTCCCGCTGAAGTCTTTTATTATTTTAGTGAAAAATGTTCTATATCTCAAAAACTACTTTCCTTCTGTATGCCAACAGATATTTTGATAAATTACCGACTGTGCCCAGGTTTCCAAAGCAACCTGTCAGAAGATCAACGAAATCAATATTATGTCTGACGTTTCTGTTAACTGGGGGCCCAATTTCATAAAGTTGTTTAGCAGAAAATTCTGCCTTGCAAGTTCAATAAGCTTAGCAAGAAATGACTTGGATGCAGTCACAGCAATTTACGGTATTTTTATTGATAACTTTGCTGAGCAGAATTTCTTTTTTGCTAAGAAAGTTTTTGTGCATGAACATTCTTGATGAAACTGGGCCTAGATGGCCCAAATGGCGTGGCTTCGTAAATTAATGGGCGCACAATGTGTGTGTGTGCGTGATTTCATAGGCTACCAAGTATAAGCGACCAAACGCTGAATGAAAACGGCAAGCCTGTTTTGATGTGGGGGTGCGTCTCTACCCTTATATCGAGGATCTTAAGAATTCATCGATTTCATTTTGAGTTGTTTCATCGTTAGTTTGCTGTCATTAATTTATTTTGTTTCAGTTAGGCAATATCATTTTTTTTCTCTTTATACCACCACAATAAATATCTGGAAAAAAATAATGTAGATTACGGTAACCCTAACATTTCGTTATTTTAATTTTAATATAATTTTTTAAATATACCGAAACCAGTCAGTTATATTTTACTTAATATTTTGTAATCAATATATAAAATTAACTTTTGTAAATATTCTGCATCAGTTTTAAAGGCACTTTAAACCTTTGGTAATTGTCAAAGACCAGTCTTCTCACGGTGTATCTCAACATAGCTTAAGATAACAAACCTGTGAAAAATTGCACTCAATTGGTCGTCGACGTTGCGAGGGAATAATGGAAGAAAAAACACCATTGTCTCACAAGTTGTTTGCTTTCATATGTCTTGAATTCGAGACCTCAGCTGAGGTATCGAATTCAATCCAAATATTTTCATGAGAAATTACTTCTTTCTTAAAAAAATACTCCTCACAATGTTTTGAACATCAACATCTCGCCATTTCTCGTTACCAAGTAAACTGTTATGCTAACAATTATTTTTGAGTAGTAACCAATAGTGTCAATGTCCTTAGCCGCTTCTTGGTCATTTGACACGATTCTTCTGGTCAGCTTGACCCAGAATGGGTCAGGTACGGAATCCTGGTCAACTCTGTCTCAGACAATCCTATATAGAGTGTGCTATTATTATTATTTGTTGTATTTGTTATACGTTGTACTTGTACTACATTGTCATTAAATTAACCAAGTGTTTCCGTGTACAATTTTATATTATTGCCTTTTGGCTTACAATTTTGTTCTACTGTTTGGATTGCCATCCTATTTTTGTGTGTGCTAAATTTGGTTAAGGATTCCTTTTTGAATCAGTTTAGAAGAAAACAGTTTCACTGTGGCAATTTCGTAGTGCCGAAATGAAAAGAAAAATTTGCACTGATAACTGGGGGGGGGGGGTCCCTGTCTTTCTTAAAGAATCGAAGTGTTCAGGTTGGCTGGGTTGGGGTTTCGTCAAATTTCTGCTCCTCTCGCCAGAGCTCCAGTAAAATTGAAACTAATTAGGCTACATTCATTCTGATAGTTCTATTGAGAAATTAAAGTCAACTTAGTGTATCAATTAATGCAGAGTGAATAATTTTGAACCAGTGTACCCAGTTGGTACATCGGGTGAATAAATTAATGACAAACTTCTGGAAATGTTCGCTCATTGGTGATCAAAGTTGCCCCATAGAAATAACAAACGGAAAGCACCCTCAGTTCATACGAATGAACGGTTGGGAAAAGATTAATCACGAGCCTTTCTAAAAAAAAAAAAAAAAAACACGACTGATTTAACCTTAAAAGGTCGACCTGTAACACTATTGGTCACAATTGTCAAAGACTAGCCTTCACAGTTGGTGTATCTCAATATATGCATAAAATAACGAACCTGTGAAAATTTGAGCTCAATCGGTCATCGAAGTTGAGAGATAACAATGGGGAAAAACCATCCCTGTCACACGAAGTTGTGTGCTTTCAGATGCTTGATTTCGGGACCTCAAAATCTTATTCAGAGGTCTCGAAATCAAATTCGTGGAAAATTACTTCTTTCTCAAAAGCTATGGCACTTCAGAGGGAGCCGTTTCTCACAATGTTTTTTACCATCAATCTCTCCCCATTACTCGTCACCAAGAAAAGTGTTATGCCCATAATTTTTTTGAGTAATTACCAATAGTGTCCACTGCCTTTAATGACTATTTTTCTCGTCTTCGGTTTTTTTTTTTTTTGGGGGGGGGGCGGGGGGCTCATACACGTTTTATGTCTTGCGATTACCGATTGCGGATGAGACCTATAACAATAGTTACCTCCGCGTGACTGTGACAGGTAGTAGGCCTATTGTTATGCCGTTGTTATTGCACAAAGTCGGTTTCTATCCTACACAACCGGTCCGCTGATGTCGATCGATAAAGTCGTGTGTACTTGTGTACAAACAATATTGTGTATGTACATGTACGCAGTGTATGTACATGTATGTTTGACCTTTTGACTGCGCAACCTGATGCCTAGCTAGCTGCACAAACGTAATTATTAACGCTACATACCGCGCCGTGTAAGTACCCCTCTAACCTCCGGTCGGTGAGGTACGTGGCGACACAACCAGCTTTACTCCGTCCGAGCTGCAATAACAAACATTGTCTCTCTAAAAGATTGCCAACACTTTCGCCATGGGGAAGACGTCAGGAAATCAAGTTGAAATGGAAAGGATTGACCAGCGATATGGTGGCCAAAGTAAGTAAAGTAGAAAGTGAGCTGTCAAAGTGAGCTGGTGGAGGAGCATCTTGGAGGTGGAGGTAGGACCTCCATGCTGGGTGGAGCAATGTCTTCAACTTCAATTCAGTTTTCAGGGGCCTCAATTCAAGTCAATCCAACCATTTCTACCTCCATGATCCAACCATCCAACGGAGGTTGATTGTTTTACCATCGATTGGAGGAAGGAAAATGGAGCAAAGCTGCATGGTTTTACCATAGAGTACCATGGTCCATGGATTTTATAGATTTTACCGTATTCCGATTCTGACAATACTAAAATATAGCTGTGTTACTGTATTTAAGTCTGGTGCATGTAGACATTACATTATTAGCATCTTTCGTATAAAAACTACGTATGTACATGCAATGAAAGGGACAAGCTCAAGCTAGAGTCGATTATTCGCTGATCTGATATCTACCTCCATGATCTGACAGTTATGACACTCATAAATAACACTCGGGTCAAATTGGAAAAGGCACTACTTTCTTAATGGTCTATTTCGTGGGGCTGTTATTATAAACAACAGAAGGCAAATTTCCATCATTTTCTATATAATTATTTGTGAGTGTGGAGTCCCTCCCAGCATGCCCAAGTCAAGTCATAAACATCGATTATGTCAACAGACCAATGTGACTTGAGTGATTGAGTCCGAGTCCAAGTCTGAGTCGTTGACCAGCATGACTTTAGTCCGAGTCCAAGTCAGAATTATAATTGACCATCGTGACTGAATTGAGTCGAGAAGCTTGTCCAAGTCAGAATTATTGACCATCGTGACTGAGTCCGAGTGCAACTTCAAGTCTGAATTACTGACCATTGTGACTTGAGCATCGTGACTTGAGTCCGAGTCCAAGTCTGAATTATTGACCATCGTGACTTGAGTCCCAGTCCAAGTCTGAATTATTGACCATCGTGACTTGAGTCACAGTCCAAGTCTGAATTATTGACCATCGTGACTTGAGTCACAGTCCAACTCTGGTATATTGACCATCGTGACTTGAGTCCCAGTCCAACTCTGAATTATTGACCATCGTGACTTGAGTCACAGTCCAACTCTGGTATATTGACCATCGTGACTTGAGTCCCAGTCCAAGTCTGAGTCATTGACCATCATCACTTAATTCCCAGTCCAAGTCTGAATTATTGAACATCGTGACTTGAGTCCAAATCCAAGTCCATTATTGACCCTTACAGCCCTCATGACCCAAGTCAGAGTTCATTTCTGAGTCTTTGACCATTGTGACTTGAGTCTGAGTTCAAGTGGGGGGGTCTGAGTGATTGTGAATTGAGTCTGAGTTTAAATCTGAGTTTGACCTTGTGACTTGAGTCTGAGTCCGACTCCAAGCCTACATGTAAGTCATTGTGACTTGAGTCCAAGTCCAAGCTCGAGTCAATGACCATGGCAACTCAAGTCTGAGTCCAAGTCAGTGGGATGGACTAATCATTGTGACTCAAGTCTGAGTCCAAGTCCGTGGGATAGACCAATCATTGTGATTCAAGTTCTAGTCCAAGTTCAGGGCGGGGATAGACCAATCATTGTGACTCAAGTCTGAGTCCAAGTCCGTGGGATAGACCAATCATTGTGACTCAAGTCTGAGTCCAAGTCCAGGGGATAGACCAATCATTGTGACTCAAGTCTGAGTCCAAGTCGGTGGGATAGACCAATCATTGTGATTCAAGTCCGAGTCCAAGTCGGTGGGATAGACCAATCATTGTGACTCAAGTCTGAGTCCAAGTCCGAGGGATAGACCAATCATTGTTACTCAAGTCTGAGTCCAAGTCCGTTATTGACCATCGTAAACCCAAGTCCTAGTCATCAAAACTGTGATCATGGGTTGGACTCAAGTCAGAGTTTTAGTCATGGGTCCCACAACTCTGCATACAATGAGCCACCCATGCTCTTGTTTGAGATTGACATTGTTGATTAAACTTGATAGGCTCTACTGAACAGATTTTCTTGTTTCTTTCTCTGCATATTAGATAAAGTGGATCCGAGCCTTGGATCGGATGTCTACTGTGCAATGTTCATATCAGGCTTCATACTATTTATGACATTTCCTCTGACTATCTGGTTCTGTTTTAAGGTATAGTTACTGGTTTGTTATCTTATCTATTGTGATTTTTATTCTTATTGTTTGTCAACAAAACTGTAAAATTAAACAAGCATTTAACTATTCATAATAACAGGAACTGAAAACATCAACCAAGGAACTGTTGTCTTTGAGGAGAAAAAAAGGAGAACAAAATGTATCTCAAATATTGACTGTATGGCTCTGCCTTGACAGTGATACCCTGGCCAAATTCTAGTCTTATTTAAACACCTGCAAGGGCCAGTCAACTCCAAGTTGTTTCAAATGGCTTTAATTTTAAAAAGCATCACTTCGGGCTGATGTAAGCTGATTTGGACTAATGAAGTGACAATCTGCTGGGTAGTCGCAGGACAAATTTAGGGCAAACCATAGGTTAATTTAAACATGAAAACAAAACATTTCAAATCATTGGATATAGTTGAAAAAAAGTCCTGTTATTTTTTTATTTGCAAATGACCAATACATATGCGCAAGGGCCAAAATCATGATTAATTATCAGGCCTGTATGCTTCGCTTTTGAAAGGGCAAGGGCACCAAGGCATTTTTTTCTTGGTAAAGGGCACCCTATGAGGAAATTGTAAATTTCTACTGGAACGCTTCAAGGGCACCAAGGCAATGACCAGGGGGCACAGAGGCAGTCACCTTCGTTGCCTCCGTGAAGTATCAGGCCTGAATTATTATTACATTATTTTGGTAAATTATATTTGGTTTGTGGTTACACCATGTGTTTTTACTTGCGAGTAAATTTGGTTCTTTAGAAAACTTTGTTGCTATAGTTTTCTTGAAGAGACAGGCATGTCAGTGTGCCCATGTGACATGCCCGCTCTTCACAATGTAAAAATGCTTGTATCTTTGTGAAAACGGTGACGTCAATGTGTAGATACCAGTTGGTTCTGAAGCACCTTAGTATGTTGGGTGATCATTGTCTTAGGTATAATCCTATTGACCATCTCCACATCCACAGTATACACCATTAAAGTCTCACGTTTTTACCCTTCTTCAAGACGGTTGCAGAGTATGAGCGAGCCATTATCTTCAGAGCCGGCCGTCTGTTACCCGGTGGACCTAAGGGACCCGGTCTGTTCTTCATCTTCCCGTGCATCGATGAGTTCAGAGTCATTGATCTCCGGACACTGTCTTTTGATGTTCCACCTCAAGAGGTTGGTCCTATCTTTTTTTTTATTCATGAGTAATTGCTTTTAGCTATGGGTTGAGCAAAGAAGAAATTTACGAGAGCAGGATTTGTCTCCTAAAGTCCCCCTATTTAACCAACATCTATCTTCACAAGTACACAACAACAATTCGCATCAGTTGACTTTTACTGAACTCCAGCAATACATTCACTGATAAAACAACTCTGTGACGTCAAAACTCGTATCACATTTGCATTCTTAAGAAGTAGAACCAGGCTTAAAATGTGGGGTTGAAATTCATCTCATGTTCTTTCCTCAGATCTTGTCCAAAGATAGTGTGACAGTGACAGTTGACGCTGTGGTCTACTTCCGTGTGAGTGATCCTTCCATGGCCGTGCTGAACGTAGAGAACTACTCGCGATCTACGGAGCTTCTAGCTGCCACCACCCTGCGTAATATCCTGGGCACCAAGACCCTGGCCGAGGTGCTGAGCCAAAGGGACGAGGTCAGCGGCAGCCTTCAGACCCTGTTGGATGATGCCACTGACCCATGGGGAATCAAGGTGGAACGGGTGGAAATGTAAGTCTCCCATCTAAAGGAAAACCTATCCAATACTCTCAAGTTACACATGTTTCCATTTGCTGCCAATTTATTGGTTTTTAAGTAACTCAATGTTATAATTTCTCAATTGATTTGCAGTGGTTCTAAAAAAGAACTGATGGAGTATTATACCAACCCAACTCTTTGAAGATTGATTTTTTAGTGGGGAGGGGCACCCCTTCATAGCAGAATTGAATAGTACTGATCCGATATCCAAAGAACCATTCCAGAAGTTATTTACAAGGGTACAGGGCTAAAAATTCATGGCTCTGCTTACTGCCAAATTCTGCGCTAACGATCACCATGCTCCGATTGCAGGGCAAGCACTGAATTTCTGCACTAGCTGTGTAAGCAGAGAATGACTAGATGTAGTGACGTGGAGTACGCACGCGCACAAGTCGAAATTCCCTGCTCACCCGTGAAATACGCTTGGTGTAAGCAAAAAATTCCCTGCTTCCGCAAGCGCAGTTTTTTTCCTTACGTTAAGCAGATCTAGCCATGATAGGTAACCAAAATTTAATTAACACCTGACCAGTAAATTGTGTAGCTTTGTACATTTAAAGTAACTTGAAGAAAAATCCTCCTCCAGGGGAGATAAATTAAAAAAAATCCTGACCTTTTTCAGAATTCGTGAAAATTATTTGTCCCTTTGCTGTCATTACAGTAAGGACGTCAGTTTGCCTAGGCAGATGCAGCGAGCAATGGCCGCTGAGGCTGAAGCCTCCAGGGAGGCCCGAGCTAAGGTAAGCCCATTATTTGATGATAACGCACCTTTGGTGAGAGTTGAACCGTCTGAATTTGTTTTTCAAGCGGCATACAAACACAAATTTGTTTCCTCCCTGCTGAGTTGAATGTAAATACCTCCCTCATTATTGCACAAAATCTACAAGATGCAAACGGCAGCTCTGCTTTAAAGGGTTGTGATACCTTTTGTAGATCAGGTTTTTGGCCATGACATAATCTGTAGATGTTTTTGAGAAAAAAAAGGTGAAAATCACGGTCGATGTTTACAGAAGAGCCGTTAAATCCATTGTACATAATTGTTCGTCTCACTTCAAAAAAAAATATTTCCTTAAATTGTTCATTTCTCAAAAACTACAGTACCTCAGCAGGTAATAAAAGGGAAGCTTTCTACCACCATTATCTTAAAATAGTGTATTAGGGTAAATCTGTGGACGTATGTGTTTTGTGTCTTACAAAAAGTACCCAAACCCTTGATAACACAAATCAGAGTGGGATGTGAAAAAGGCTTTTAATTAACCTTGTTCAATCAAGAATCAAGCTGCGCAAATATAAAATGTGTTTTATATTTGTTTGTTTTCTGAACAGGTGATTGCCGCTGAGGGAGAGCAGAATGCCTCCCGGGCCCTCAAGGAGGCAGCTGACATCATCGCTGAGTCTCCCAACGCCCTCCAGCTCCGCTACCTCCAGACTCTTAACTCCATCTCGGCTGAGAAGAACTCCACCATCATCTTCCCTCTGCCCATCGACATCCTGGCCGGCTTCATGAAGAAATGACAATCAACGTCCACTACAGGCAAGCCTCGTGTGCAGAAGGATGAAGGTATGCCAATGCTTGACATGTAAGTATTATTTGGTAGTTTGGAAGTTTCTACTACTGTTTGTTATGTTTGAGCATTTTATGAATTGTTTTTCACTGTTTTAAAGCTCTGGACACGCTTGGTAATTGTCAAAGACCAGTATTCTCACTAGGGGGGCGTTTCTCACAAAGTTTTGTACTATAAACAGCTCTCTATTGCTCATTACCAAGTGAGTTTTTATGCTAACAATTATTTTGAGTAATTACCAATAGTGTCTAGTGCCTTTCTTAGTAGACCAGTTGGCTGTGATTTATTAGTGTGGAATCAGATTGAATTATTAACATAAAAACATGAAAATGCAACCAGAGCTCTCCCAAGGCTTTTTCAAAACTGTGGTTCATTCTGGACCCAACTTTTGGAAGTTTGTCCGAAGCACGCTGAATTGAAACAAGGTTCTTGGAATGAGTGCTTCTTGGTATTTAGCTTGGTTTTTAAATACCCCACTGTGTAATCTGCAGCATTCTTAGTGGTTTTTCTTGAAGATTTCTTTAAATTGTATATTAGGTCAACAAGGTTTGTTTTATATATATTTTTATGACGTACATGTGTTGGCCGTTATTTGTGCGTATCGGCACACAATTTGCATCGGCCTGATCAATAGCTTGTACATTGGGAGAGCCCTAGCCACTTTTCGATCTTATTAATCATTACGATAACGAATAACTGACTTGGGAAATTTATAAATTATAGAATATTCAGTTCCAGTTACACCAAACAACAGCATCAGAATAGTGGCTTGTTTTAAATAATGACCAAAAAACACAGATTTTAAGAGTGTAAAAATTGTTAAATAAAAATAAAATGTTCTTACCAAAAGTTTGAAATCATACAGTGATAGTTTTTCATCTCTGCATCAAAAGCACATGAATAGACATCCAATATGTTGAAGGCACTCTGGGGGCTTTTCCAAGGTGTAATGAATGTTACAGGATTCAGATTGGTAGAGCTGACAAAAGAAGGCCTAAATAAAATCTTCATGTCTAGTTGGTACATGTGTGCCACACTGCTCTAGACTTGCAAAAATTGAGTAATATGCCTGTGATTTTTTTTCACAGAACCCAGTAAAGTACTGAGTATACACATTGGTGTAAAACAAACATAGGCCCTATGGGTCAAACCAAAATGAATCTTTCTCCCTGATGGAAATTAAACAAATATATTAACTTCATGTTTGTTAATAACGCAGAGATGGAAAATTATCTTTCTTTTGATGAGTGTTTGCTGAGGAACTTTTTGATGGTTTTCGATTCTTTGTTCATGTTGTTATTTATATAGGCTATGCAAGAGATACAATATACATGTTATACATCTATATCTGTATTTGATTTGTTACCGAATGCTTACATTTTTCCTAGTACAATTTTTGTTCTACATGTGCTACATTTATTGTGATTGTAGAAGTAAGCTTCTAGCCATGATTTAAGCCTGGTTCATACTTTAATGGAATGCGACATGTTTGACGTCGCAGGTTGATATATTGGCAGTGAATGTTCCGCAAGAGTTGAGCACATTTAAACATTTCGGTAAATTGTTCATTTTGAATCTGTGAAATGAAATGCGTTGCGCATTTTCACAAAGTATGATCCAGGTTTCACTCCGTCCAATCTTATTTTGTTCAATAAGTATTTAGAGAAGGGCAGGTTTTAACAAGAGCACATTTAGATTTTTGCTTGTGTACATATAATTATTTCCAAACTGGGTAGGTGTTTTGGGTAGGTCCCAGCAATACAGTTCAGGGATGGGATTCGCACCATGATAATTTTTATTTAGGGAGGTGTCTTCATTAGGCTCCACCCAGTTTTCAGGGTCGATTGTAGGTTTCTAACCAGTATATTTATACCAGGGTAGATTTATACCTTGGAAGATTCCATCTGGGTACATTTTAGGTGTCCCTAATGAGTCTCCACCCAGTCATTTATTTTTCTTCACAAAAGTGGATTTCAATCAATAAGAGTTCCGATGTCGGATTCCATTGGGGTAGGTTTCTACCCAGGTGGGTTTCCACCCAGGTAGGTTTCTACCCAGGTTGGTTTCTACCCAGGTTGGTTTCTACCCAGGTAGGTTTCTACCCAGGTAGGTTTCTACCCAGGTAGGTTTCTACCAAGGTAGGTTTCTACCCAGGTGGGTTTCCACCCAGGTAGGTTTCCACCCAGGTAGGTTTCTACCCAGGTAGGTTTCTACCAAGGTAGGTTTCTACCAAGGTAGGTTTCTACCAAGGTAGGTTTCTACCCAGGTAGGTTTCTACCCAGGTAGGTTTCTACCCAGGTAGGTTTCTACCCAGGTAGGTTTCTACCCAGGTTGGTTTCTACCCAGGTAGGTTTCTATCAAGGTAGGTTTCTACCAAGGTAGGTTTCTACCCAGGTTGGTTTCTACCCAGGTTGGTTTCTACCCAGGTAGGTTTCTACCAAGGTAGGTTTCTACCAAGGTAGGTTTCTACCAAGGTAGGTTTCTACCAAGGTTGGTTTCTACCTAGGTGGGTTTCTACCCAGGTTGGTTTCTACCAAGGTTGGTTTCTACCAAGGTTGGTTTCTACCAAGGTTGGTTTCTACCAAGGTTGGTTTCTACCTAGGTTGGTTTCTACCCAGGTTGGTTTCTACCTAGGTAGGTTTCTTCCAAGGTTGGTTTCTACCGAGGTTGGTTTCTACCAAGGTTGGTTTCTACCAAGGTTGGTTTCTACCAAGGTTGGTTTCTACCCAGGTTGGTTTCTACCCAGGTTGGTTTCTACCCAGGTTGGTTTCTACCTAGGTAGGTTTCTTCCAAGGTTGGTTTCTACCGAGGTTGGTTTCCACCAAGGTAGGTTTCCACCCAGGTAGGTTTCTACCAAGGTTGGTTTCTACCAAGGTTGGTTTCTACCCAGGTTGGTTTCTACCTAGGTAGGTTTCTACCAAGGTTGGTTTCTACCTAGGTTGGTTTCCTCCCAGGGTGGGTTTACACCCAGGTTTTTTTTGAGGGTATAGTTTTATTCCATCTGGGTAGGTCTCATTGGTAGGTCTCACAGTTAAGTTTTTACAAGGGTGTTTTTTCACCTGAGTGCCTTGCAATATTAAGTTATTGTCATAGAAATTCTTCCTATGTTATAAAGAATCAACATAGTTGTATTTTGACACATTCCTATTTCAAGTTTCAACCGTTGAAAGTATAAATTTCTTTTCAATATTATAAGAAATAATAAAGTGTTTCTGTTTTAAACAAAGATTTCTGATCAGTCTCAAAATTATTGTTAATTATTTTTAAATTACCTTTTGAAATACCAGGTTTCGTCTTTCTTGGGCCTTTGTACTGTGCCACAGCTATGTCAATTGAAATAGGAGATAAAAACTCAATTAAATTGTAGGAATGCTGTTTCAGGGTCTGATTTCATTACAATGCTAAAATGGAAATTAGTGCTTAAAATATTTCTGCTAAACAAGGGTAAGACGGATACCAGTGCTTCAAGTGAAGTAGTATTTTAGCTGGTAATCTTTTTGCTGGTAAGCATATTTTTGGTATGCTTAGCTAGCTTTTAAGCAGCTCTATGAAATTTGGGCCCTGATATTATGGAAGGTTGCCACTCCTTGTCAAATTGAGGATCGCTACTTGAATACTGCCTAACAAACTTATTTTGCTAAGCAAAAATTGAGTCGGACACCAACCAACAATGCAAACTAATGTAATTTGGGCTGGTAACCTTATTCTGCTAAGCAA
Source organism: Asterias rubens (assembly GCF_902459465.1). Lineage (NCBI taxonomy): Eukaryota > Metazoa > Echinodermata > Asteroidea > Forcipulatida > Asteriidae > Asterias > Asterias rubens. The sequence continues at coordinate 4,187,511 of NC_047068.1, read as the reverse complement.
TACTATTCTGTGTTTGCTTACAGGCTTTATGAAATTTGGCTCTTGCTAAATTAATCACGTCAAACCAGCAGATGTGAGCGCCGTATAATTATGTATATTTTTAATAATGGGTTGTCGGTTTTTCTAAGTTATTTATGGACATATCAGTTCATGCGGGTTCTTTTGAAAGCTAACAGGAAAGCGGTCATCTAATATGATTTAGATTAATGATAATGGACTGCTTTTTGGAGAAAGCTCTCAAGCTATCAGCGTATCATGAAGCGTCATGTACCTTGCCTCAATCATTAGCCCTTTGTTTGCCAATCAATCAGTCAATCAATCAAAATCAATCAATTTATAAAGTGCTCAAAGGTTTGCTAAAAGGCGTCAAGAAAACTTGTAAACGCTCATTTAAAACTTGTGCTTTAATTTCGTTTTATATAGTTAACAGAATTGGGAAAGTGTAATGTCACAGTACAAATCATTATGGTGATACTGACAAGTTGTCTCACAATTGATCTTATTGCTTGTAAAATCAAGCCCAGAAGAAAGAAATAAGTCATTGATAGTAGGCCTCCTGAACCAAAGGGCTTTCGGAGTGTCCTGAATGTGTTGAAGGAGGATGTGTCCTTGCTGTAAGTTTATTCCAGAGTTTGGGTCCATATACTGAGAAGGCTCTATCGGCAAAAAATTATGTGGCTTGTATTTGGCACAACAAAATATGTTTAACTTGAGCTATTAGATCGAAGGTATCTCTTGGCAGAACCATTACAAACAGAGTATAATGTTCACATCTCGTCAGATTTACTAATAATTCAACATCACAGTTCAATTAGCGTCATCTCATTTTCATCATCTCCATAGAGTAAATTAATTCCTGGTCGAATGAAGTAGGCTACGTCAATTGCCGCATTATGTGTAAGCCATACCACCATGTATCATCATTAAGCCATATGTACTTCAGTGCTCTTTCTGTTTTGCTGGGGGAAGAACAAAAAAAGTGGTTTTTATATAAAAAAATAGTTGATCTGTTGTTTCAATCCTAGCAAAGTCTTTCTCAAAAGCTTGAAAGCCTAGAAAGCTCACTTTAAAGCCATTGGACACTTTCGGAACAGAATTTTTTTTTAAGTTCACAGATTTACAAACAACTTACAGGGTTTACAGAATGTATAAGTGAGTTGTGATACACGGAGTGTGGGCCTTGGACAATACTGTTTACCAAAAGTGTCAAATGGCTTTTAAAAAAAGTTGTTAACTGTAGTTATTGGTCTTCAAACTTGTTTTTATCAGATACTGTAAAATCATCCTGTCCAGTGTTGACCTTAATTACAAATGCGTGGGATATAACCTGTACTATTAAAAATGTATGTGTATTAAAAAAAGGGAAAAAAAGTAATAATAGCTGCTTCTTACATAGCGCTCATTTCTTTCACTCAGTGTTCAGTGACGCTCAAGGCACTTCATTACTCAGTATTTTTCTGCAAGGTATATGGGACCCTGTTTGAATTTATGAGACCTACTCCTTTTACATAGCACCATGTAATGGTTTACAAGGCTCTGTGGCGCAATACATACAGTATGTATACAGCCAATAAAACCAGGAGCACTTTCTCTACTCGATAACTGCACTGGGTTCTTTTACGTGCGTTGCACAACACACGGGACCACTGGCTTTACGTCTCATCGAAGGACGAAGCATCATGGTTAAGTGTCTTGCTTAAGGACACAGGTGTCACGTCTGGGACTCCAAACACTCTGCTGAACAGAAACACCAGAGTCTGATGCTCTTAGCCAGGTCCCTTTTTTGGCGTGATGAGAATCCATGGCAGAAATCATTAATGCTGTAGTACACGGGGGACCTGACAAAGATGGCGGCAGTATATGTAGGAGACAAGACTACAGAGGTAATTTATTCCTTGGTGTGATTTGGAAGCAAGAATTCCCCACCTTTCTTCTTATATTTTGTTCCAACGTTCCTCTGGTAAAGGGGCACTTCTATCTGTGAGGAAAATTTAAATTTGTATTCTATCTTTGGAAATGCACTGCAAAAGTACAGGGCACCAGGGCACTTGCTGTTGGTGCTTTGGGGTATTTCAAGGCCTGCACATACACCAAAACATGAGTGCTCAACTATATTATAAATGTACATAACATTATCGCAGTAACTTGCAACATAGAAAGTTTCCAAAAAGCACAACTTTTTGACTGGAGACTTCTCCAGAAACAAAAGCAATAAATAAATGAAAGCTTGTTATGAAAATCATAATTTAAAATTGAATGATATCAAATGTCTTTGAGTTAGTGGTTCGGAACATTTGCTGTCGGGTGAGAACAATTGATTGATGTCATGAGATGACGATTTGATTAATTTGATTGCGTTGGGCAGTAACTCAAGCATAATTCCTGAATGAAGTTGCTCTTTCCAAAAACTATTGCCTGTGTTTTATGAAGCTTAAAGGCACTGGACACTATTGGTGGTTGTCAAAGACCAGTATTCTGACTTGGTGTATCCCAACATAGATGCATAAAATAACAAACCTGTGAAAATTTGGACTCAATTGGTCATCAAAGTTGCAAGAGAATAATGAAAAAGACACCCTTGTTGCATTGTTTTGTGTGCTTTCAGATGCATAATAAAAGGCTTCGTTCTCAAAAATTATGTTAATTTAGAGGGAGTTGTTTCTCACAATGTTTTAAACTATCAACAACTCCCCATTGCTCATTACCAAGTAAGTTTCTATTGTGAGTAATTACCAATACTGTCCAGTGCCTTTAACGTATGAGATATAATACTTTGATTTAGTTTTAATTTCTCCACTGAAGTCTGACGTTACTTCTATTATTATTAATATATTACTTATCTCAACAATGCCAAGTACATATTAATTTGATGTAGGTGTCAGTTACCTGTTGAATAACCTTTCTTCTTTTTCTTTTCTTGTCATGAGGGGGTGGTTCAATTCCTCCCCCCCCCCCCCAGAAGCGATGGGTATACCTTGTAAAGAGTCACTGCATATCTCCTCACTTTGATGTGCGGCAGCGATAAACGTAAGTTCCCATGAGGTATGTTAATTTGTGTAGTTGTACATAGGCTTTTTCATTTGGACTTTAAAAACATATTGTAGTGCGACATTGGACTTAAGACATCCCTTGAATCCCTTGCATCCCTTGCATCCCTTGCATCCCTTGCATGGAGAAAAACCTGGGTGTGAGTTTTTTTATGCACATTAAAATTGCCATCCTGAACAATATTCCGGATGATTGTTTTCTTAAGGTTCTCATTTTTTAACCAAATTGGAAAAAACGAAATTCCCAACTGGAAAGCACTACGACTGGTAATTTCGTTTTGCAAAAGAAAAAAAGTTACAGGCTGGCTCAAATGCGGCGATTCACTGCAACATGTTTTGTTGTCACGACATCAGGGGTCGATTTAACAAAAAGTTAAGTCTAGTCCTAACTTAGGACTTGTCCTAGGAGATATTAGAAACGTATGGCTAGTCCTAAGTTAGGCTGAGTAACTCGTCCTAACTCTTTGTGAATTCCACCCCTGTACCCGGAGCTTGTGCCAGTTTTAACTTTGCTTGCTAACTTTACTTCATACAGGCTTGAGATTGTACTTTCAAGAGAAGGCCTTCGTCAAAGCTCATGGCATCTACCACTGAAATGGAAATGATGAATTCTGGAGAATCAAGAGAGATCAGCTTTGCACCTGAGAAGGATTTTAAAGGTAAGAAATGTTTTAATGCTTGGTACCTTTGAAAAGCAGTATTGTCTATGAAATGTTTCCCAACGGTAAGTTAGAAATATGTAGCACAAAATAAGAATGGTTTTCAAGCGATTTTTTTAGGACCTGAGTTGGCAAATATTGCCCCCATAATGATTGATTTGTGTACTGGCAAAAGTCTGCAGGCCAAATATTGTAAAACCGTTGAAGAGGGGCCCAAGTTTTGTGGCGCTTTCATTTGCAAAGTTTTGTGATGCTCTTAAGTTTGTGGTTCTCTTACTTCACAGTTTTTCAAGGACTCATTTTGTTGTGTCTGTTTTTTACTTTTGTCATCAGACTAAATACTTAAAATGTGTATTTTAAGTACTTGAATCAGTACTTTCCAGTTTTCCATTGGTGCAAGGGCGAAATATTAATTGTTCTGTATACCGACCCAACGAAAACGAATATCTATCAAATGCATTTTGGAAAATCATTTTGTAGTCGTCAAACTGACATTCGCTCCAGACTTTCGGCGATGCTCTCGAACACTTGACCACCTTTGAAATGAAATTTTCACAAGTTTTATTATATACATCTACATGTACATCTCCATTTACATAGGACTACAACAATCGAACAGTCAAATAAAACAAAGGTATATTTTGGTGTAAAACAAGTGTCTGATCGCCCTCTGGAAAAAACACATTGTGAACGAGCGCTGTCGTAGAATTGTTGATAAATTGGGGATAATTTTTACCTTTTTTCCGAAATTCACAGTCCCGCTGTCGACTGAAATCTCTGATGAGGCAGAAGCCCTCCTGAGGGCGCATGTTATTGGCAGATCATCGATCGACACCAAAAGTAAACATGATCAATGATAATGATACTGAACAAAATGTAACCATATTTAAAAGGAGGCTATTTTGTTTTGTTTTTGAATTTGTCTCACCATTAACAATCCAATAGATGGAAATTTGCATTGGGGATAAAGATAAACATGTATTTGTTTTGGTTTTTACCCAATACATACACCAAGTGTTAGCACTATATACTCAATACTTTCTAGAGCTCAGTGAAAATATGACAGGCATATTACCCAGGTGGGATTTGAACCCACAATCCAGTTTAAAGAAATTCTTTATACACTTGAAGTTAGTGGTTCAAAATATGTTATGAATGTTGAAGGGTGTTTAGGGTTTTAAAGAAAAAAGTATTTTAACTTGTTTTTTATTTTTGATATGCCAACTAAAGTGGATGCACAGAATATAGGTACGGTTTTGTCAATTATTTGAATTTTAAATTATTTAAATCAATCAGTCATTCAATATCCTTTCAGACGGGCATCTTTGAATGTTTCACAGATAAAGCGCGCCTTATAAGTGCTGTGATGTTATTATTATTTATATCCTATTTTTGCATAGAACCCTTGCATAAGACAAGTAGTGCTTAAATAGTGTCCTCACTGAGGTCCATAAAGATCTATTATTTGCTGAGAGTATGGGTTTGATTCCTGATCATGATGCTTGTGTTCTTGGGTAAGACTCAGAGAATTGCTTCTCATCATCCAGGAGTTATTACCTGTGAGGGTAGAAATTGAAACATATAAATGATTCGCAACCTGAGAGCCCATTTTGCTGCCGATGCTGCATACTCCTAAGGAGTTGAGATGGTTTTAGGAATGCTTGAGGTCCAATAAACATGGGGCAGTAATAGTGTAAGGCACTTTGATAATATGTTTATTTCATATTTCAGTTGATTATTATTACTATTAAACATTCTTCTGAAGACGATTCGAGCATACTGATCAAATTGTTTATTTGTTATAACCACCTGTTCTTTTTAGAACCAACACTACTCAAAAAGAGATATTCACTTCGTCTTACCACAAATCTCTCTTAGTAAAGCCTAGTTCGTACTTCCTGCGAATGCAAAGGTTGACGACACATGGCTGTTTTTGCTGAGAATGTTTCGCAGGAGTTGAGCCCACTTCAACAGGAAGAATGAACCGGGCTTAATACTTCCACCTATTAAAGTTTCAAATCCTACTTATTAAACTAATGTTATTTTTGACAGAGAAAAAGCAGCCAGGTACTTGGTGCTCGTACATCTTGCTGCTGTTCGCTCTATTTCTTGTAATCTGTACTTGTCCACTCACCATCTGGTTCTGCTTCAAAGTAAGTCTTTCCAGTCATGCAGGGGGTGTCGTGGCTGAGCGGATAAGAGCACCGAACTTAAGCTCTGGTGTTTCTGTTCGGCAGAGCGTGGGTTTGAATCCCGGTCATGACACTTGTGTCCCTGAGCAAGACACTTAACCATAATTGCTTCTCACCACCCAGGGGTAAATGGGTACCTGTGAGGGCAGAGATGGTTCTTGTGGTTGGCTTAGCTTAGTGCGCTACATATTTGGCGGCACAGGCTGTATACTCCCGAGGGAGCTGAGATGGTTTAAGGAATTATTTAAGTGACCGGGGGTAATAATCTGGAAGCGCTTTGAGACATGGTGTATAAAGCGCTATATAAAAAACAGATTATTATTATTATGCAACTTTAAATAGCTGATCAGCTGATTTTCTTTTTTACTTTTCAAAACAGTGCCGTACTTTTTACAATTAGAAAGTTGCATGTCTGTCTATCGAATAACTCATTTTTAAGTTGGATTTGAATAATATCTGTTACCATCACTGGCTAGTCATGAGCTCCAAAGAAGATCGGTGTATCACCTCTGCTGATGTTAAAAAGACAATGGACGTTATCATGGTTATTACTTAAACGAGTGAATTTCTCACTCAAATAATAAAAGACTTCAAGCCTGAAGCATTTTATTATGCATCTGAAGCAAACAAATTTGTGCAACAAGGGTGTTTTTCTTTCATTATTTTCGATGATCAAATGAGCCCAAATGGGTATCAAATTAAACAAACATTTTCTCATCATGGTAGTTGACTTTCTGTTTTCTTGGTTGATTGCAGACAGTCGCTGAGTATGAGAGAGCAATCATCTTCAGGATGGGCCGTCTACTTGGCGATGGACCTAAAGGACCTGGCTTGTTCTTCATTATCCCCTGTATTGATGATGTACAAGTCGTGGATCTCCGGACTCTGTCGTTTGATGTGCCACCTCAGGAGGTGAGTATTGTAGTGTGTCGTGGTTGAGCTGTCAAGCTCTGGTGTTTCTGATCAGCTGAGTGTGGGTTCAGGTCCTGGTCTTGATGGCAGGACTCCAGTCGTAGCATTTACTAAAAGTGGTTTATTCATTACCTATGACCTCATCATACAGCAAGGCTATGGTGGCCTATCAAAGCAATTCCATAGCGGGTAGGATCCAGGGATTGGTTCAGGGTGTCTGGACTTCTCACTTCTCTCTATGATTCTGTGGCCAGTTTCTTGATCATGGCTTCAGCTATTTTAATTCCAGCAGTTACACTTCTCTTCGCAATAAGTGTAAATCCCTTTTCACAAGTGAGACAAAGACCAAGGTCCCTTGTTAAGGTTGTGGGCGCCAGTTGTCTCTCCCAAAGATTGTTTGCGATTTCATAACAAACATTCACATTCATTTACTGGGATCAGATGCTCGTCAGTTGTTTTTTAAAACATATAGGCAGACGGCGCAAAAGTCAAAGCCTCCGTTATATAGGAAAGAAGCGTAGAATGTTAAGCAGAGCCGCGAAGCTGGGCTCAGATGTCTCAACTTCGAGACCACCAAGCTTGCTTAGATTCATTTCTGCCTTCGCTCTCATCAAGTTCCCACCCTCCATACTATTTTAATCAAATCAAAGCTCTCCTCAAATCTTTATATATACATGTAGATCCTTTCAAAAGACAGTGTGACTGTCACTGTGGACGCAGTGGTCTACTTCAGGGTTTCCAACCCTACCATGGCTATCATTAAAATAGAGAACTACACGAAGTCCACAGAACTCCTGGCCGCAACAACGCTGCGCAACGTTCTTGGAACCACGACCCTGGCTGAGATGTTGAGCCATCGTGAGGAGATCAGCAAGACTCTTCAGACACTCCTTGATGATGCGACGGATCCCTGGGGCGTCAAGGTGGAACGTGTGGAAATGTGAGTCAAAATATAGCTGGGAAAATGGAATTAATAGATGTTATATTTGCATCGGGATGAAGAATATTCATCTTGTTTTTACCCAAATACACCAATATGTGTCAGCACTGTATACTCAGTACTTTCTCGAGGTATGTGAAAAAAATCACAGGCATATTACTCTAAAAAAGAATTAGCTGTTGCAAACTGCTTACCAACCAAAAGGACATATGGTATAAATGCAAAAAATAGTTCATGGCCTGATGTTTTGACCCTAGTAGAGTCTTTCTCGGAGGCTAAATTTAACTATTTTTTGCTTTATTCAAACTATAGTCTTGAATGGTTCTCAGGGCACAACAACATTTACTTCCACCATCTGTAAAAAGGTTGTTGGTCAGGGCGCGTTTGGCTATAGCGGTCCACACGTATAGAACAAACTTCCTCCAGAAATCCGCCAGTCTGACTCGATCATGACATTAAAAAAACTGTTCAAGACTTAACTGTTCAGAGCTCACTTATTTGTAAATGGTAAATTCTTTTTGCTCAGCGCCTTGATCTAGTGTTTAGGATATGTGCGCTTTATAAGAACTCTGTACTATAGTTTATGTTATTATTGACTCCTTTTATGACTGTAGAAAATATTTAGTATTCAATAGTTTGTGGAAACCATTTTGTGTTTGCAGCAAGGATGTGCGTTTGCCACAGCAGATGCAGCGTGTAATGGCCGCTGAGGCTGAAGCCACCAGGGAGTCTAATGCCAAGGTAAAACTAAATTGCATTGATGTCTGCAGAATGGCATTCTCATTTTTAAGTGTTTTTTCCTTAAAACTGAAATGAAGCAAACAGCTGGGCAAATTTGCCTCAAGTTAATTTGACTCTGAAAATTTAGGGTTTTCCAGACCATTCGGTTTTCCTCTCTCTGGAAAAATATAGCACTTTTGATCTCTGGCTGTGCTGCGTGGTCATAATAGGTTGATGTTGCTGGCTGCCAAAGGCCCCTTGCATGCCTGCTTCTCGAACATGTGTAGCCACGTCCTTTGCAATTCAGCTCTTAGGTACGAGTAAGGATGATTAGCCTCCCAAATTATTATTATACGTAAGTTTTGTGTTTGTTCTCTCACTCTCTCTTGCTACAGGTGATTATAGCGCAGGGTGAGCAGAACGCCTCGTATGCCCTCAAGGAAGCAGCGGACATCATCTCCCAGAACCCTGTTGCCATCAAGATCCGCTACCTCCAGACTCTCAACACCATCTCCGCTGAGAAGAACTCCACCATCATCTTCCCGATGCCAATCGACATGTTATCTGCTATAATGGACAAGAAATAAAATGTATGTTCGGTTTTGTTGACGCTTTGATTACTCAGATTTGTATGGGAAAAAATTTGTTTTTGCATCAGGGGCAAATATCATAGAGCTGCTTTAGCACAAAATGTTGTAAAATAATGCTTACAAATTTTCTGCTGAGCAAAAACAAGCAGAGTACCAGTCATAGATTGTACATGAGAAATGGCATTTTGGCTGGTAGTCATGTACGGGTAAGCATAAATTTGTTGTGCTTAGCTACTTTTTGTGCTTTAATACTACAAATCTGGTAAGTGTGAGTTCAGTTTATGCTGGGAACAAGACCTAAATAATGCCTTTGCTTTTAAAACCAAATCAACATGATGAGTCTCTGTAGATATCAAAAAGAGCTAGGATTGATCTTAACATCTGGTCAATCTTTAGCTGCTAAGCAAAGTATGATGCCACAATAGAAAATGCACAGGCTATTTCATTTTTGACAACACTTTTTTAAGATCATACTTAGTGCTTTGTGAAATCGAGCCCCTGCTTTGAGTTATGATAAGGGACAAGATATTACTACATGCACATAGTGCTTTATCTATTTTACTTCAAAATTTTAAGGATTAGTATCACTTGCAGAATTTATCAAGGCCCAATTTCATAGAGCTGCTTAAGTGAAACATTCTGCTTAAACATAATTATTTGCTTAGTAGTAAAACCAGCAGGATACCAGCCACAGATAGTGCTTGTGATATGGTATTTTGTTTGGTAACTTTATTCTGGGAAGCACGATTATTTTGTGCTTAGCTACTTTTGGGTTAAAGCAGCTCAATGATTGGCCCCAGTACTTGTGCTTTAAATTTTCTGATAACTTTTGTTACATTACAGTTTTAGGCAAGTAGAAACTTCCATTTTCATTATATTTTTAAAAAGCATTACTGGTGCGACATAAGATTTTGATATTTTCCAGGTTGATGTTGATTGACTCACTGTGACATGTTTCCTGATTTAATAAATGTTAATTTGCATCGTGGACAAAGACTATTCATTTTAGTTTCTAACATTATACACTGATGTTAATCCAGAATTACCTTGTATGTCTGGCTCCAGTGATGTAGGAAATCTGACAACCAGCTAATTAAAAGAGAAAGATTTATGGGTTTGTCTTGGGCAGAAATTAGAGTGATTTAGGTTTGATGCAAGACATTAATGATACTCATTTAATTAGTCTCTGCTTCATGGAAAGATTAGGTTTCCAGTAACTATAGCCCCCACTCCCCCACCTGCCCTGAAATGCCATTGTTTGTTTTGTCTTGTTGGGTTTTTTTGTTTTTTTTTGGGGGGGGGGGTTGCACTTATCAAATTGACTTGAGTTGAATTGAGGGATTGATGTATTAATTGCATCCTATACAAAGGATAATTATTATTTTATTTTTTAAGCAGTAGCCTAAACAGAAGGGTTGGGACGGGGGTGGGGGTAGATGTCTGTAATGGTTTCATATAACGTGTCCAATGCAGAGAAGAGTACATCCATATAAGTTACACATCAAACAGCAATCTTTATTTATCCACCGACAGCAGACAATAACACTTTTTTTCGTGGTTGAGAACTGGGGTTGTTTTATTAAGTTAAGTAATAATGGCAATTTGCCACCTTAGAATAAATCGTGGAACCCCGTTTAGAACCTGGTATATTTTTTTGCAAAATTTAACTTTTTGGGGGTATGTTGTTGCTGTTGCTTTTGTTTTGGGTCCCCCCCCCCTTTTTTTTAATCTTTGGTTGTTATTATTACTACTACATGATAGTAATATTTGGTGAACTATAATGCACATTGTACAAAGGTGCATTGTCAGATGTTTCGAAAACCAAAACATATGAATTCATTTTATTTTAATACATTTTGTCCTTAGTTTGTGACAAATAACAATGTATGAAATTGTAATATTTGGTGACCAATGCTACGCATCCTACAGGCGCATCCGCCGATTAAAAAAAAAAAATATATATATATATATATATATATATCAAATAATAAACCACAAGGGAAACTGACTGGGAACATTTTTAAATGATTTTGGATTGAACAAAGAAAAATTGACTAGAGCGGGATTTGAACCAACGACCTCCGGTTTAACGTGCCGGCGCTCTACCAACTGAGCTATCTAGCCCTATGTTGGTGGTCTCCCAATTTTGTCAATATCTTTGTTCGTGGGTGCCTGTCAGAAGCCATTAAACCGCAAACTGCCGTGTAGCCAGGGATCACACCCGGGTAACGATACAACCTGGGAAGCGGCAGACAGGGGATCACCTTAAGGGGATGCGACTTTTTATATCAGATATCAAATAATAAACCACAAGGGAAACTGACTGGGAACATTTTTAAATGATTTTGGATTGAACAAAGAAAAATTGACTAGAGCGGGATTTGAACCAACGACCTCCGGTTTAACGTGCCGGCGCTCTACCAACTGAGCTATCTAGCCCTATGTTGGTGGTCTCCCAATTTTGTCAATATCTTTGTTCGTGGGTGCCTGTCAGAAGCCATTAAACCGCAAACTGCCGTGTAGCCAGGGATCACACCCGGGTAACGATACAACCTGGGAAGCGGCAGACAGGGGATCACCTTAAGGGGATGCGACTTTTTATATCAGATATCAAATAATAAACCACAAGGGAAACTGACTGGGAACATTTTTAAATGATTTTGGATTGAACAAAGAAAAATTGACTAGAGCGGGATTTGAACCAACGACCTCCGGTTTAACGTGCCGGCGCTCTACCAACTGAGCTATCTAGCCCTATGTTATATATATATATATAAATAAATACAAATTTAATTAGCTACATTTCTTCCAAAGTGTGTGCAAAACCACAATATATGAAACTGTAATAGCCTATCTCATTAATGTAAGTTTTTGAAGTTTGAAAGTTTTACAAAAGTTTTACAAAAATGTTTTTGCAAGAATAGAAATTTTCTTCCATGATGATCAAACATTATATATGTACTCTTACACACAGTCATGTACTCACAGTCATAAACTTCGTGCAAGGGAGTCGAAAACGAAGCCGTACGCGCATGCAGGCACGTGTATGCATGTGCCACGTGCAAAAGAACCAAAATTTTAAACATGTCAGTTAAAACATGGCTGTCACGAGAGATAGTCAGAGATAGTCAGTGAGATAGTGTGGAGATTCGGTAAAAAGTCTTTATCCACGACGAATCATTGATGTGGTTTTCGTTCAAAGTCTGAAATCAACTATATTTTTTGCCTTACAAATTGTTAGAATTATGGCAATTAGGTTCGTAAATTTGACTATATTTATTTTTGTTTTGTTTAATTTATATTTCTTTTTAATTGTATTTATTTAGTCAATGGATACTAAAATCAATCAAATGGGCGTTACTATTCGGACCTCTTGATGATAATTTTTTTCAGGAGATATTCTCCATCTATCACATCTTCAAGTAAAAAAATAAACAAGAACATGTGTCGGTTTTCGTTGTTCGTTTTTTAGTTGAAAGTAATTATTTTGGTTAGTATTTTGAAATAATATTTTTTTTTAAGATTTAGTAGAGGTAAACAAAAAGAGTCAACAAATACCTGAAATAAGTTGAATGTGTTTTAAATACCAGCTTGAACGAGCATCAAAACAAGTTGCTGAAAATAATTTTGAACATTTTCAATCAATATTTACATTTTAATAACAACAAATTTAATTATTTTGAACACTTTTCCCCAGTGCTTTTCAGAAAGATTCTCGAAAGGCCTTGTTTGGTCATCACACAGAATTATTCCTTCATTTGTTGCAATATGGAGGTATAACTTAACCTCCCACAAATGACGTGGTCATTTTGACGCGCCGCCGTTAAAGGCAATGGTGCAGCTAATTATTTTTTTCAAAGCCATGATTTTTAGCTCTAATGTATCGATCGATACTTGGGAAACATTCAGATGTATCAAACTATCAAAATTACAATAAATTAATGGCAAACAAGTAAACAAAATTATTCAATTTGTCGCTCAATCAAGTTGTTTAAACATTAAATTATTTTCTGAGTGTTGGTGCGAGAAGTTCAAGACATTTTCAAATGTTTTAATTTGTTATATTAGTTTATCCCTTTTTGAACCTCTTTATATATAAGATGTTTGTTGTTTTATTTATCAAAGCATGTATTTTAATCTATTATGCCTATATTTATCTTTATTGAATCTAAATTAAATATACTACGCAGAATGATGCACGTGCAAACTAAGAAATAGAGTGCCTTTGAAAAATTGACGGAGTTTTGGGAACTTTTTTCTGTTTTGTTTTGCGACATTGCATTTTTGCCATCGTTGCTTGTTGTTGTTGTTGTTGTTGTTGTTGTTGAGGAGGAAGATCGATGCTTTATTGTTCTGCACCGAAGAAGAAGGAAATAAACAAAGAACATTTGGGACCCATTCAGTGAAAATGAGTCAGAATGTCGCACTATGTATTATTATGAACAGTTTAATGTGGAAAATAGAGAAACCTTTAGAACACTTACTTATAGGCAATAAAGATGTGAATGCAACATTTTTGTGATCATACTTAATTTGTATCCTTTTGCGCGAAATGGTAGTTTAAAACATCACTTTACTTGTAATTAAATTTTCACAAATAATGATGTATTGGCTAATTTCAAACGGGAGTAACTCAGCAACGCAATACACCCCAAAACTTAGACAAAGTCACATATTATACCAAATAACTGCTGCTGGTGGTTTCTTTCCAGCCATGCATCCAACTCAATTCTTGAAATTGTCAACATCTGACTCATCATTTCACAGAGCGGGTCAAATTTAGCCATTGCATCAAAATTAAATAACATAAACAAATTAACTATTCAAAGAGAAAAAAATCGTTTTACACCGGGGTAAAGCTAGAAGATTCATCTGAAGAAATATTCATTTGTTAAAACATAAAATATTTATTAGAAACAAGAAAGGTGGTAGTTTGTGGTGGACTGGAATTCGATAATTTTGCCGGACGTTAAGACTTTCAACTTAAGGATACGAGCTGGGTAAAAAACGGTGCAATTCATTGGCTGCAAGTTTGCTCTAAATGGTTGCCTCCAAAAATCCACGTGAACAAAGTGACTCACTCCTTCCCTAATCGATTTAGTATCGCATGCCCCCCCCCCCCTCGGTCACGCGGAAATGAAGTCGATAAGCTGTGGTGAATGAGAATAAAGGAGGGGTGTGACAGGGAATTCTACCAGTAAATTTCCATCGAAAAAAACAAATGCCCTCTTCCATTCTTCATTATTTAGGGAGAATATTTACTAGACAAAATTTACTTCTTTATTTTCATTTTATTTACCTTAGGCTAATTATTGGTTGTTTATGAGTTTACAGCTTTTATACAAAGCTCACCCCCCCCCCCCATGTGTGTTCGGGTGTGTAGAGAGAGCTTACAAAATAATCATCATCAACTACGCGCTCGCCAGTACATTTCCAACTGTGTGTTATACGCAAAAAATGGTCGCACGGTACAAAATCCAGCTCTGTGTGTGTTACGTGTGTTGAATAATATAGTGCATGTCATATTATGCGGGTGTGTTTGTCGTTGTTGGTTTTTACTTACTCTCAAAATATAGTCTAAAAGGAGGCTTGGATTGTATATTTCTGTGCACTTATATCGACAAGAAAGGGAGCACATTTTGAAGGGAAAATGTCACGATCTGGTGCAGAAATAGACAGTTGTGATCAGACACAACTTCAGAGAGTACAAAACGGTAAGTACAATTTATCCTACATGTAGTCCTAGAACTACTTCGGTTTCTCAGAGAGTAGAAAACGGCAGGTACATTGGTATACACATAATGAATGTTTATGAGTGCAATGGTGCGAATATGTTCATGAGTTGAAAGATGGAATGTTCTATTCAACGAGGCGGAGCCGAGTTGAATGGAACATTCCAGCTTTCAACGAATGAACATATTCGCACCATTGCACGAATGAAAAACATTCATTATTTGTTTTATATAACATCCAAGTAGAACTTTGTAATTTTGATTGAAAGAAACAACTTTCAAAACAAACAATTTCAACTGTAGAAGCCGAATGCTAGTAATTTTACTATGCCATCTTTGCAGTAACACCTGCTGCGTTACCAAAGACACGCGCACGCAGTGATGTTTTTACTCAGCTTTTTCGTTCCATCCGAAAAGTACCATTGCACGCTGGCAGCGTGCCAGCGTGCAATTGTACTTTTCGGATGGAACGAAAAAGCACGGCGAGTGACTCAGCGTGCAATGGTACTTTTATTTGCTATCACGTGACGGACAATCCTCCAATCAAATGGCAAGGATCTGCTTGGGTGTTATATAATACATATTATTTACAGTTTAAAATGATTTCGGTGCATATGACTCTTGTGCATATATTTAACGGTTGACTTGTGCTCAAATGTTCTGTTAAAGTGCATTTTAAAAGTGTTGTCGTGAGTTGTCGTGAGTTGTCGGTATTTAGTGCGACCGTACCGCTGGGATGGCCGACACACAGTCACAAGGGTTTTTAGCAATCATTGCTGCATTGTATCTTGTGATTGGTATTTGGTTTAGATGACATGGGTCATGGGATGGGAGCGGATGGAAACTGTGCTGATTGACAGTTGACACTGATACTTAGTGATAGTGATTAGACTTATATAACACTGCAGGGTATGGTCCAGTGGGAATATGGTAATTATGTATGCATGCTTTTGTAATTGTATATTGATTAGTGTGACTTTGAGTGGTTTCTTGATCTATGAGCATACACAGGCTAGAGCAAGCTGAATATAAATCCTGCACTTACATAGGAGTTGGAGTGGACACTAAAAACAAGGAATCAGAATTTCATGATAGATCCTCAATAGATCTGCAGCTACTGTCTGACTGTCTGTGTAAATGAGATCATAGACTTAGAAATATTAAAATTTGAAATTAATTGAAAAAAATGATTGTAAAACTTGTAATCTGTTGTTTAAAATCATACTCCAGAAAAATCTTTGTGACCGGGCGCGGGTGCGTGTGTGCCTTTCTGATGGCAGGATTATTTAATATATAAATATAAAAATATGTAAATTTATTTATGTTTAGAATTCACATTTAAAAATTCACAAATCTGCCTTGTATGTTGTTTATTTTGACATTAAATTGAGCAATCATTTAGTTCACACAATTTGTAAAGTTTGTAATGCGCGCTTCTCATACTTAGCCCTGCTACTATCACTCGCATTATAAAAGAGCAACTTCTTACATAATTATAAATTAAACTTGTATATTTTTGACCCTGATCCTTGCTCTGTGACACTAACAGTAACACTATTATATTAGTAAGCCTAAGTGATAGTCTGAAACTGTCATCTGAAAATATCTGAATGAAATTGATCTGGTCTCCTTCGGCATAGAAAGCGTTATTTATATCAATGTACAAAACTAAATGAAATCAAGTGTTATGCCATGTTGGAAGTTGGCAATTACGTGAGAAACGTGACTACATGTTTTCATGTGTATGCATCGGAATGAACTATACAGAAACATACGTGTATTTACTGTTTTAAACACATCTCTTTAAAAAACCAAAAGCTGGAGGAATTCAAAAGATTTAGGACTAAAGCCAGGCACCATGATATCTTGAACATGTATGTAACTTGTAAGGGTTAACCCTGGTATTTCTGGTTCACTTGCAATCATGTAGCAAACGCCTTTGTTATATACACACCTCCCTCAGGCTTGCGAGATACAGTGAAGTTGACTTATGAGGCAAGCTTGGTTTTTGCTACTAGAAATTTGTAAATTAGTAACACCAACTAAAACCAATAACATGGATCCAAACCAAAGTCCAAACACGGTGGTTACATAAGGGTGGTTTATAGATTGATTAGTTCTCCTGTATACATGTAGGTAATTGTAATCATTCATAAAAATAACCGGATCTAATTTAAATATGGCGAGCAAAAATGGTGTTTGTGGTTACGGTTAGGAAAAGCTATTCGCCATTAATCAGATATTTGAATTATTCACCCAGGCCTACTACGTATACCATCGGTTTTCAGGCAATCTTTTGAACACATTCGGAAATCAAAAGTTACACAGGATCTGTCTCAGATCCTAGGCCAGCAGTGATTGTAGCATGGGGTCAGTAAGCTACACAAGAACGGACAAGTCCGATGAAGTGTTTTTTGAATGAAAGTTGAATAAAAAATATCTCACTGAGACTGAGACTGAAACTAAATGAGGATTCACCCACACCTCTGACAAAGGTGCGATTGCTGAGGGGTACATGTACATGTACAATCATTGAGTTGCTAGATTTCATCATTACTATGACTGATTTCTCAAGGGAACACACTAAGGGCACAACAAATTGGCAATTACACAAATTTCTTAAGTAGCGCTGTCACACCCGAGGGCACTTCAAAGTGCTTATTACTTTTTAATACTACAAAGATTGCGAAGCTACAATGTATGTTTGAAATAATTATAATATATTCTGGCTGTTTGACGTGTACAGTGGACAGCAGTCCTACTAGGCCCCTACTATTTTTGTATCCACAATTGCACAGGAGTAACATGTTTTTCCCCCACGCATGCAGTAACACTAGTCACTTCCCTATACATATGAATTTACCGGCATGTAATTTCATCCTTGAGAGGGCAAGCCCGTTTCCATTTTGCCTTGGGCACTTGCACACAGTTTGTGGCAAATCTTAAAGTCAAATTGGATTTTGTAGGGTAGGGGGCACCAAGGCCAACACCAGTGATACAAAAGACCCTCACTCGGCCACCACGAAACTAGTGTCAGCATATTTGTGTGAGTAACACAACAGTCTTGAAGATGTACATGTATTGAACTCAATCTGCCCACCTATTCAGAACAGTGTAGAGGGTGGTCAGTGTAGAGCGACTGTTGTTATTGGTTCAGTTGTTTAGGCACAGTGTTGTTGAATGTGTACATAGCAACTATACCACTGTGCTATCACTACATATGTGTACACATAATTATGTAGGACTGTGAACCCAAAATAAAATACATTCCTAGGTTTAACAATAGGTGACTTTTGAGACACTGGTGGCAACAGACATACAGTCTTGTGTTGCGGCTCTGAGGTTGATTGAAAAAAAGGGAGACCAAACCTTAGTTGGAGTGCAAGTCTTTTGTGTAATGGAACTTTTGTTGGCCTGACCTGAGCATTGCTTCAATGTGAGACGGAAACAAAATTGCGCTTGTTTCAGCCTGATAGGTCTAGACCGTGTAAGTTTTGGGATGTGAGATGGCCAGTTACTGATCAAGGTCAACTTACATTGTCATGGTTGATGTTTTTTTCGATTGGCATAATACATTAATGTACACGTAATAGATCCACACCTTTCACTCAGCTACTCAGGAAATGATATGATCCATCAATTTTGCATTTTAGGTCTGAGGTACATCGGCAAAATAAATAATGCAACTAACTTGACTGAACATTGTGCAGACTGGCAATTGAGAACAAATAATAATTTGTGTGTAGCGACTCATGAACTTGGTGTGTATGCTGTGTCCATGTAATATAAGGAAAACTGCTCACCGATTGATAAATACATTCTTCTGGCCAGCAAACTAATCAATTTGTGAACAGCAACTGAATGTATACATTTGTACACTGTATACTAGCACATAAAAAATGTACTGGGAAATTATTCACTAAAACTGTCATTAAATATCTGGTGCGTATTTATAATACTTTATTAAATTACCCGGCCGGACAATTTAAATACTGGTTGCAGGCCGTGCAGCAATCTTTTCCTCCTGAATACCCGCAAGCCCTACTTACATTTGATTAGGACACATCAAGTTTCATTGGTCTGTTAAATATCATACAAGTACGTAGGCCCTATTGGATAAATTCTGTTGCTGTGATCAGGGACCAATTTCACTGAGTGACTTCAGCACAAAATGTGGCTGAGCATGTATGTTTACCATGATATAAGTTAAAGTTATCAGCCAAAATACCATGTCAGATGTACCTTTTGAGACTGGTATCCCGCTGTATTTTGCTTAGCAGAAACTATTTTTAAGCATAATTTTATTTTATATGCTTTTAAAAGCAGCTCAGCATGAAAATGGGCTTAGAACTGACACATAGTTGTTGTACAGTGTAGTCTGTCATGGTGTATTATCAATGAACTGGATGCGTTTGGTAAAATGTCAACTTGACCAGTACTGTATGTATTCTCACTTGGTGTATCCCAAAATATGCATTATAAAAGATTAAACCTGTCAAAAATGTGGGCTCAAATGGTCGTCGAATTTGCAAGAAATTAATGAAAGAAAAAACACCCTTGTTGTATTACTTTGTGTGCTTTCAGTATGCAAAATAAAAGGCTTATAACAGCTGAAGTCTTGTATTGTTTGAGTAAAATTGTTTATCTTTCTCAAAAACAACGTTACTTCAGAGGGAGTGGTTCTCATAATGTTTTACATGTATCCATTGCCCATTCTCAAGTAAGTTTTTTATGCTAACAATTATTTTAGGAAGAAATTGCAGTACTTTTGACTGGTGTTTGCCTTACAGCTAATGGCGTAACTAGAGTGAGAGGGCAGGGGTGTGGAAGCCATGAGGCCTCCCCCAAAACTCTTTGGTTTGAACCCATGCCCCTCCCATTAAGATCCTGAAAATGTTCAATTATGGTTATAAGAGATGTTAAATTTTCATCGGGGATTAAGCATATTAATTTTTGGTTAGTTTGATACCCCCCTAGCAAAATAATGTATTTTCCCCCTGCTTGCACTAAGAGAAAATGTCTAGTTACTCCATTTATGCTAGGTTAGTGACTAAATAGGTTTTAGACCTGTGCTTTAAGACTTAAGATTTAAGACTTGGACATGTTTTCTGACCACAGATTTAAAAAAACACATTGCTTGCTTTAATCACCAGCTACCCATGCCATTATAATCAAATCACAACTGAATGGGATTTAATCTTTGAGAGGGCAAGTCCGTTTACTTTTTTGCAAAGGGAAGTCTAAAGCCCGGTTCATACTTCATGCGAATGTGAAGCGAATTTCAAGTGAATTTGACGCCACAACCATCCTTTCGCAGCGGTATTCGCAAGTGAGTTGAGCAGAGTTGAACTGCTGCAAATTTTCGTTGTGAATTTGTGATGTCAACATTCTTATCGCATACGTGCATTCGCAGGAAGTATGAACCGGGCTTTAATGTGTTTTAAAACACTTGATGGGGCATCAAAGGCCAAGACCAGGGCAACAGACATGACAGAGGCCATGCGCTCTGTGGCCTCAATGTAATTACAGGCTTGTCACAACATACTGTACATCTTCCCTCAACACATAAAAAATTGGTGAATGTTCAGGGGAATGGATAAAGGAATACTGATGACAACAACTCTCTGTATGGTGGAACTATTGATCATAGCATTTGGTGGTGGGGCAAAGCATTCCTTTCTGATCATGTGATTTGATTGTGGGTCCAAACGATCGTCATGAGAATTCAGCTTTATGTAGGTCAAGCTATTGTTGACATTTAACATGTACTCTAATGTAAGTCTAGTACAGTACATGTGTAGTAGGAAGCGTCGGTATTTGACAATGGTGGTTTACACACATACCTACCCGCATCACAAGAATTCAGTTTTAGGTCATGCAAGTTTTGATATTGTAGTAAAAACAAAGGCAATTTCGTTCTGTGAAAAAAAATATGTATTTCCTCTGAAGTGAAGTCATATTTGAGAAAACTATCTGAAAACCTTTAAAAGGGCAATCACAGGTTTTTCACTGTTTTCTCCTTACTCACACTGGAGATCAAGCCAAAATTGTACATGTAATTCATAATGGAAACCACACTACACATTGTTGTCATTTATGAACCTCACATTTATAGGCAAGTACGATCAAGGACCATAGTTTATCTGACTCCCATAGAACACACGCTAGTCAACGATGGTTAATGGACTACTCTGGTCTATGATCTGTGACCAGCCTATTGAGTAAGCATTTTAATAGCACAGTGTAGAGTATCCAGATCTGACTTGAAATTATTGTTACAACCGTACTCAAATAATGAATTTGTTTTGTTTATTTTTCTAATTAATGAACATGGAGTGAGTATACAGTGCTAGCATGCATCAGTGTAAATGGGTAAAAGCAAAATGGATTATTCTTCAACCCCATGATGCAAATTTAACATCTATTGAAGAGTACTGTGTAGTCTACAAAAGAGGGGTTGCACTAAGCGTCGTTGACCGTCATATTTGGTGATAAACAATGGAAAAGTGCACGCATGTCACGCTACGCTAAACTCTCAGCCAAAGATAGCCTTGCCTGCGTGCACATTTCATCAAATATAGCAGTCGATGACACTTGCAATCCATCTATTGTCTGCGGCACACATTATCACTTAAAGGCAGTGGACACTATTGGTAATTTCTCAAAATAATTATTAGCATAAAACCTTACTTGGTCACGAGTAATGGGGAGCTGTTGCTAGTATAAAACATTGTGAGAAACGGCTCCCTATGAAGTAACATAGTTTACGAGAAAGAAAGAAAATTGATTTCGAAACCTCAGAATTAGATTTTGAGGTCTCGATGTCAAGCATCTGAAAGCACACAACTTCATGTGACAAGGGTGTTTTTTCTTTCATTATTATCTCGCAACTCCTAGGACCAATTGAGCTCAAATTTTCACAGGTTTGTTATTTCATGCATTTGTTGAGATACACCAAGTGAGAAGACTGGTCTTTGACAATTACCAATAGTGTCCAGTGTCTTTAAATGTTAATAACTGAATGAGCTGCAAAGCTTAAAGGTGAGACAGCTTAGCAAAGTTCAAAACAAAAGTGGCTTCTGATAGCGCGCATATCCATCACTCGGTGATGCTCAAGGAGCTTTAACATTCGGTATTTTCCTGCAAGGTATGTGGGACTACGTTTATGTTATGAGACCTACTCCTTTTACATAGCACCATGTAGTGGTTTACAGGGTGCTGTGGCGCAGTATGCTGCCAATCATCATTCAGTGATAAAACTGTGAAGCTTGTTGAAGTAAATATTTGTTTTCTTTTCTCTTTAAGAACCCAATCAGGACCTGTCATGTTGCACCTATGTGCTGTGGTTCTTCTCAATAGTAATCATCGGTCTGACGTTCCCGTTTACCATCTGGTTTTGTTTTAAGGTGAGATTTCTACAATTATTAAAGGGAAGGTACATGTTTGGTAATTACTCAAAACAAATATTAACTTAAAAACTGACTTGGTAGCGAGCATTGGAGAGCTGTTGATAGTATAAAACATTGTGAAAAACGGCTCTCTCTGAAGTACATGTAGCATAGATTTTGAGGAAGAGGTAATTTCTCACTAAAATAATAAAAAACTTCTAGCTAGAAGTCTTTTATTCCTATCTGAAAGCACACCAATTCGTCCAACAAGGGTGTTTTTTCTTTCATCATTTTCTCGCAACTTCAATGACCGGTTGAGCCCAAATTTTCGCAGGCTTGTTATTTTATGCATATGATGGGATACACCAAGTGAGAAGACTAGTCTTTGACAATTACCAAATGTTTACCTTCCCTTTAAGGGTAAAATTCTGATTGATCAGTGAATAGGGTGCCCTCATCTACCAATGAATGTTTTGTTGAGTTTGTACCACCCTCTTGAACCCATCCTCTAGCCTTGAAATTTCATATTCATAATATGGGTGATTTCATTTTGCAAAGGGCACAAATCTGAAAATCTATTGGGTGCGTTCGATTAGCTTCCCTGTGTCGACCCCACGGTGCTCACTCGGGTGAGCCCCTGACAAGAGCTAATCGAGGGATTACACTCACCCTCTCGCGGTGACGTCATGCACCTCGGGTCACCCCCAAGTGACCCACTCCACAAGCAGGGCACTGGGGGCTGACCTGGGTGAGCCCCTGGAATGACGTCAAAGCTATTCGAACGTACCGGGGCAGACCGGGGTCGACCCAAGGAAGCTAAACGAACTCACCCATTGGGAACCTTTAAAGCAGGGTCCAATACCAGTTCAACGGCCTTTGCGTTGTTTCAGAACTAATCTTCATCGAATGAGCAGGGCCACAGTTAATAGAGCTACATGTACTGAAGCTCAAACATTAGCTAAGCCAAAAGACAATGAGCCATTTTGAGAATGGTTGACACATTACTAGAGTATTATTTGGTTTAAGTATAGTTTTTCTGTTTGCACCCAAACCACTACACTAGTGTTGACCATACCTCAAACAGGGTTATTCTGTATATCAGAGAAAAGGGTGACCAGCATAAATGTTAACCCATAGTGTTTGCATATGGTTGTCTGCTTATTGGGTTTTTTATGCAGAAACTCATTTGCAGTCATTATTTGCTTTTAAAGGGTATATGTACTTTTTCCTAACAAAATACACAATGTCCACAGATATACATTAAACTTACACAGTTTGAAGATTATGATAGTAGAAAGCTTCCCTTGAAATTTTACTTACTGAGGTGCTGTAGTTTTTGAGAAATGAGTAAAAGTAATAATTTTCGTCTCAGTTTTAGCATGTAAAAACGTATTAACCAGTTATGCTACGGTTTTGGTATAATATCACAACTGGTTAAGGGGATTTTACATGCTAAAATAATTTAGGTCTCATAAGACCAAAACTATTTTGTGACTTGTTTTACTCATGTCTAAAAAACTACACAACCTTAGTTAGTAATATTTGAGGGGAAGCTTTCCACTATTATTATCTTCAAACCCTGTAAGTTTAATGTAAATCTGTGGACATTTTGAAAGCAGCTGTATATATAGGGCCAAGATGGCAATGTCACCATAATTTGGTTGGTCAAACAGTCTCTGTGCTTTTCCTCATCCCATTCTAAAACAATTTTTCATTTTAGTTTCAAGTTCAACAAGCCTTCAGTACCCCCCCCCTCCCCAGGGATTAGATCAGATAATATTACCTCTTAATTACATTTGTTTTACTTTTAACAGACGGTAGCGGAATATGAGCGAGCTATTATCTTTAGAGTGGGCCGCCTCCTTCCCGGGGGTCCCAAGGGACCTGGTTTGTTCTTCATCATTCCGTGTATTGACGACATCAATGTGGTTGATCTGAGGACGCTTTCCTTTGATGTTCCACCTCAGGAGGTAGGCTTTTATGACTATCCCCATTAGATGGACTCCACCTTTAATAATAATTTTAATGATAATAATAACTAGACATGATTGCATTTGTGCACAAATGCCGAGCTGTTTCGCCAACAATTTTTTCAAAAAATTACTCGTCTCAATATGAAAATCTTTTTATATTTCAAGCAGTTATGGCGTATCAAGCCTGTTTTAAAAAAAAGAATTTGGATTATACCATGATCAGTTAGCAATTTATCACTTGAAGGTGCAAACAAAAATTAAAAATCATAACATTGTTCGGGATGACGTCATTTTATAATTGACAGGAACTTCCCATTATCTAACAACCTACCAAGTTTCAACATGATCGCACCAATTCTTCGGGAGTTATACAACTTCAAAAGTGCACCTTTAATGCCACGTCAAGTGGCCCCTTATGGCGTCATTGATCTGAAACTTCACACATATGATGGCTGCCTGATGATCCACATGTGTGTAAATATCAAAGTGATTACACAAAACTTGACCGCACACATCTTCAAAACGTTAATTTTGAACTGTTTTCAACCTGCCACTAGAGGGCGCTGTTTTGTGATAACATCAGAATTTTTTGTTATACTGCCTACTCTTGCCTGACACATCGTGAAAAGCAACTTCATAACTTTTGCCATTTTTGAATTACAAGGCCCTCCGAGTTGACCAGAAGTAGAGGTCATGTGAGGTCATGCACACAAAATAAAATGAAGATCTAATTTGTCCCTACCCAATCCCTCAAACAGAAACCTCTGGCTGTGGCTGATTTGATATAGATTTTCTAATATTTGATATAGAAACCTTTAGGATGAAGTCACTTGACGGTGGACGATGTCATCATGACATTGTTTAAGGATCTTTAATGCACCAATACCTCTCAATGGCTTTTTGTATGAAAAGTACAAATTAAAATTAAAGGTACAAAATATGAAAAAAATCATGTAAGTTCATGTGATAACGTCATCATGACGCCATTTTCCAATTTACAAGAACCAGCCACTATAAAACATCCTACCAAGTTTCAACATCATCGCACCAATACTTCTGGAGTCAATGTCTTCAAAAGGTTCACCTTTAATGCCACATCACGTGACCCCCGATGACGTCATTGATCTGAATTTACCAAATAGCTAATAACCTAATTTATAGTGCATTTTTACAATAACGTCTCAATGCCCTTTACATTAGTGCCCTGGTCATTTTGCCAATAACGTTCCTTTAATCTTTCTCAGCTTCCTGGGGAGTTTACAGCCCTGAGCTGCCGTAGCGCTCCAGTGTCTTTTTCATATACACTACCCTCACAGGTACCCCTGAGACACAAGTGTCATGACCGGGATTCAAACCCACACCGTACTCCCTTGACCACTCGGCCATGACACCTATATTTTTCCGTATTCCACAAGTGCGAGTGTGATCTGGCAGCCTCATTAAATCAATGAGGTTAGGTTATATTTTGCACGCGCAAAGTTTAGAATGTAATTTTTGCACTGATCGTACGCAGAGAGTGACGCATTGACACTCAGAATATGCAGAGTGCAATATAAAAACTGGGAGTAGGTTATCGTCTGATATTCGCACTCTGGTTCGAGCATCTAATTGGAGGGTTAGGGCATACTGGAAGATAGTCGTCAATGTATAAGTGGCGATTTCAACCCAAGTATGTTTATTGATTTTTGCCTTTTGTCACAGATTCTCTCCAAAGACAGTGTGACCGTCACTGTGGATGCAGTGGTCTACTTCCGTGTGTCTGATCCCACCATGGCTATTATCAACGTAGAGAACTACAAGCGATCCACGGAGCTTCTGGCTGCTACCACGCTGCGTAACGTACTTGGAACCAAGACCCTGGCCGAGGTACTGAGCCACCGTGAGGAAATCAGCAACACCCTGCAAAGTCTTCTGGATGATGCAACCGACCCATGGGGAGTCAAGGTGGAACGAGTCGAAATGTAGGAATGAATTTATTCTATAATAATAATATTAATAGTGATAATGGGGGCTTCTTATAGCACCCTATATTCGTCACTCATTGCACTCACGGCACTTCAACATTCATTGGGTGCGTTCGATTAGCTTTCCCGGGTCAACCCTGATCTGCCCCCGGTACGTTCTAATAGCTGTGTCGTCATCCCAGGGGCTCACCCAGGTCAGCCCCAAGTGCCCTTCTTGTGGAACGGGTCACTTGGGGCTGGCATGAGGTGCATGACATCACCACGAGTGATCGTGCGATTAGCTCTTGTCAGGGGCTCACCCGAATGATTGCATCTTGTTCACTATTTATGTAAATGTTATGTTGCTTTTGTTACTATGATCTATATTGCTCTGTATGGACCATGAGCAATTCCTTTTTGCTTGTTTGTGTGCATTATAAATGTTCTGAGTCAGGCTGTACTTAGCATGCATTTTACAGGACTTTATGCCTCATTTTTGTAAAGGCAAGGGCATCGAGGCATTTTCTTTTTGGTACTTCCATGAGGAAGTTGTAAATTTCTGTTGAACATTTCAAGGGGCACCAACTCAATGACCGGGGCCAACTATGACATTTGCCTGTGTTGCCTCTGTAAAGTGTTGGGCCTAATTTTATCTAATCATATTTTTCTTTAATCTCTAATCCTAATTTTAGTGAGTTTGTTTAACACATTTTTATGTAGCAATTCTTTTATTATACATATTTTATATTTATACTTAATTAATTTCTCAGGTAGATAATACTAATGCACATTAGTTAAGTAATAACAAAAAGTAACAAAATATGTAACCCCAAATTGTCTGCCCTTTTCAGAAAATTTAAATGTCTGTCTTTTCTGGTTATTAGAATGAACAATGCTAGCCACTGTTGTGTCCCTTCAATTTGGTTTTAATACTCTGTTGCTTTTCATTACAGTAAGGATGTGCGTTTGCCGAAGCAGATGCAGCGAGCAATGGCCGCTGAGGCTGAAGCCTCCAGGGAGGCCCGAGCTAAGGTAAGCAGCTTAAAAGAAGAAAACATTTCTGCAACTATCTTCATTATTGTAATGCAGAGATAGACTCGGAACACCTTGGGTAATTGTCAAAGACCAGTCATCTCACTTAGTGTATCTCAACATATGCACAAAATAACATCCTGTGGTAATTTTTAACTCAATTGGTCGTTGAAGTTGCGAGATAATAATGAAAGAAACAATACCCTTGTCACACGAAGTTGTGTGCTTCCAGATGCTTGATTTCGAGACCTCGAAATCTAGTTGTTATGTCTCGAAATTGTTCTGACGCCCCTTTACCAACATGATTGTTGGTTGTTTAAAGGCAGTGGACACTATTGGTAATTACTCAATATATGTGTTTGCATAATATCTTAGTGGGTAACAAGCAATGGAGAGCTGTTGATAGTATCAAACGTTGTGAGAAACGGCTCCCTCTGAAATTATGTATATTTCAAGAAAGAAGTAATTTTCCACGAATTTGAGATTTTGATATTGAGGTGTACAAGGGCATTTTTTCTTCCATTATTATCTAGCAACTTTGTCGACCAATTGAGTTCAAATTTTCACAGGTTTGTTATTTTATACATAATGTTGAGATACACCAAATGAGAAGACTGGCCTTTGACAATTACCAATAGTGTCTAGTGTCTTTAAGTGTGCTTCAATATCCAAGAAACGTAACAATAATGGACTTGTATGATTGGCTTCATCTGAATTTCTCTATCTCTCTTCACCAGGTGATCGCCGCTGAGGGAGAGCAGAATGCCTCCCGGGCCCTCAAGGAGGCAGCTGACATCATCGCTGAGTCTCCCAACGCCCTCCAGCTCCGCTACCTTCAAACTCTTAACTCCATCTCGGCTGAGAAGAACTCCACCATCATCTTCCCTCTGCCCATCGACATAATGGCCGGCTTCATGAAGAAATAAAAAATGTAATGCATCGTTTTTTGAACAAAAGCTGGGATATATACAGCATAGATTTATACTGGCGTAAACTGTTTTCGTACAAAACATTTTTGCATGCCAATCGATGCCTTTTACGGTTAACTTATAATTCTTAGTTGAATAATTTTAACAACAATTATTACTACTAAGATTGTACTGGCAAATTTTAATCAGTCAAAGCAATGCACTCAACTTGACCCAATATTACTTTCAGAAAATAACACACAACTCTGAATTGCATTCCTTTATGTAAATATATTGGTAGGGTAATTGTTTAATTCACTATATAAAAAACTAGTAATTATTATTCTGTTTACTCAAGGAAAATCATGTTCTTGAACACTGCATAAAACACTGTGGACGTGTGTACGTCCTTACATTATGTGGAGTTCTTTCTGTCTCAGGTCCACACCTTGTATGTTGCGTTAAAGCCAATGGACCCATTCGGTAAACAGTGTTGTCCAAGGCCCACACTTTGTGTACCACAACTTCTATATCAAAAAACAAACCTGTGAAAATTTAGGCTCAATCGGTCATCGGAGTCGGGAGAAAACAACGGAAAAACCCACCCTTGTTTCCGCGCGTTTCGCCGTGTCATGACATGTGTTTAAAATAAATCCGTAATTCTCGTTAACGAGAATTTATATTGTTTTGCTGTTTTCTCAAAAAGTAAAGCATTTCATGGAATAATATTTCAAGAGAAGTCTTTCACCATTGCCTTTTGTAAACCCTGTAAGTTATTTGTAAATCTGTGAACTTTTTATTTTTTTTCTGAACCGAAAGGGTCCAATGGCTTTAAAACACAGCTCTGTGTTGCTGCACACTCTGTGGACATTCTTTTGTTCTGTGCATGCACTTACACAAAACATATTCTACAACACTATTAAAGGACACTGTGTGGACGTGTGTAAGTCCACAATGTAGTGTTCTAAGTCCCTACATTATGTGGGTTTCTTTCTGTCTCTGGTCCACACCACGTATGTTGCGTTAAAACACAGCTCTGTGTTGCTGCACACTCTGTGGACATTCTTTTGTTCGGTGCATGCACTTACACAAAAACATATCCTACAAAACTACTAAAGGACACTCTGTGGACGTACGTGTGTACGGAAAGTTTCACAGACCAGGGGCCGATTTCACAAAGATCTAAAATTGATCGTAACTGCAAATCAATCGCAGCTGCTTAGTAAAGTGTTATGTCACAATACAAATCACTATGGTGATACTGAAAATTTGTCTTGCGATGAATTTTATTGCTTTGTGAAATCGGCCCCAGGTAGGAAAATTTTCTTCAAAAAAATTGTGAATTACATATAATTATGCAGATAAAGAAACAATGTAAATAGTGATTGTAAGTGTTGGTCTACAGCCGGAAGGGTCATGGCTGTGTGATAAAGCACCAGGCTTGAAATCAAAAGCAAGGCCGGTTATCTCATGGTCACAACCGTACAAGGTTTAAACAGTCATTACTCTTTTTATTCCTATTCATAAATACCCTTTTGGGTTAAAAATGTAAAAAATAATGGTAAAACTGTCATTGAAATTGTCTTGTTTTGTAAACTTTTTCACTTTGAAGTAAAATTGCATGCGACACTCAAGGTTGTGTCGAAATAGATTTTGCATTGAGTACGGCCTTAATGATTGGGTTACATGTTATGAGAGCCAGCATAAGCCTGCTCGTCAACATTCGTTATTATACGAGCGCCAAATATGCTTTAGACAACCAGTTTTAAACAGCTCCAGTTATGTCTTTATCCAACCTTGTTCCTTGTGGTGTATGATCTTGCCGCGCCATCTTCTTTTCGTTTCAAGAATGCGTCGATCCTAACCTCCTGAAAGTGTGACTTGAAAGTATCCAAATATGTGATATATTTAAATTTGTTTTGTGGTTGAGCGCCTCCATTCTGAGTAGGCCGTTAATCAGGCCGGATGCGAATATGTACATCTTTATGAATAAGCACGCGTTTTGGCATAAACAACTTTTTGCAGACTTGCAGCGTCTTCAAATTTGGCGCAGATATGATTGCCAATCAAAGACACGGATCAAAATTCCCTTCAGGAGTTAGGGATAAATGCAGAGTTAGTGGGCGATGCGGCACTGCCCACGGTAGTGAGGCTGTTCTTGATCAGCTTAATAGTCAATATTATTGAGATGAGTGACTTTTCTATGTCAGTTACCTTATTTGATACAATTAATTCTTGTTACCATGTTCTGGTTGGGTATGATAATATTATTGAATATTTGAACATTACTCTTTTTTGTATATAAAGATTTTATTATACAAATTTCTCAAGATGAACTACAGGGCACTTCTTATTTTAGTACACATAGCATTAGAGAGTGACTCTGAAGGACTTTTTTTTTTGTAGTAGTAAGAGCCCCACAAAACAATAGAACTTGAGTTGTAATCTCATGAAAGTATATTAGAAGAGTTGAATCTGAAAGTTCCTTTTCTCCCTAAAAACTAATACCGGAATCAATTTTCATAGGAAACATTTATGTACCAGGCCTGGAATTTCATCTTTCAAAGGGCATGGCCATTTTCATTTTGCAAAGGGCACTTTTGCTGGAAAATATTAACGTCTATAAGAAACTTTTGATGGGGCACAAAATTACATGTGTGAGAAGACAGATTTTTAAATCTTAAAAAAGGACACAAACTAAAATAGTAAAACGACCAACAAAATAATTGCAATTTTTGTTTCCCCTATTTTTTTCCTAAAGGATCTATATTAATTTTATCAAATTTCCACAAGTTTGTTATAGTCAGTTTAGATGATTAGTTAGAATAATTTTACTCTAAAGCAACGGTGCATTATATCTTTTAATTTATACAAATAGTGCACTTTTAATTTCTGATGAAAAAATAGAGGGGGTGATCCCAGTGGTTAGGCCGTGTACAAAAAGATACATGTTTAGCGTCCGGGTTTCTGAAAAAAAGGGACAGAGGGGCTTTTTATTTTTATTTTTTATTTTCAAGATTTAAAAAAAAAAAAAAAAGGGAGAGGACCCTTTTTCTTCAATGACTGCCCGAAACATTTTTAAAGTAAAGTATTTTTTTGATGAGACCGTTAAAATACATCCCTTTTTTTTCATTTACAAAAAAAATCATATAAAAAATAAATTTAAAAAAAGGAGGAGGCGGCCTCTGAAAAAGGAAGCGGGCGGGGACGCTAAACATGTTTTTTTTTTTTTTTTTTTTACTTGGCCTTAGTTGATATGTTGAGGGTGGGCTTGGTAGGTAAGAGGCCTATAGGACTGGGCAGCCACTAACCAGTAAAGGGTGTGTTTCATTTCATTTATTAATTTCACAGGCAAACATTCAAGGACAGACAATAACAACAGTAAGAAAACAAAACAAGAACATACAATACAATAACAAAAAAAGCAGCACCCCTGAAGGATCTTAAAAAAGTAAACTAAATTACTATCGAGTTAATCTCCTGATGCCACAATTTACGAAGAGACAAAAAGGGACATTACAGATGGACATTATTAAAACATGGCATACAGTATAAAACTATAGAACTATACAAGCAGTAAAAACTATTAAAGCACTAATGGGCTTTAAAAAAAAAACTCAGCCAAAAGCTTACTCAGTCTTTTTTATTTTGTTTTATCTTTTGTAATTAAATTATTGGGATCTGCTTTAACCTGTCGCCCAGAGAAACGGTGCGTTTAAGAATTTAATTAATTTCATTTTCGTTTTGGCATAATTACTGCAGATAGTGATCTTGCATACTAATTGGTAAGAGTGAATTATGGTTTTTAATTTTTAAGCGGACTATGAAATTTCAACTAAAATGGAGATAATTTAGTTAATTTGAGCTCAAATGCTCTGTACTAATTACCTCTGGTTAAACCCTCTGTCATTAAAGTTTACTGATTTTATTCATTTGAATGTTTGTTTTGTTATTGTTTTTTATTGTTTCCCTCGTTATAAAAATTATTTCAACATGAGAAATCGTCCCGAGAAAAATCTTGGAATTTGTTGACAGTATCCTTGTCGGCGCTACACGATCTTTGGCACTGTACGGCGAGCACGAAGACCAATGAATGCGCCTTCAAAATAGAATAATTAAATACAAGTGCGATAGTGTCAATAGAGGGCGACATATTGTTACTGCGGACTCAATCGTTGGTGTCGTATGTAGTTCTGTGTATAGGGAGTAGGGTATAAATGGGATTATGTGATTTTGAATCAAAACGGGGCCAATAAACTTAGGCAACAGTTATCGTCTACCAAGCCACACACCATAAAGACGATCAATTAAATAGGTATAGCTAGGGAAAGAGAACTAAATTAGCAAAATGTTTGTCCATCACCTCCAAGCTCCTTATAGTCGTACTTTGATATTGCTTTTAATTTAGTCCCGAATAACGGTCCGTCATTATAGCTGAACGGTTCTTTTCGTCATGCATTATCGAATACATTATTAGTGAAAATGGCACTTGTGCCCGATATAGCAAGGCAATCAACCATAATTGCTTCGTTCACAATTTACGTGAACTTGCCGATATCTAACGACCTACCAAGTTTCAACATGATCGCATTATTACTTCGGGATTTAACAAAAACAAGAGCTGTTTCGCTGCGCTGCGCTAAGAAACAGCTAAAAATCAAGTTTACAGAATAAGTAGCAGACACCTCATTTGTTGTATTTCTTTGGTTTTTAGTTAAATTCACATTGCCTGGTACTCAACACAAAAATTGTACTCTAACCTACATAAGAATGTAGGTTCGGTTTCATCACACATTTTTGTAAATTCCTACCCTTCCAAATACATCGTGTAGACAAATCATCATTAGCCATACCGGTGGTACCACATAAAACGCACTGGACACTATTGGTAATTACTCATAATAATTGTAAGCATAAAAACTAATTTAACAACCAATGGAGAGCTATTGGTAGTAAAAACCATTGTAAGAAACGGCTCCCTCAGAAGTAACGTATTTTTCAAGGAAGAAGTAATTTTTCACTAAAAACGTTTGAATTTGAATTAGATTTTGAGGTCCAGAAATCAAGCATCTGAAAGCACAGAACTTTGTGTGACAAGGGTGTTTTTTTGTGTGTTTTTTTTCATTATGATCTCGCAACTTCGACGCCAATTGAGTTCAAGTTTTCACAGATTTGTTATTTTGTGCATAAATGTTGAGATACACCAAGTGAGAAGACTGGTCAGTGACAATTACCATGAAAGGTTTCCATTGTATTTAGGACAAGAGGGCATGTCTCCTACACTATGTACCACTAATATCATCTATCTCATCATGCAAATTGTGGTGATCAATAGGTGAAACGAACTAAACTCAAAAATTGAATGTGTAGTTTTAGATTGTTTATGACATAATGAGATCCCCAGCTGTGACATTTGTGTCCTTAAGGTGTCCTTAAGCAAGACACCTAACTATTACTCCGTCCTTCGGATGGGACGTTAAGCCGTTGGACCATGTGTTGTGTGACGCATGTAACAGAACCCAGTGCACTAATCGTAAAGAGAAGGGGTTCGCCCCAGTGTTCCTGTCTGTGGCTGCTGTATGCGCTGTAGCACCTTGTAAACCCCTATAGGGTGCTTAATAATTGGGTCTCAGGATTCATCACTTCAATAACCTATCTTTCTGAAAGTGTGTATAATAGGTACACGTGCGCTATATAAGACTTCAATATTATCATTATTATTATTATTATTATTATTATGCAAAGCAAACGTGCTAAACATCCGTGTTATTTTGTCTAATTCTAAAGGGTTTAAAATGTACATTAGTTTTGAGGCATTGCATGATGAGGTTTATGTCAATTACATTTACACGACGGCTCTTGGAGTGTAGCGCCCTCTATTGTCGGTAACAGAAAACCGTGGTTTAGCTTAAAAGATGGCGGCGTCCTTAAACCGAATTTGATTGCCAACAACAACCTACTGTACATTCACATTGGACTGCAGCAATAGCCACATTATCTGAAATTGTGGTTTATCTACAGATACGTTCCCCTGTAGACCACACCTCAGTGGAAACATGAACTCAGGCAAGTAAATAGATTAGAAGTGAGTTATTCCTCGTAAGAACTCTTTGAAAGTTTGAATTAATTGTCACGATCGATTGTTGTCATGGACTCATGTGGTCATGACATAATATGATGATAATGGCATGATTGATGATGGTTGTTGAATTGAAATTTGAACACTGTTGAATGGAATTTACTTTATTTTTCCTCCACTTCAAGTTCACACTTCCATCCACCAGATCAAAATAAATTAATTTCTTTCTAAAGTCATCAATCAATCAATACAACACAGGCACAGACCAAGTGTAAATAACTGGGGCGCTGTATTACTATATTAGTGTATTCCTTTATAGAAATTTTGACATTATCGGTCATTGTACATGTATTTGTACTATTGTTTGTAGGCCTAAGCCTATTTGGATAACTTTCCATATGGCGCCACCACTTTTTCACTCATTTTTACAAAAAGGGATATCTTATAATAATATTGAGGTAAATTAGATACTATTATTTCATATCGAATGAAAAAGTGGTGGCGTGTGATACAGAAACTTTTCCCTATACAATCATCTAGGCCTACAAGTCAACTCTTCTACCCTTTCTACTGAACACAGACTCAGAACACGGTCCATCATGAAGTTTTTCACTGATCAAATTGAGATACAAAAAACCTAAAGTTTATTCTGGCTATTAAATAAAGAATTAAAAACAAAATTAAGGAACATTGAAAAAGTTACCAATACGATCGAGTGACTCAATCGCTCAACGTTTTGTGTAACTGTAAAATATGTAGACCATGGATATATCCAAGTAGGAACCTTCAGCTTTTCAGTTTCAGGAGGTGAAATAATTTTTTAATGGAAAACCAACTTTTTATGCTGAGAACGAGATGCTACCCAAGTTATTTTGAAACACCCCCAAAAAAGTTCACACTAAAACAGAAATGAATATATTCTAGGCATTGCATGGCAAGCCGAGGTATCAATTTATGTTTGGTTTGCTGTAACACCATGTGTGGGTATCTACTTGCCAGGTAGAGTTTGTTCTTAGAGAACTGTCTTTCTGTATACATACTACTATCGCGGAGGAGAATTATTATTATCATTATTATAATTAGTATTTATTCGACCAAGATACAAGACAATAACGTTCACAAAGGTACAGTATACTAATACAAAACAAGTAAACAGAATCAGGAAAACTAACAAATACAATAACATGAATAAATCAAAAAATGTCAAATAAAATAAATAAAATATTGACAAGAAATTATTATTACAAAACGCAGTTGGAAGAAAAGAGTGGGGAAGAGAGGGGGTGGTTGGGCAACCAAGTAAGACAATGGGGAGAAAAACAAAACAGAGACAACAACAATAGGGACAACAACAACAAGAGGGACAACAACAGCAACAGGGACAACAACAGCAACAACAACCCAAAGAAAAATAAAAAAATAAAATTAAAATAAAACAACAACAACAAATCAACAACACAAAAAACCAAAAGAAAAACAACACAACAACACAAAAAACAAAGAACATCTCCAGACATATTATTAAAAGACAAAAAATATGACAAAACAACATGATCAGACAAAAACAGGAACCAATAAACAACATAACCAACTTAAGCCGGCCAGGATAGACAAAAGTGTACCAAAACACTGTGACCCGAAGGCCTGTCTATCCAAATTGGATTGTTCAGGAGACTTCTCGTTTCTCTGTCCTGCTTCTTAACTATACCCGGGCGGAAGATAGGAAATTGGCAGGGACTACGTGTACTTTAGCTTACAGGAGTGTTATTAACTGCGCTACCGCGGAGTCAGTTCTTAAATCGGTCTCAACATTTGGACTACCTTGCTCTAGTCATCCATCGTCAGGAGACTGGAGTTATTAATTTGACATTAATCAATGTGATCACTTTCTTCTTTTGCAGCTTGTGGGTTTGAAAGCAGAGTTATTCCGGAAACAAGAGGCACTCGGCAAAGAACAACTTCAAGAGAACTCTACTACAGTCAAGGCTAAACCTGTTCCTAAGGTAGGCTGGACCTGGGATGAACTGATATGAGACTCTGTCTGAAAAGGTGGTTATTTACCATGTTCACCTATGTTTGACACCCCCGGCCCCATGGAAGTGTCGTGGCCAAGCGGTACAGAGCACTGAATTCAAACTTTGTTGTTTCTGATCAGCAGAGTGTGGGTTTGAATCCCTAGCCGTGACACTTGTGTTCTTAAGCAAGACACTTCACCATTGCTTCGTCCTTCGAAAGGGGCGTAAAGCTGTTGGTCCCATGTGTTGTGTAACGCATGTAAAAGAACCAATTGCACTTGTCACACTTTTTTATCGCAAATAATATGAGTAAAACCTGAGTCACAAAAATAATCTTCGTCTCAGTGAGACGAAAATTATTTCAGCATGTAAAAACGTATTAAAAACCAGTTATGATAAAAATGCAATTTTGCTGTAAAAAGTATTAAAATACTTTTTACGGCAAAAACTGAGACAAACATTATTTTTTTGTGGCATTGTTTTACTCATTTCTCTAAAACTGCAGAACCTCAGCAAGTTAGTAATTATTTTAAGGAAATCTTTCTACTATCATTATCTTCAAACAGTGTATGTAAGTTAATCTAAATCTGTGGACTTCGTGTTTTGTGTTACAAAAAGTACCCAGACCCTTAAAGCAATCAAACTCAAGTTAAAGGCAGTGGACACTATTGGTAATTACTCAAAATAACTATTAGCGTAAAACCTCTCTTGGTGACGAGTAATGGGGAGAGGTTAATGGTATAAAACATTGTGAGAAATGGCTCCCTCTGAAATGCCATAGTTTTCGAGAAAGAAGTAATTTTCCACGAATTTGATTTCGAGACCTCAAGTTTAGAACTTGAGGTCTCAAAATCAACTATCTAAACGCACACAACTTTGTGTGACAAGGGTGTTTTTTCTTTCATTATTATCTCGCAACTTCGACGACCGATTGATATCAAATTTTCACAGGTTTGTTATTTTATGCATGTTGAGATACACCAACTGTGAAGGCTAGTTTTTGACTATTGCCAATAGTGTCCACTGTCTTTAACATTTCAAGTTCCAATCAAAATTATTCAAAACTTTATTACCCTGTCAGTTTCCTTATGGTTATTGGTATTTTTTATTTTTTTTATTTTTTTTATACAGAAAGCAAGTATCTGGACCAAGAAGAATGACGGAGTTCAGTCCCGAGCTGAGAAGGATAAAGTCCTTACAGCAGAAGAAGAAAATGCATTGGATAAACCAAGGTAAATAATGTAAGATGCATGTTTCATTCCCTAAAAAAGTTTTGAAGGTAGTGCATTTTGCTCCACCAGCCATGCTCCTAGTGGATGATCCTTACAGACTTTGAAGGGGGTAACCCTGTTTCAGCCCTAGGAGTAGGTGGCTCCTAGTGGATGACACCCATGCCTACATCCTTAGGGACTGTGAAGGGGGTAACCCTGTTTCAGCCCTAGGAGTAGGTGGCTCCTAGTGGATGATACCCATGCTTACATCCTTAGGGACTGTGAAGGGGGTAACCCTGTTTCAGCCCTAGGAATAGGTGGCTCCTAGTGGATGATCCTTACAGACTTTGAAGGGGGTAACCCTGTTTCAGCCCTAAGAGTAGGTGGCTTTTGTGGATGATGCCCATGCCTACATCCTTAGGGACTGTGAAGGGGGTAACCCTTTTTCAGCCCAAGGAGTAGATGGCTCCTAGTGGATGATACCCATGCCTACATCCTTACAGACTGTGAAGGGGGTAAGTCTGTTTCAGCCCTAGGAGTAGGTGGCTCCTAGTGGATGATACCCATGCCTACATCCTTAGGGACTGTGAAGGGGGTAACCCTGTTTCAGCCCTAGGAGTAGGTGGCTCCTAGTGGATGGTACCCATGCCTACATCCTTATGGACTGTGAAGTGGGTTTCCTGTTTCAAAACAGCTAAAACTTAAAGTCACCTGGAAATTGTTTTTTTTTTCTCCAAACATAAGAGTATAATGTTGATAAACAATAACATATTTTTTTTAGTAATTGTTTGTCACGATTTATATGTTAAAAAAATACATAAATTGTTTATGGGGGTGACTCCGCCTACCCCTTTTGTGACGTCAATCGAGGCAGACCTTGCCTTGATCGAACATCGAACACATGTG
Organism: Asterias rubens; assembly: GCF_902459465.1. Lineage (NCBI taxonomy): Eukaryota > Metazoa > Echinodermata > Asteroidea > Forcipulatida > Asteriidae > Asterias > Asterias rubens. The sequence goes on along the minus strand of NC_047068.1, from coordinate 4,149,264 downwards.
GAAGTACATGCAAGTCCTAGTCGTGAGTTTGTACGTTTCGAAAAAAAAAATTTTCTTGCATTTTTCCGGCAATGCCGACCAGGTGTATTGCTGCTAAATGCAGTAAAACAACTTTAGATTGGGTCAGTTTGCAAAGTGGTCGGTCCATTGTCTTTTTTCAGCGCTGTGCAGCGAACACTTTGAACCGTTGTGCTTCGAATCCGGAAAACAATACACCACACATTTGACATGAAAAGAAAAGGTATTCTGAAACATGACACCATCCCAACAATTTTTCTTGCTAGTGGGACGTCGAAGAAGGTACCTGAAAGACGTGATGAACTTAAAGGAGCATTTGCCTGATGAGAAAACAATTTGGGTAATGTTTCAACTTTGAGGGCATGTTTTTAGCTTACACCAATCGTCAAGCGCCAAGCTATCTTGTGTTGGCACTGCATGCATTGTCCGTGCAGGGTAATCCGAGTGGACCGTCCGCACAGCAGCCATAGTGCGTGCAGACATGGTTCGTGACCATAGTTCTGTACGTATGCATCATACCGATCAGGTACCCAGTATACGAGGCCAGACTACACATTTTCTCTTCAACTATCGTGCCTCGATTGACGTCATGGACAGCGCCCTCTCGGGTCGGGCCTAACTCTCAAATTTATAAAAAAATATAAAAAAATTGTTTGGAACCTTAGTTAACTATTTATTCATATTCTACTCATCAAAACACATATTTTTATTGTTGACAAAAGCTTTATTTTGAAAAAATACCACTTCCAGGTGACTTTAAGAAAAGTTTGTTTTAACTATAATATATTCCAGGTTTTGCATCGGAGATAAATAATATAATTTGTTTACACCGATGTGTATGAAAGCACTGTATACTCAGTACTTTCCCAAGTTATACATGTGTCTGCTCTAGCAATGCAAAGGTCATGGGTTCAAATCCCACCTGAGTGATTTGCCTGTGATAGTTCTGATAAAACAGTGAGTATACAATGCCCAACACACATCTGTGTTAAAGACTCTGGACACTATCGGGTATTGTCAAAGACTAGTCTTCACATTTGGTGTATCTCAACATATGCATAAAGTAACAAACCTGTGAAAATTTGAGCTAAATCGGTCGTTGAAGTTGCGGGATATTAATGAAAGAAAATACACCCTTTTCGCACCATGGTCACACGAAGTTTTGTGCTTTGAGATGCATGATTTCGAGACGTCCAATTCTAAATCTGAGGTCTCAAAATCAAATTCGTGGAAAATTACTTCTTTCTCCAAAACTGCCTCACTTCAGAGGGAGCTGTTTCTCACAATATTTTATACTATCAACCTCTCCCCATTACTCGTAATCAAGAAAGGTTTTATGATAATAATTATTTTGAGTAATTACCAAACTGCCTTTAAAGGAACGTTACAGAAATGGTAAGAAACAAAAATCATGAAGATCACAGATTTACATAAAACTTACACGGTCTAATGATGATGATAGTAGAAAACATCCTTGAAATATTTCTGTCTGAAATGGCATATTTGATGAGAAATAAATATTCTAACTTCGCGTTTGGAGTTTATCGCTCAGTGAGCGTTTTATTCATTTTAATTTTGGCATCGATGCAATGCAAAATTTGTAATCGTTTTTTCGCTATTCTCTCATGACCCAGATGGCCGATCGATCTCAAACTTCTACAGGTTTGTCAGTTTATGTATTGATGGTGGATTACATAAAGTGCTTACACTGCCAGCAACTGTTCTGTTAGCAAAAACCAATTCTGTAATGTTCCTTCCCAAAAGAAGTAAATACCAGGTAACGATAGTATGTTTTAGTGTTTCAAGACTTGATTTTTTTGTTGTGTTTTCAGGGCAGCCTTAGAGGCCAAGTTAAAGCTCTAGGAGGAGATGTCAAAAGGAGCCATTCTGACAGCAGGTAAAGAGTTGTGCCCTTGCGCTTATTTTCCTAAAGGGTTAAACAGAACCTGTGACTGTTTTTTTTAACCATCAACTTTCTCTACTGATTCGAAGCAGACCTACACATGTATGAGCCCATCTTTAAAGGAACACGTTGCCTTGGATCAGGCCAGTTGGCCATTTATGGGAATCAAATTTTTGACTCCCTTAATTAGATTGGTGACCGTGTTTTAGTCCACGGCATACAAGGAAAACACTTTCGAGGCATGTTTGTGTGGATCATTATATTCAACTTTTAAAATATCTTTCTAATCATATGCATTTCATCGTCCGATCCAAGGTCAACGTTTTCCTTTACAGCCATTGGACCCTTTCGGTAAACAGTATTGCCCAAGGCCCACACTTCGTGTATCACAACTTCTATATCAAATAACAAACCTGTGAAAATTTAGGCTCAATCGGTCATCAGCGTCAGGAGAAAATAACGGGAAAACCCACCCTTGTATCCGCGCGTTTCGTCGTGTCATGACATGTGTTTAAAATAAATCCGTAATTCTCGCTATCGAGAATTGATATTGTTTTAACTTTATTTTCAAAAAGTAAAGCATTTCATGGAATAATATTTCAAGAGAAATCTTTTACCACTACCTTCTGTAAACCCTGTAAGTTATTTGTAAATCTGTGAACTTATAAACAAATGTTTTGTAGTATTTGGGCTCACATCCCTGTCCTTACAGAGACATTTCTATAAAAGAAAGTACAGAATTAATAGTACACAACACATTGCAATTCGATTGAATAGCTAAAAAACACAAATCATCATGCAGATGGACTAGCATTCAGGAAACTGATAAACAAACATATAATTTTACAAACATGTTAACTTCCTTTGGGGAGATACAGTTACATGACATTACAAAAATGCCTCTATGGAATTGACGCATCAAAGCATTCCATTCAAGCTGATATTTCTCAAAATCCAATAGTGTTTTTCCTAAAATTAACCTGATTTTATGTTATATTATGATAGAAGTATACTGGAGAAGGTATCCTTGTAGTACTGATACAACACTGAAACACATACAACAGCTTGGTGCAAGGAGGCATGTTCTTTTCAGTGTATGTCATCCTTTCCAGCATCCACTTAAACCCTATACTATAACATGTACAGAGTCATCTAAATCAAAAATCATATACTGTCACATTGCAAAGAAGTCCACTGGGTAGTAGACATTTTGACGATTAGGTCCATTTTTAACTTACTATTTTCATTTTTGGGGGGTTTAAGACTTTTCTTGAAGTTGGTTTTAAACGTTTAAACTCCTGTTGTTCCCAAATAAAATATTGCTGGAAAAGCAAAGTAAGAGTCTGGTGTACTTGGCCAAAATTAAAACAGTCTTTTGACTTAAGCTTTGTTGTTTAGCAAAACAATTTGCCTCAGTTTGTACTCCAAACTATGATTGCTAATATCGAAGATACGCACACCTTTCATGAATGATTCATTGCTGGGAATCGTCCTAGCTGACACACAAAAATAAAGTAGTAGTCTATACTTGTGGATTGAGCGGTAATAATGAATAAAGAGATATTTGTGTTTTCCTTGTTCTTCACAGCCAGCTGAAAAGAGAGGGGTGGATTGTTTTATCAATGGAGGGGATACATATGTTGTTGTCCTTTGTTTCGGAATCTTACTATCGTCTTCTTGTGTGCAATTTGTCCGTGTGTGTACAGACGCGACTAACAATGCGTTATACTGCCAACAAACAAACAAACTGGAATTTATTTTTTCAATTGTTAGCCTACAACAGTTAGATTGGTTCGTCAACTGTGGAGAATACTTTCTAAAACGGGGGAGGATTGTAATCGAAAAATGAGTTACTTTAAAATCCTCTAAAATCAAATTTTTTGACTGGTAAGATAATTTCAAGCCATGAGTGTGAACACTAAAAGCTAACCTATCCAAAAACAGGGAGCACTGAAAAGTTGATATACGATACAATTTTATGTATCATTGTTGAGTCTAGACTACACCTGGTAGGCCTACCTGTTTAAGTAGTGTAGGCCTACATAAGAGAAAATAATCAACAGTTTGTGCTTTTAACAACAGAGAAATTATGTTCAACTAATAAATAACTCTTTATTAGAAAAAACACGAACTCAAATACTTTCAAATGACATTGAAAGCACCTGTTGGTCCCTCTGAAAGTGCAATTTGGTTGTAGATCTATCCAGTACAATCGAAAGTTTGTTACGGATTCCTGACCTGCACCCGGTTACCTGCCCTGTGTGGTATCCTGACAACATTAATATGGAACCACAGCAGAACCTGACTATTTTTCACGTGAGAAGTCTGTTGTCTGCTTGGTTTTCTGTATTGTTTTAAATTTGATTTTTCAGGGTGAAGGACTAAACATTAGCCTTGGTATTCATCATTTTCAGATTCAGCACCCCCAAATTAGTTAAATCAGGTATGTTACCAACTTTTACTCAAAAATGCCGCTCACTTCCTTAACTAGAGCCCTTTTTGGAAATCTGGTCTAGACTAATAGACCCTTTGAAGGATTAAAAACAGAACACTGTAACCCAGTCTTTACTTATTTTGGTTTACACCAGCGGGACTTGAACCTGTGACCTCTGAATTAACTTCCCGTCTTGGTTCAGGGCAAGCTTTTGTATAGCAACCTCCAGTTGAGCAAACTCCCGTACCATTGTGCCATGCACTCTCATTGAATGTTGGGCCATTCGGGACTGAAATTTTTGCCAAAGGACACTAAAAATGGAAACAAGGTCGTCGGAATGGGGTTTTTTTTACTTGGTGTTTATCTTGGTGTCAGGAGCATTAACAATTGTTTTATCCAGAGGATTTTTGTAAAATTAGTAAATACAAAACTAAGTATCATGATTTTTTTTCTTTTTTCAAATCGGTTGTATTTGCGCTTATTGACTCGCAATTCCCGAGTATCGACCCGAACCCTGCATCTCTTACTAACTATGCAAACACTTGCCCTGAAACATTTGATGTAGCAACTGTCTCAATTGTCATAGAACTTTCAATTTAAGAAAACACCTTGTGGCTAAGCATGTCATTGTACCAGACATTGTTCAAATCTAACTTTCAAATGGCTGATCACTAATACTGAAGTCATCTTGTCACATTCCGTCTTACCCAGGGGACGATGTTGCAGATCACTTCCTGGTGGACTATGAGAAGAAGGCCATCAGTGACATGAAGGAGAAGAGAAGACTCGAGGAGGAGGAAGAGGAGGCAGCAAGGGCGGGGCAAGAGTATGAGATGGGGGCTACGGATGTACCTGGCCCAGTCGACCCTCAAGACCAATGGTAAGGAAATTCATCTAGAGGGGGGGGGGGGGGGGGGGGGGGGGGGAAGAGGAGGCAGCAAAGGGCGGGGCCAGAGTATGAGATGGGGGCCACGGATGTACCTGGCCCTGTCAACCCTCTAGACCAATGGTAAGGAAATCATCCAGGGAGGGGAAGGGGGAAAACAGGAGGCAGCAAGGGCGGGGCTGGAGTACGAGATGGGGGCCTCAGATGTACCTGGCCCTGTTGACCCTCTAGACCAATGGTAAGGAAGTCATCCAGGGAGGGGAAGGGGGAAAACAGGAGGCAGCAAGGGCGGGGCCGGAGTATGAGATGGGGGCCTCAGATGTACCTGGCCCTGTCGACCCTCTAGACCAATGGTAAGGAAATCATCCAGGGAGGGGAAGGGGGAAAACAGGAGGCAGCAAGGGCGGGGCTGGAGTACGAGATGGGGGCCTCAGATGTACCTGGCCCTGTTGACCCTCTAGACCAATGGTAAGGAAGTCATCCAGGGAGGGGAAGGGGGAAAACAGGAGGCAGTAAGGGCGGGGCTGGAGTATGAGATGGGGGCCTCAGATGTACCTGGCCCTGTCAATCCTCTAGACCAATGGTGAGGAAATCAATCGAGGGGAAAATCGAGCTAAAAATCCCATCTCATTTGCTTATTTTTGCTTTGTAGAAAATGTTTAGGTGCTTTGTCCACTTAAAGGCAGTATTAGTACTTTCGGCAATCCTCACTTGGTATATCTCTAAGTAAGTATTTATAACCATGTTTTTAAGACCAATGTCAAATCCGTCCACGTTTAGTGTTTAGTGTGGATAGTGACAGCACATTTGTCTACATTGGGTAATTAAATTGTCAAAGACAAGTATTCTCAGTTGGTGTATCCCAACATATGAATCAAATACAAATCTGTGAAAACTTTTAAAACAATCGAAGTAGCGAGAGAGTAATTAAAGAAAAAACACCATCATTGCCCAAATTTGTGTGCTTTTAGAAGCCTGAGAAAGGCTTCAGGCCTGAATGTCTTTAATTACTTGGGTGAAAAGTTGCCCCTTTCTCAAAAACTATGTTACTTCAAAGGGAGCTGTTTCTCGCAATGTTTTATACTATCAAATCAACAGCTCTCCATTGCTAGTTATTAAGTAAGTGTTTATGCTAACAATTGCTTTGAGTAATTACCATGGTGTTCAGTGGATTTTAAAGTCATACTTTCCTTGTTTTCTCTTCTTCTTTGACAGTTGAACATTCAAGGTTGGAAATATTTGTTTTAAAAACTTTGTGACACGTGGAAGCCAGCTGGTCATAAACACTGGTCATTATCAACCATTCATAAATACCCCAGACAGTTTCTCTACTCCTATTGGTGGAGAGTGCGTCACGTGGGGGTGTTTAAACGGTTGATAAAGACACAGCTGAAGCTGTTTAAGACTGGCTGGCTTCCGCAAGTCGGGCGCGCGCGCGCAAGATTATCATGCGGAACGCAAATCATAGCTATACAGCGCGTAATATATGTAAGCGCGCGCGTAATCTTTTTATAAGCGCGCGCGCGTACACACAACCCACGCGCATCAAACAGATTCTTCACAAAGTTTTTGAAAAAAATATTTCAAACCTCAAATTTTCAATTGTCAAAGTGTCTATAATTGTATTTTGTTTAAAGTTTTTTAACAAAAGGGCATTTATGAATGGGAATAAAAGAATAGTGACTCGTTCTTAAACGTCCGTTAAAAACCTTGCAGGGTCGTTGCCGTGCGATAAAGGCCCGAGCCTGCCGGTTTTAAACGGCCGTTTAAGAACTCGCCGCTACACTTTTATTCCCTTATTTAAACACCCCGCACTTGACGCGCTCTCCACCAATAGGAGTAGAGAAACTGTCCGGAGTATTTATGAATCTACATTTAAAGTCTGTACTTTCCTTGTTTTTCTCTTCTTCTCAGAATGGATTTTGTGGACACCTTAGGACGATCCAGACGCTGTATGAAGAAAGATCTTCCTGAGCTCATCAACATTGATAAACGTCTTAATCCTCAGGCATTTAGGTAAGTCCAGATTATCACCGGATATAAATGATTGGTCTCCGCGCTCGCTATTTGATTCATAATAATAATAATATAATAATAAACGAGACTTATAAAGCGCATTTTACAAAATTCAATGCGCTGGAAGAGTGCTACGGAAAAGACGATTATGAGAATAGATATGTTTTTAATTTACTCTTGAGTGTCTGGAGTGTGTTGGTGTTCCGAATATGACTTGGTAGGGCGTTCCAGCACCGTGGACCAGCGACTGAAAAGGACCGGTCCCCTGCCATTTTGTGTGTGCGAGGGATTGTTAGATTCTGGCCGGAGCAGAGCCCACTCCGGCCAGGTTTGTTGAAATTTAGCGACTCTGTAAGGTATTGTGGAAGTACGTTAGAGAGTGCTTTGTGCATGTTCACTGATGTTTTGAAGGTGATGCGTTGTTTAACTGGTAACCAGTGTAATTGTTCGAGAAGAGTGGATGCGTGTGTGTATTTGGGTTGCAAGAAAATGATACGTGCAGCATTGTTTTGGAGCCTTTGTAGACGGTCAATGTCAGCTTGCTTAATACCATTGAGGAGAGAGTTACAATAATCCAGTCTAGACAACACAAGGGCTCTGGCAGCAGCGTGGCATGTGTTTGTGTCAATATATTTGCGTATTTTGGAGATGTTTCTGATGTGATAGTTGATGGACTTGCATGTACGTGTGACGTGTGTGCTCATTGTCATGGAGCTGTCGAAAAAGACGCCTAAATTTCGCACTGTTTGAGATGGCTTAAATGTTGTGTTGTTCACGTTCACAGTCAAGTGGCTGAGAACTTTCTGGTGATGAGGGAAGCAGCAATGAAAAATTCAGTTTTGTCTTTGTTCAGAAGAAGTTTGTTTGCGATTAACCAGTTTTGAACATCAGTGATGCAGTTTGACAATCTGAAAAGAGCACATTCTGCGTCGTTGGGAATGGAGGGGTCGAAATCCATATAAATTTGGATATCATCAGCATATGTATGGTATTTGATGCTGTGTTGGCGAATAATATCACCCACAGGGCTTAAGTACATGGTAAAGGTAAGAGGACCAATAACAGAGCCCTGTGGGACGCCCAAGTGAATGTGGCTCACATCAGAGTCAGCCCCAGAAACTGTGACATGACTCGTCCTGTCATTGAAGTAGGATGTGAACCACTTCAGGGCAGTATTATGGATGCCAAACTGATTTTGGAGACGACGCAGCATTGTGCTATGATCAAGGGTGTCAAACGCAGCAGCTTTAAAAGCGGCAGCAGCTCAGACAGCGCCCTCATAGTTTGTAAAAGCACACAATTTGTGCAACATTTTGGTTTAGGAGGCCGAAAAAAATACAACTCCAAAGAAGTCACTCATACAGAGAGAACTTGGTCAACTATTCTGGTAATGAAATAAGTAGTAATAGTAATAATGAAAACTTGTAAAGCGCACTAATCCATCCTCATGGCGCTAAAAAAGTTACCCTTAAAAAGTGACTAGCACTGTGACCCTGAAGGTAGCTGTGTAGAGAAGATGATGAAGAAATTTCAGTTTTAGATGTTGGAGGAAAACCCAAACAGTTTATGTGTACAGTTCAGATTTATCCAAGTTCATGGTCTGGGTCTTGGTGTCAGACATTGGGGTCATGGTCTTGGTTCTGGAGGGACAGTCTTCTTCTTGGCCTCACAGAGGAGGTCTTGGTCTTGGTCTCCCCCTAGGAGGTTAGGTCTTTGTCTTGTCTCAGTCTTGGAGGGAAGGTCTCGGTTTTAAAGAGATGGCCTTGGTTTAAATGTTAGGAGGGAGGTCTCTTGGTCTCGAACTTGAACATGAGTTCTTGAACTTGATCTCAATTTCTTGGTCACGATCTCAGTGCGGAGGTCTTGGTCTTGATTTTAAGCTACAAGGGAAGGTCTTGTTTTTTTTTAAGAAATGAGGAGCCGAGGTCCTGGGCCTCTTCACTACCAGAACCTCAAGTTTGATGGTAAGGTGTAAGATAGGGTTCTTAAAGGCACTGGACACCTTTGGTAATTGTTAAAGACCAGTCTTCTCACTTGTTGTATCTCAACATATGCATAAAATAACAAACCTGTGAAAATTTGAGCTCAATAGGTCGTCGAAGTTGCCAGATAAGAATGAAAGAAAAAACGCCTTTGTCGCATAAGTTGTGTCCTTTCAGATGCTTGATTTCGAGACCTCAAATTCTAAATCTTAGGTCTCGAAATGAAATTTCTCAAAAACTACTCAACTTCAGAGGGAGCCGTTTCTCACAATGTTGTATACTATCAACCCTTACCCATTTCTCTTTACCAAGTGAGGTTTTATGCTAATAATTATTTTGAGTAATTATCCTTTAAATGCCCCAGGCGGCCCTCATGCCTTCCTTTTGTTACGCAGCACCAGGCGGTTTCTCTGACTCCACTCACACCTGTGTACTCACTGCATGCACTCCCTCTCTCATTTATATTTTTAGGACTCACTCCTGGATGAGGCAGTAGGTTAAAGCCATTGGACCCTTTCGGTACAGATAAAAAAATTAAAGTTCACAGATTTTCAAATAACTGACAGGGTTTACAGAAGGTAGTGGTGAAAGACTACTCTTGAAATATTATTCCATGAAATGCTTTACTTTTTCACTTGAGAAAACAGTAAAACAGTATCAATTCTCGATAACGAGAATTACTGATTTATTTTAAACACATGTCGTGACATGGCGAAACAGGTGGATACAAGGGTGGGTTTTCTCGTTATTTTCTCCCGACTCCGATGACCGATTGAGCCTAAATTTTCACAGGGTTTGTTATTTGATATCGAAGTTGTGATACATGAAGTGTGGGCCTTGGACAATACTGTTTACCAAAAGGGTCCAATGGCTTTAAAGGCAGTGTACACTATTGGTAATTACTCAAAATAATTATTGGCATCAAACCTTTCTTGGTGACGAGTAATAGGGAGAGGTTGATGGTATAAATCATTGTGAGACGTCTCCCTCTGAAGAGCCATAGTTTTCGAGAAAGAAGTAATTTTCCACGAATTCGATTTTGAGACCTTAGGTTTAGAACTTGAGGTCTCAACCGTCATATGTTGAGGTTCACAATCTGTGAAGGCTAGTCTTTGACAATTACCAATAGTGTCCACTGCCTTTAACCATCACCAGAATGTGTGTATAATGAGTGCCACATAGCGACTCTTATCTGTTAGAGAGGACAATTCAATTCAGCACTTACATTACTTTATTGGGACTCTTGGTGCTGTGGTGTACTGGGCCTAATTTCATAGAGCTGCTAAGCACAAAAATTTGCTTAGCATGAAATTTCTTCCTTTATAAAAACAAGATTACCAACCAAATTTCCACATGATTTTCAGGATAAGCAAACAACAGCTGAATACCAGTAACAAGAAATATGCAACAATGGAAATTATTCCCATCTGAAAGCACACAAATTCGTCCAACAAGGGTGTTGTTTCTTTCATCATTTTCTCGCAACTTCGTTGACCGATTGAGCCCAAATTTTCACAAGCTTGTTATTTTATGCTTTTGTTGGGATACACCAAGTGAGAAGACTGTTCTTTGACAATTACCAAATGTGTACCTTCCCTTTAAAGGCAGTGGACACTGTTGGAATTGTTGATTGTATAAAACATTATGAGAAACGGCTCCCTCTGAAGTAACGTAGTTTTTGAGAATTTTTTTTTTCCATGAGTTTGATTTCGAGACCTCATATTAGATTTTGAGGTCTCAAAATCAAGCATCTGAAAGCACCCAATTTTGTGTGACAAGGGTGTTTTCTGTCATTATTATCTTGCAACTTCGATGACCAATTGAGCTCAAATTTTAACATGTTTGTTATTTCATGCATATGTTGAGATACACTCAGTGAGAAGACTGGTCTTTGACAAACACCAAAAGTGTCCAGAGTCTTTAATGCCAGTTTTGTTTCTGTTCAGAGGTGAGAGAGATGGGTGTCGGCTGCTTTGACTTCTCAAAGGATGAGGGAGAGAGACAGAGTCAGATGGAGATGTTGAGTCATCTTAGAGACGAGGTAAGAAGATAACATGATTTTTGTGTTGATTAAGGGCAGTGGACACTATTGGTAATTGTCAAAGACTAGCCTTCACAGTTGGTTTATCTCAACATATACATAAAATAACAAACCTGTGAAAATTTGAGCTCAATCGGTCATCGAACTTGCGAGATATGAATGAAAGAAAAAAAACACCCTTGTCCCACGAAGTTGTGTGCGTTTAGATGGTTGATTTCGAGACATTAAGTTCTAAATCTGAGGTCTCAAAACCAAATTCGTGGAAAATTACTTCTTTCTCGGACACTATGGCACTTCAGAGGGTGCCGTTTCTCACAATGTTTTATACCATCAACCTCTCCCTATTACTTGTCACCAAGAAAGGTTTTGTGCTAACAATTATGTTGACACCAATAGTGTCCACTGCCTTTAAAGACCAGCATTCTCACTTGGTGTATCCCAATATTTGCATACAATAACAAACCTGTGAAAATTTGGGCTCAGTTGGTCTTCGAAGTTACAAGAAAATAATGAAAGAAAAAACACTCTTGTTGCACAACTTTCAGTTGCATAACCTCTTTCTCAAAAACTACGTTACTTCAGAGGAAAACTATGGGAAAACAGTTAAGGAGATGTTTTCTCTGCAACCTTACTAGTTTTTACGGTACTTGTAGTTTAGCACTTGGATAAGCATAGCCTGAACATCTGACGCCACACTTCGTGGCTCGCAAATAACACCAGAGACCGGCATCAAAAACTGGCGTGTGTTTTGACTTTTGTATTTCACATAGAGATACGCAGTCAAATTCCATTGCGGACTTGACAGTAGTGTACTGTTTGGGCATAATGGGTGCACGTTTATCCAATATCATTGTATCCAATGGAATCACTGGATCTAGCGGCATGGACCTGAAAGACAGACCCCCAGTCTAGGATAGGCATCACAACCAGCCCTCAACCCACAACCCGCATAATAATAATAATAATAATAATAATAATAACCTGTTTTTATATATCGCTTCTCACACCCGGAAGGCGTCCCAAAGCACTTCACATTATTACCATGGTCACTGGGCCTTAAATCACTCCTTAAACCATCTCAGCTCCCTGGTGGGGAGTATGCAGCCTGTGCAACATCAATATGCGCTACTCGGCTAAATCAATCACAAGAACCATCTCTGCCCTCACAGGTACCCATTTACCCCTGGGTGGAGAGAAGCAATTTTAGTTAAGTGTCTTACTCAGGGACACAAGTGTCACGACCGGGATTCGACCCACACTCTGCTGAACAGAAGTATCAGAGCTCGGCCATGACACCCATACATGTATATCACAACCCATAACCCACCTCGACAACCCAACAACCTACAGCAACATACCAAAGTACAACTCACTACCAACACCTCAGAACCCACAACCCTCCTCTTGCAACTTCGATGAGTAATTGAGTCCAAACATTCACAGACTTGTTATTTTATGCATATGTTGGGATACACCAAGTGAGAAGACGGGTCTTTGACAATTACCAATAGTGTCCAGTACCATGGTTAGTTTTGCGATAGCACCATGTTTAAATAAGGGAATCAATGTGTGGTGAAGAGAATTCCAACTAGTGGTTTAATCCCAACGAGGCTTGGTTCTTGATAATTTTACCGAGACGAAGTCGAGGTAAATTATAGAGAACCAGGCCTCGGCGGGTTTAAACCACTAGTTGAAAACCTATTCAACACACTTTGATTCCCATTCATAAATACCTTTTCGGTCAAAAACATCATCACTTTTTTGTCAAAAAGTAAAATAAATGCAAACATTTTAATTTTTAAAAGATTTCTTTCAACACAACACCCCTCTAGCTATGAAATGGTAAAGCCCTCCGCCCCCCTCGGGTAAACAACTCTTTATAAGGGAATGTTGTGCGCGTATCGCGTGATGTAGCACATCTGTTTCAGCCATTGTTCTCTACCAATAGGAGTGAAGAAACTGCCTTATAAGAACAGGTGCAAGGTCGCGTGCCACGCCCATGAATTAACACTTTTTACCGGTCATAAACAAAGGTTTATACACACCCACGTGACGCGCTCTCCACCAATAGGAATAGCAAAACTGTCTGAGGTATTTATGAATCTCTTTTTGAGTAGAGTTGGTTCTGAGAAGAACCGTTGGTTGACAACTCAACGATTGTCAACCACCAGTTCTTTTCAAAACTACTACTCTCATTGAGATTTACACAAGCCTCCCCTCATGAAATAAAAATTGTGATGCGATCTAAACCCATCACAAGGTGATGAAAGTATTCATTTCTGAGTTAATTTATATACATGAAATTTAAGGGGACACTCCACTCTATTCGTATCTACCTCTACCTCCATGGTAGGACCAAGGGTGGATTTCACAAAGAGTTAAGACTTGTCTTATCTCGAGTTAGGACGAGTTACTCGTCAGTTTGTAATATCTTCTAGGACTATAGTCCTAAGTTAGGAATAGTCCTAACCCTTTGTGAAATTGACCCAGTTGGCCTTGGTTTGAGAAATCAAGCTTTAAAGTTCCAAATGCACATTGATACAGATGTTTTTCAAGAATACAGTTGGAATATCGTTTTATGCGATCGTTTCTTTTTTCAGACGCTTGGTCAGAGAACCAAGAGTGACCAGCTTAAAGCGAAACGCAAAGCGGCCCTCAAGGCCCGACTAGATAAAGTGAAGCAGCGTAACCGAGCCAAGGGGGAGATAGTTGAGGAGGAGGGCGATAAGGACCATCAGGAGGAGGAGGAAGATGCGAGGATGAAGGAGGAGTCAGAGTCAGCGAGACGGAGACAGAAGGAGGAGGATGAGAAGAGATTAGCAGAGAGGCTGAGCAGAATGGCGCCGGCGAGACCTTGGGATATTGGAAAAGGTAGGGTACCCTTCTTCATCTTCTTGTTCTTTTTAGGGCGTTTGTGTCGTTTTCTTGATGCGGAAGGCTCTAGCAAAGTATTAGACTCAAGGTACATTAAAGCCATGTTCCCATTGGACTTTTCCTTCAGCTGTCACGTGGAAATTTACCGTGACTGGCTTTTGCGTAATTCTACAGTGCGTTCCCACCTAGACTTATATTCCGCAGCGTTTGCAAAGTTTTTTACAGCGTGGTCGCGGTAGGTTTACAGCAAGGAGCTGTTCCCGTTGCACTTTCTAGATAAGTTACAGTGGCTGTGCCGAAGTCTTCTGCGCCCTCTTTCCGCTTGTTAGTTTTACATCACAGTTGCGGTAAATTGACAGGGTCAGTTTACCATGCGTCCCCTTGGATTGTATTGTCATTCTACAGAGAAGTTGCAGTATTTAAACCAAAAACAGTCCATTTGGGAACACGTTTTTGTAAACATACATCAATTTTTCGCTATCTTTGTGAGGACTTTCCTTTGTCCCTCTAACTAAACACTCTCCATAAGAGCATGAGAAAATGTGAGGATGTAAAAATACAAAGGAGTCTAGTGCGAGGACAGCATTGCTCGTTTTGAGTTCCTTTGTTCTACTGTCCCCTCTCTTCCGATGAAACCATGTCATCGAATTCAATGAATTAAAACTCTGGTGTTTCTGATCAGCAGAGTGTGGGTTCGAATCCCCAGCCGTGACACTTGTGTCCTTAAGCAAGACACTTAACCATTGCTTCGTCCTTCGGATGGGACGTAAAGCCGTTGGTCCCATGTGTTGTGTAACGCATGTAAAAGAACCTAGTGCACTCATCGAAAAGAGAAGGGGTTCGCCCCGATGTTCCTGGCTGTGGTTGCTTAATGCGCCGTAGCACCTTGTAAACCCTTATAAGGTGCTAACTAATTGGGTCTCAACACTCATCACTGCAATAGCCTATCTTTCTGAAAGTTTGTATATACTCAGCGCCTTGAGTACCTCGTTAGGTGGATACGTGCGCTATATAAGACTTCGATATTATTATTATGTATTGTATGTTGATAAACCTTGTAAACATGGTAAAAGAAGAACATGCACTAAACCTTGTGGAGAGTTAGGATTTCAGAGTCTTGTTGTGATTAAAGGGGCTGTTTCATGATCAAAGCAGATCTGTGGCTGTACATAGTATCATGAACTCTCACCTGCATGTTTGCGTGTACTCGCCTTAGATATGATACCGAGGGAGGGCACATGTGTGACCTGTCACAACAAAATGAGCTAAAAGTCGGAATTTAAAATAAATTAGCTATTCACATCTCTGAATTCTGCAGATCAAGAGCTTTCCAATCAAGAGCTTTCCAATGTTATAAGCCTACATGCCATGCTGCTGTTAGAGCCCTTGTAACGTCTCGTCTCGATTATGCTAACTCTCTTCTCTATGGAATATCATCTGTTGACTGTCAACGCCTTCAACGGCTCCAACCGTATCAACTTCAAAATACTTACCCTAGTCTTCAAATGTCTCAATACCGCCTCTGCGCCTTCATACCTAACGGATCTCATTCAGTTGTACAAACCTAACAGATACCTCCGGTCATCTACTGACACCAGACTACTTGTCATCCCCAAAACACGCACCACTATTGGGGAAAAAAGCTTCCACGCTGCTGCCCCCAAACTCTGGAATGATTTACCTCGCAGCATCCGCCACTCTAGCTCACTAGCAGCCTTCAAGAAATCTCTCAAAACCCACCTGTTCAACTGATTTGCTTGCTTTTATTTATTCTTTGCTTTTTGTTATTTTGTGTGTACAGCGCTGTGGTACTTTCCCCTGTTAGTAAGAGCGCTTTATAAATACCTTGTATTATTATTATACAACACTTGGGGTGACAATAATCCTCCAAGTCGACAGAGCTTGTGGAAACTTGAGAGTTCTCACTTATCTAATGAGAAAGATTTGACTTTGACCGTCTGTAATGGGAAATGGCACAATGCGACTTATAGCTCATTTCGTTGTGACAGGTCACATATATGTACAGTAATTCATGAATCCGTTTAAAGCTACAGGCCTGTTGAGTATAACACAGCCCCTTGGAACCTAACCTTCCTAAAACCTTCTACATCCTCTTTGCTGAAATAAACGATTCAGAAGGACTTTACACCGCAATAACAATATTGTACCAGGGCTGTGTTTTGAGAACGTTGCATGGAGGGAGGTTTTGTCTTCTTGGTCACGTTGCATGCTGAACCAAATTGTTAGTCCAAATGTAGCACATATCAATGCGCAGTTCAATCTGGCACCGCGTGTGCGCACATGTTTTTGTTTTTAAAGGCAGTGGACACTATTGGCAATTACTCAAAATAATTACTATCATAAAACCTTACTTGATTACGAGTAATGGGGAGAGGTTGATAGTATAAAACATTGTGAGAAACAGCTCCCTCTGAAGTGACGTAGTTTTCGAGAAAGAAGTAATTTTCCGCGAGTTTGATTTCGGGACCTCAGATTTAGAATTTGCGGTCTCGAAATCAAGCATCTGAAAGCACACAACTTCGTGTGACCATGGTGCGACAAGGGTGTGTTTTTCTCTCATTAATATCTCGCAACTTTGACGATAGATTGAGCTGAAATTTTCACAGGTTTGTTATTTTATGCATTATAATGTTGAGATACACCAACTGTGAAGACTAGTCTTTGACAGTTATCAATAGTGTCCAGTGTCTTTAAAATGGCTGCAAATTACTAGTACATATAGGTTTGCGGTAACGCCATGTGTGTATCTGCTTGCCGGTTAGAGTTTGTTCTTAGAGAACTGTCTTGCTTAATTCTACTTCCGTGGAGTAGATTGATCGGGAGACTTCCCAGTTCAATCTGGCACCGTGTGTGCGCACATGTTTTTGTTTTTAGCAAAATGGCTTCATAAGTACTCGCAACACAAATCAGGTATCAGTTGCAATCGCCAAAACGCACCCCTGATGTCAACTGAAGATATTGAAGACTTTGTTAAACTTTTATAATCAGGTAGCTGTCATTTAAACTAACAATTTGTTTACAATTCTTATTTATAAACAGAAGAGTCGCAATGGGACAGGGTGAAGAAGCAAGTACATGAAGAGCGCCCTCAAGAGTTTGCTCCTCCACAGCAGTACAACTGGATGATGCCATCGATGAGACAAACTCCAAAGAAGAAGAGCAAGTTTGCGTCCACAGAAAGTTGCGACGACACGCTTAACACGTCAAAACAGCCGCAGGAGTTCGCTCCTCCTAGTAATTCTGCAAAGTGGAACATGAGACAGGGTTTGTCTGCAAGTACTTCGTTAGAGGCCAAGAATTCTAAGGATCAAGGCAGCAGGCTGGGGAATTGAACCAAGAACCGCAAAGAACTGAAGAAGATTTCTGCCGTGGAGGTAGCCTGATCATCTGACGTCATTCTTCAAGGCTCGTGAATAACACCAGAGAGTGGCCAAAAACCGGCGTGTAGTTGACCTCTGACCTCTGTCGTTTCACATATAGATACGCAGTCAAATTACATTGCGGACTTGAGAGCAGTGACTATTTGGACATTATGTCACTGCATGTGAATTGTATCCAATGGGAATCACTGGATCTAGCGGCAGCGACCTGTCTTTATCCTTGCGGATAAAGACAGGGGCCCAGTCTACCATGGAGGGATCGGAGCTAAGGTAGTTGGTGCGGACTCTATAGCACAAGCTTTGTTTTTCTTCCGTAGTAAGGCAAAGAAGTAGGACTCAATAGAGGCCACAATTTGACAATATTTGATAAAGGAAAACACTAGTCGAAAAGTAACACTGAATTTTCAGGTTGTATTATTAAAACCTCAGAAATTTACAAAGGGTTCCCCCATGGCAGATTCTTTTCCAAAGTGTAAGTCTACGTTTATTGAGGGCAAAAATTTACAAAATCTCAAACATATTTATCAATTTTGGGCTAAAAATTGAAGGAAAACAAATCTCAAGGGGTCATAAGTCCAGTTGTATTATCAAATTTTAGCCAAACATTAAAAAAACGACAAGGGGTAAAGTCCTGTTGTTTTATCTTGATAACTTAGCCTTGTGAACTTTGCGCTCGAAATAAAATCACAAGACTATAGCCTTGTAAATTTTTCGCTCTAAAAAAATCATAAGGCCTTGTAATCTTTTCGCTCAAAAAGAAATTACAAAGCTATATATATATAGCCTTGCAAAAAAGAGCAGAGTCTTTCTCGAAGGCTAAATTACTATAATTCGGCCAACTAAAAAAAATAAGTAAAAAAAACATAACGTGCAAGAATGTTGTGATTGTTGTTATAAATTTGTCTATTATTGTTACGCAATAAACCAGTCGGGCGTGACCGGTGGCTGGGCAGCATCCTGCGGCCTGGCCATGCGGCAGTCCGTTGCCCACCAGTCTTCGTCGTTGTGGTATAATTCTTAGCTCTCGTGTCGACCAGTCCAACAGGACTCTAAAAAAATCATAAGGCTATAGCTTTGTTAACTTTTCGCTCGAAAAAAATCATAAGGCCTTGTGAACTTTTTGCCCTGAAAAATTTCATAAGGCTATATATAGCCTTTAAACTTTATGCAAAAAAAAAATCATAAGGCCTTGTGAACTTTTCGCTCTTTAAAAATCCATAACTTTTCGCTTGTGAACCTTTTGCTCCAAACGAAATCACCGGGCTATTATTAACCTTGTTAACTTTAACCTTGTTAAATCATAAGGCCTTGTGAACTTTTCGCTCTAAAAAAATCATAAGGCCTTGTGAACTCTTCGCTTGAAAATAAAATCACCAGGCCTTGTGAGCTTTTCGCTCGAAAAAAATCTTAAGGCCTTGTGAACTTTTCGCTCTAAAAAAAGTCACAAACTAACCCTTGTGAACTTTCCGCCCGAAAAAAACTTTTCGCTCGACAAAAATCATAAATCTATAGCCTTGTGAACTTTTCGCTTGTGAACTTTTCGCTCTAAAAAAAATCACCAGGCCTTGTGAGCTTTTCGCTCGAAAAAAATCTTAAGGCCTTGTGAACTTTTTGCTCGAAAAAAAAAATCATAAGGCCTTGTGAACTTTTCGCTCGAAAAAAATCACAAGGTAAACTTACCCTTGTGAACTTTTTGCTCCAAAAAATCCATAACTTTTCGCTTGTGAACTTTTTGCTCGAAAAAAAATCATAAGAATTGTGAGCGATTGTAGCCTTGTGAAATTTTCGCTCTAAAAAAATCATAAGGCCTTGTGAACTTTTCGCTTGAAAAAAAATCACAAGGCTTTGTGTTTTTTTTGCTTGAAAAAAATCATAAGGCCTTGTGAACTTTTCGCTCGAAAAAAATCATAAGGCTATTATAGCCCTTTAATATTTTTGCTCTTAAAAAATCATAAGCTATAGCCTCGTGAACTTTTCGCTCTAAAAAAATCATAAGGCCTTGTGAACTTTTTGCGCGAAAAAAATCATAAGGCCTAGTGAACTTTTTGCTCGAAAAAATCATGAGTCTTTAAACTTTTTGCTTTAAAGGCAGTGGACACTATTGGTAATCACTCAAAATAATTATTAGCATAAAACCTTTCTTGGTGACAAGTAATGGGGAGAGGTTGATGGTAAAAAACATTGTGAGAAACGGCTCCCTATGAAGTGCCATAGTTTTCGAGAAAGAAGTTATTTTCCACGATTTGATTTTGAGACCTCAAGTTTAAAACTGGAGGTCTCGAAATCAACCATCTAAATGCACACAACTTCGTGACAAGGGTGTTTTTTTGAGCTCAAATTTTCACAGGTTTGTTATTTTATGCATACGTTGAGACACACCAACTGTGAAGGCTAGTCTTTGACAATTACCAATAGTGTCCAGTGCCTTTAAAAAAATCATAAGGCCTTTTCGCTCCAATGTGTACTTTTCGCTCGAAAAAAATCATTGTGAACTTTACGCTCGAAACAAAATCATAAGGACTTGTGATCTTAGCACTCGACAAAATTCATAAGGCCTTGTGAACTTTTCGCTCGAAAAAAATCACAAGGCCTTGTGAACTTTTTGCTCGAAAAAAATCATAAGGCTATATCTATCGCCTTTTAACTTTTTGCTCAACAAATATCATTAGGCCTTGTGAACTTTTCGCTCTAAAAAAATCACATGGCTAAAGCCTTGTAAACTGACAACCGACATCAAAACTCAACAACTTCCACCTTGTGAACTTTTTGCTCCAAAAAATCCTAAGGCCTTGTGAACTTTTCGCTCTGAAAAAATCACGGGCTAAAGCCTTGTAAACTTAGCTAAAAAAAAAATCATATAGCCTTTTAACTTTTTGCTCAAAAACAAATCACAAGGCTTGTGAACTTTCCGCTCAAAAAAAATCATAAGGTTATTTTAGCCTTTTAACTTTTTGCTCGAAAAAAAAATAATAGCCTTGTGATCTTTTCGTTAAAAAAAAATCGTAAGGCCTTGTGAACTTTTTGCTCAAAAAAATAGCCTTGTGAACTTTTCCCTTGAAAAAAATCATAAGGCTTAATGATAAAAATGCTGGACTTTACCCCTTATAGTTTTTAAAGTTTCACCCCAACTTTCAAGTAAAAATAAAAAATAACAACTTCCTAATTATTGCTTCAAATAATTATTACTGGTTTCTGTTTCATAACAAAGGCTTCAGAAAAGCCTTACTGCATCATAAAGAGCACAACATTGCACCTGAAAAAAAATAGGCAAAAGTTGAGAAAAGTGCTGGCCTCACCCCCTATGATTCTTTCAAATTTTAGCCAATAAAATAATGCCGTTTGTACTACATCACGCGCATGCACATCGGGCAAGGCATGCTGGGAAAAAATGTTACCTCGTCCCCAGCGCCTTGCTTTAGACTGGCCGCTGGGTATGGGGCCGAGAGAAGGACAAAATGGTGCGACGAGATCGATCACCCCTGGGAACGAGGTTGATGAACCCCTTTACTCCCCGCGGCCATTTTGTTTCTGAGCGCGGGCATTGTGTGTTCCACGTGTGTGTGGAGAAAAAACATATTTTCTGCAACTATTTAGGCCTACATCGAATACCGACATCAAAACTCAACAACTTCCACGATGAGAACTGCACGGATGTTCATAGAATCTTTTTAATCAGGTAAATGATTCATGTGTTAATGCAAAAGAGGAAATTTGAGGGGTTTTCTAAGACAAGATTGTCTTGGCAATATGTATGTAACAGTCAAATCATTGTCAGCTTATGATACCCAAGACAAATTCGAAGAAACATAGATTGTGTTAAAATGTTTATTAAACCACTGAATTCTCGCTCAATACAAGTGAGGAAAATATTGTTATGGACGGATAGACCCACATCGATTTTGCTGATGATTTCTGACGCTTTACACTATACGTTTTTTGTTTCTTCAACTCCTTCAATGCAAGTTTTAAGACTAAAAGAGTAAAATCACAGGGTGCACATATTTTTCTTCAAATTGTTTTCTTGTGTGTTGGGAATTAGATTTGACGACATGAAGTACTGTACATGTCTAGCCCTGGTAGGACGTCAGTCAGTGCCACTGTAAAATTATTCGCATTGGTACGGGACCTTTATACCCTGGACTCCGTCGCGTTGCCTGCATCGGAGGAGTCCAATCTGGGCTATGTACATGTCATGTGTATGTGGAGACAATTTAAAGGCCCCTGAACATGCTGTCCTGAAGTAATTTTCCCAATGCCTTATGCTTTCTATATCCCCTCATTTGTATGAACACTAATTTACATCCATACTCTAAATATAATTTTGTTCTTTTTCAGAGTTCGTGGAATCTGATGTTTCCCTTTCATCAAGTGTATGCTGCCTCTCCCTGCATCTTAGCAGTCTTTACAGCCACAACAGCAGTCAATGAGGTACAAAGCCTCAACCATTCTGTAAGGCAACCAAAATGTATCATTTTCTATTACTAGCTGTAGTGCCAGAATAATTTACACATTTGCCAAACTTTCTCTCATACTTTTTTTTCTCCTAAGACCCAAATTATTTAGGACTTCGTTTTTTGTTGGGCCTCCGAAGAATCAGTTAAAATATTTCTATTACAAACTTTCATTTAGGTCAGCCCCCAAAGATTTTGAGAGAAAAAATTAGTTTGATAATAAAGCATTCTATTAAATAGCAGTACAGTTTATCTGATACATGGTAGTTACTCCAAAAACTAATTACCATGAAAACGTTAGAGCACTGGTCATATTACAAAAATGTTGTTGGAAAAACACCCTTTAAACTCAAATGTAGTTTTAGGGAAAGTGGTAATTTTTTGAATCTGAGGAAGGCTTCAGGCATAAAGCTTTTCTCATGCATCTAAAAGCACACAATTTCATGCATGGAATATTGGGTTTTCTTTCATAATTTGTTTTCAACTCTGATGACCATTCTAGCCAAAACTTCCATTGGTTTGTTATTCATGCATTTATTGAGGCACACCAAGTGAGGAGACTGTTGTTTGATAATACCAAAATTATCCCAAACCTTAATTATTTTCTAAAAGTTGTTTTTAATTAATTCATCAACACCAAGAAGGCATCAGAGTTATAAGCTATTCATAGAACCAATAATTGTCAAAATATTAGGATTCATCAGAAAATAATAAGCGAACCAGACTAGATTGTTTATTTGAATTTTCAAGACTTTATTTGAACAAACTTTAAATGTCTTCCAAAGAAAGAAAACAATAACACTCAATTAGTGCATCCACACTGTTAGACATTACCCCCACCCACCCCAACCTCAAGAACTTAATTATGACTGTGCTGTATGTTATGTTTCCTTAATGTTTTAATTAAAACAAATTTTGTTTTTGTGGGTGCTTTGGCACTCCTATTGCTTCCTTACTATTCATTTTGATAGTTGCTTAAATTGATGGTTGGAAATTATGCCAGTTGATGTGTTATTACTGTTTGAAAACCTCATTGAAATTATTTCAAAATGTTTTTTTTTTGTAATGCACTTGTCAAGTGCCACAATTCAAATATTGTATTTGTAAAATCAAATACAGCTTTCAATTCATACTATTTTTTATTAAAAGTATTGAAAATGTGTAGTTTCAAAATTAAACTTAAACCCCCAAAATATCCGAGAAGAAATATCAGCTGGCAAATGACAACCATAGCTAAGAAATATAAATGATCAACCAAGGAAGAAATGTAACCTGTTTTATCCAAAAGGAGTCTACATGGCTAACAAAAAAACTAGTTTCATGAATTAACTTTTTGGTTTCTGCAAACTTGCAAAATATTTTTTTTTTGCTTTTTCTTCACCTTACAAGAACTCAGAATATTTACAGAATCAAAGCGTTTTTTGTTTCTTTTCAAACAAATCTAATTAAATTTGACTCCTTTATGGTTTACAGGTTGCATTTCTTACTTATAAAGAAGGTACAACATTGGTATTCATATACTGCATATAGAGTGCACAAATTTTGACACAAAAAACGTTATCTCAAACTTGCAGCGTTTTCATAACACATTTCTTTATTTATTGTTTAACTCAATACAGTTTTTACATCAAGTGGACATTTAGATGAATGTTTACTTGCATGCTTACCAAAATTGAAGGTAATGCATGTTCACTAAATTCCCGCAATAAATTTATAAGTTCCATTCACAATAGCGTAACTACCAATGTTGTATCTTCTGTAAAGGCCGCATCTTATAGCTTGTTCTGTGACTTTATAATCTCAATCTTGGAAAGTTTTTGAAGTCCACAAAGGGACACAGAGAGTCGAAAATTACTAAGTGTTTTTGTTAAAAAATGACTAAGTCCAAAAAAAGACTAAGTACAAACATTAAATATGAGTTTCTGTTCAAAAAATGTCTAAGTACAAACAGTGGCTAGTTTTTTGGTCGAAAAAATGACTAAGTCCACAATAGGACACAGAAAGTCAATAATTACCAAGTGTTTTTGTAAAAAAAATGACTAAGTCCAAAAAAAGACTAAGTACAAACATTGACTATGAGTTTCTGCTAAAAAAATTACTAAGTACAAACAATGGCTAGTTTTTTGGTCAAAAAAACGACTAAGTCCACAATAGGACACAGAAAGTCAATAATTACCAAGTGTTTTTGTAAAAAAAATGACTAAGTCCAAAAAAAGACTAAGTACAAACATTTAATATGAGTTTCTGCTCAAAAAATGACTAAGTACAAACAATGGCTAGTGATTTGGTCAAAAAATGACTAAGTCCACAATGGGACTCCATTTTATTGTTATTTAAAGTCACAACAAGCTATAAGATGATACCTTTAATAAGGGGCTGTATTCCATTTTGATGTACCTAGCTATATAATCTAATGGTAATTTGAATTTGACGTCTTGTACAAGTGTCATGTGCAAATTTCTAGTTGATTACATTGTTGGTGTACATTACTTTGGGATACAGTCTCTTCTGCACCCCTATAGGGGGTGCACTTGGTTGATCAATATTTTAATAATAGGGGGGGTAGGGCCAAACTTTTTACGCAGTTAATTTCGAACCGTACAACGGCACGAGAAATATTTTTGGCTGACTTAGTCTATATAAAAAAGGCGTTTTTTAAGGGATTTTTTTGATTTTTTTAAGCACCACTGAACTGTAGAAGCAGCAGAGTTGCGCAAACGTGTGTGCCGGTCGGTGTGGCCAACTACTATCTAGAAAGTGAAGCGACTTAATGATCTAAGTATTAATGGAAGGAAAGCATTTTATTAAGTTAAATCAAGTAAATGTTTCATTGATAGTCTGTTTTACCAATGTCCTGCCTTACATGATTGACAAACTAAAAAGATTGTTTTTTAAAAGTCCGAAGCCAAAAACAAACTTAAGATTTTTTTTTTCAAAGTCCAAAACACAAGTCAGAAAGGATTCTGTTGCCCGTTAAAATGTTTGATGAATCTGTATCAAGTGTACCATCGGACGTCTCCCCCTGTTCGGGCAAACACGTCGCTAAGTTCTTGGAGTAAAGTTTCAAGTTTGAATTTTGGTTGAAGTGTAAAAAGGACGCTCCCACTCCGTCACCGATTGAGTCCTGTACCATCAGAATAATGAAGACTTCAACCCAGATGATGATGCGCTGATCAGAGAAACAAGATTCCAACATGGCGGCTGAAAAATTTTGTGAAGTTTTGTGATAAGCACAAAAAAACAGAACAGCATACTCAGGAATGTATTGGTTTCACTTGCATTAGAAGTACTACAATTTTTCATAAATTTGTTTCAAATCAATCATAAGTTTTGGATTTGTTAAAACATTGCAACATTTTAACAGTGTGTGTGATTACACGTTCAAATGAAGTCAAATTTCAAAGTCAAAAATTAGGTTATACACAAACATCAGATTTCCATCTTCATTGCATTGAGTATCATTACAGGAGATATTGTAGATGACATTGGGTTTATGGAGGATATCTAGACTGAGAAAAAAACAACTAACCTATCTCTAAACAAATTCTAAACTCTTAAGTACAACAAAGTTTCAAATCCTACGGAACTACAAATTGCTAATGAAGTCCCAATAAAGTATTGAACATCTAGGATCAACAACTACTCCTACTGATTAACTTCATGTAAGCCTGCAAACCAACAACTGCATGCTAGTGATTTTCGCACCAATTTTAAATTACAATGTTTTTGCGTAAAAATGAGTCCGACATCGATGTCGGAAAATTAAGGTTTTATCAGTGACGATAAGATCGCCCTATTCCTGCTGTGTCTTTTTGGCATAATATTCATAACAAAATCAATCTAACAAACAAATTGAGAAATAACTAATTTAGTTATTTGTTTAATAATTCTACACTAATACTGGACTAGTGTTTATGCTTCGTATAACTACCTAGCCATGTGACAAATTACTATGTTTGTTCCGAGGTTTAACTGAATAAGTCTACACTAATACGCTAATAAACACCTAGTTTGATACATTGTACACTTCGCTGTTGTACATGTTGAGACGTTCTCATGTTAACCATAAAAGAATTTAAATTATTGATGGACATCGCACAAAATTTGTCTCGTTTCAAAGAGATCTTAAAAATAAAATAAAATACAATTGTTGTACTGACAAAAAACTAGTAGGTTGCATTTGTTCCCAACAGTTCTACGGGTTACATATCTTAAACTTGCCAACTCTTTTTAGAACCTGTCAAAATATTAATGACCAAGTGTCTTGGTCACTTTAACATCCTAAATAACTAGAGAAACAAGATTCAAACATTGCGGCTGAACAAATTTTATGAGTGTTTGTAAACCGCCCGAGTGTCGTCACCATATTCAGCTGGAAAAGGGTTAACCAGTTGTAAAAACTGTTTACAATTATCAATAATTAATACCCTGAAGGATTGAAAACACCTAGTGCAGCTAAATTACTATGTTTATGAAAAATGTATACAAATCATGCACACCACAGTGGCAGTATTTGTTAAAAAAGCAATGTCTATTGGTCAACATCATTTTGTAAATCATTTCCTCAACTGATTGTCGTTAACATACCTACTGTAGAATCTGTCATAAAGCTGACCACTCAAAACGTACAATGGACAACCTAGTTAATTGGTCACTGAAACAGACCAATAGTTAACGTCATAGACTGAATATTGTCAACCAGTTCAACAGGGGTTTTAACTCAATCTAAAATCTAAACACTATTCTAACTGAGGAAGGAGTGTACACACAACCTACTGTGGCTGAGAATTGAACCGGTTACAATTACCTAATGCACAACGGCATCTATCTAAGCGATGATATTTCTTCTATAAAGGACCCTGTTAACTTCCTACACAATCCCAATGTCATCTTTGATATCTCCTTTTGATACAGTAAAAACTTCTTAACACAAGTGAAACCAATGTAAAAGCCTGAGTACCTGATTGAAATGTGAATAGCCATGTTCAGAATCTTGTTTCTCCGACCCTCGCACCAACATCTGGGTAGAAGTTTCCGTCATCCGTCAAGTTCAGAGGCTCCCTCAGATCAGAAGAGGATGTCCAGTGTAGAGAAGTTGCTCAAAAAGTAGACCCGTTTACACAGGAACAGTATAGAGAGACGGGTACCAACTTAGGATAACAAAATGATCAGGTAAAAAATGTGCAAAAAAGTGCAATGGTCCTCAGTCCTTGACACTTTTGATACAGGCCCCCAAAGACTTCAACAGGCAACCAAATCCTTTCTTTCTTAGGTTTCGTTTTTTTGTCGGAGATCGAGAAAGTTGAAATAGTTTGTCAATCATGTAAGGTAGGACACCGGTAAGACAGACTACCAGCGCCACATTAACAAGATTTCACTTAATAAAATGCTTACCCAACCATTAACTCTTGGTTCATTAGGTCGTCACACTTTCCAGATAGTAGTTAGCCACACCGACCGGCACACACGTTTGCACAACTCTGCTGCTTCTACAGTTCAGTGGTGCTTTCTACAGCATTTAATGAATGGTAACCAATTAATTTACTACACAATTTTTCAAATTATAAAAACAGCCAAGTACAACATTTACAATCCTTGAGTTGAAATAAAGTTATCTCTGAGATTAGATTTTTTTTTGTATCAGCTGATGCAAAAAAAAACCTCAATAAAATTTAGAACTGTTAACTATTACTGTCGCAGCAATGCAAAGAAGAAAAAAAAAACATTTTCAAATGAAGTTTGTGACTGTTTCGTAAAAAATATTGTACTTTTTAATTTTGAATTTGGACAGGTGTAAATCACACTCGTCCAAACATGTCATGCCTAAAATGAATAAATTTGGTTAAATTGATGACGTACTCGTATTTCATTTTGAGTTTGGACAGGTGTGCATCACACTTATCCAAACATGTCGTGCCAAAAAGGAATAAATTTAGTTAAAATGATGGCATACTTGTAAGTCGTGAAGATTGGTCCCAAGAATACAACTTTAGGATGTGTTCCGCTTGCATTAATTGTATTGAGTGCAAGTTGTACTTGGCTTTACAATCATCAAAGTTTCAATATAGGACCAGAGACACTCCCACAATTTGAGTCACAGGCAAATTTTACAGAAAACACCAATTTCTGTAAAATTTGCTAAGATATTCCAACTCTGGGAAAAATCTAGAAAAGAAGAGTTTTTAAAGTGAGCAAAGTTTTAAAAGTAGTAGCGGGAAAAAAATTTGCCAAGAGAGTAAAAAAAAAAATAAATAAGAATTTTGTATTTTGGGAAGTTAAGTCGAGCATTCTATATGAAAAATGTACGCATTTTGTATATAAAGTAATGTGAACTCATTTCGTGGGAATGTCTCAATAAAGATAATTTATGTAAAATACACAAATATTTTGCAGTTGTGACCCAAATTACCAAAAAGGACAAATCTTTTCGCATTGTCGTATTTCTTGTCCCAAAATTAAGTTTAAAGCCAAAATTAAGAATAGCTTTGACAGTAATTTATTTTGCGTGTGTGGCCAACACAAAGAATGATAAGCGAAATGTTTCACGTAATGATTTGTCTTCTTTTTGTGAAGTTGGATCACAGATGCAGTCAAATGCACAATCATGAATAAATCCAGGCCTGATACTTCACGGAGGCAACGAAGGCGATAGCCTCGATGCCCCTGGTCATTGCCTTGGTGCCCTTGAAATGATCCAGTACAGATTTACAATTTCCTCATAGGGTGCGTTTTACCAAGGAGAAAATGCTCTGGTGCCCTTGCCTTTTCAAAAAAGAAGCATACAGGCCTGTTGGTCTATAGAAACAATTCACAACACATGATTCAAGATTTATCATTGTGTTATTGGAACAAATACCCCAGGTGGGAAGGGGGGGGGCACAGGTAATATGGCAAGTGGCCATTTCTGACATACAGCCGCAAAGGTTTACAGTAATCTTACCCCACAGAAGAAGGGTCAGTGGTCACACGGCAGGTGGATTAATAGAAAGTACCAATCATTTCCCCCAGGTAGGAAGGGAAAAAGGTCATGTATGTACATATGAACCTCAACATTTAGTTTGCTATGACCCAATCCCTAGCAGAAAGGGATGAAAGTCACGTGTGATGGTAGTGGTACAACAGTAAGCCACTGATGTAAAACGTTACTAAGTTTGCTGCGACACAATCCCTAGCAGAAACGGATGCAAGTCATGTGTGGTGGTAGTGGTACAACAGTAAGCCACTAATGTAAAACGTTACTAAGTTTGCTGCGACCCAATCCCTTGCAGAAAGAGATGAAAGTCATGTATGATGGTAGTGGTACAACAGTAAGCCACTGATGTAAAACGTTACTGAGTTTGCTGCGACACAATCCCTAGCAGAAACGGATGCAAGTCATGTGTGGTGGTAGTGGTACAACAGTAAGCCACTAATGTAAAACGTTATTAAGTTTGCTGCGACCCAATCCCTTGCAGAAAGAGATGAAAGTCATGTATGATGGTAGTGGTACAACAGTAAGCCACTGATGTAAAACGTTACTGAGTTTGCTGCGACCCAATCCCTTGCAGAAAGAGATGAAAGTCATGTATGATGGTAATGGTACAACAGTAAGCCACTAATGTAAATCGTTACTAAGTTTGCTGCGACCCAATCCCTAGCAGAAAGGGATGAAAGTCATGTGTGATGGTAGTGGTACAACAGGAAGCCACTAATGTAAAACTTGTTTAAGTTTGCTGTGACCCAATCCCTTGCAGAAAGGGATGAAAGTCATGTGTGATGGTAGTGGTACAACAATAAGCCACAAATGTAAAACTTGTTTAAGTTTGCTGTGACCCAATCCCTAGCAGAAAGGGATGAAAGTCATGTTTGATGGTAGTGGTACAACAGTAAGCCAATAATGCAAAACGTTACTAAGTTTGCTGCGACCCAATCCCTAGCAGAAAGGGATGAAAGTCATGTATGATGGTAATGGTACAACAGTAAGCCACTAATGTAAAGCGTTACTAAGTTTGCTGCGACCCAATCCCTAGGAGAAAGGGATGAAAGTCATGTGTGATGGTAGTGGTACAACAGGAAGCCACTAATGTAAAACTTGTTTAAGTTTGCTGTGACCCAATCCCTTGCAGAAAGGGATGAAAGTCATGTGTGATGGTTAAGTTTGCTGTGACCCAATCCCTTGCAGAAAGGGATGAAAGTCATGTGTGATGGTAGTGGTACAACAGTAAGCCACTGCTAGAGAACACGTTGATAGGTTCCTAGTTTGCTATGACGCAAACCCCTAGCAGAAAAGGACAGCTCAGTCATTTAAACAGGGTAAGTGCACCAAGGTGGTTTTTCTTGGTAAAGGGCACCTCTATGGAATAATTGCAAGAACATTTCAAGGGGCACCCAGGCAATGACCAGTGGCAACGTTGCCTCCGTAATGCATCAGGCGTGTCGTAGTAACAGTATCGAGGATGACATATGGCAATGACCAACTCTCAGGAGAAAGGGAGTTTTAGTCTTGTCATGACCCATAAGTTACTAAGTATGCCATAATCCTAACCAGAGCTAGAAGGCTTTTATCATAAAAGGTGTGCACTCAAGTTTCTTGTTCATTCTTTCAATCGATTAACCCACCCCAGGGGTTAGGGGAGGATCGATCAAAACAACAATTGATGATGGTAAACAATTCAATTTCAGATACTCATTTTTTGAAACAAGCTATAAAGCACGAGTTATCGCAAACTAATGTAAGCAACACTGACAGTTTAAAAACACCTTTACCACAGTTCGGCCATTTTGTCTGGTTCCCGTGTATCGATCAAAACCCGCTCGAAACGCTCAAAGTTTAACAAAAAGGAACCAGACTTAATTTTGTTGTCAAGCCTCATTTTGTTTCTTGAGACAATCCTGATGGCACTGTCAGTGATAAAGGATCCTTATCTTATTTAAGTACCCATACTGGGATGGATGCTCGGCCTCCTCATCAGTAACACATCTCTCTGGCATCAGTTGGTGGTCGTCGTTGTCGTCGGTGGTGATTTCATCTCCTTGTTCCAGTGCGCTCTTGCCTCGAGTTCCTCTCAGTGTAGACCGATCCGAAGATGTTGATTCTCTTCAGGAGTACTCAATCTCTTGATGCCTGTAAATAAAAAATAAAAAAATAAAAAAATTACTTTTACATAAAAAATGAACCTTTGACCCTAACCATCTTGGGGTCGATTTCACAAATGGTTAGAAAGATGAAATAAAACAGTGAAAGTTTCAGCAAAGTAGGTTAATTGGTTCTACTTGCTGAGAAAACAGAAAGAAGCAAACCCTGTCACAGTAGCGATGAATTCAGCCGAGGTAAAGAATTCGATACATCAACAAATTATGTTTGCTTTTTTTCCCAAACATTAAAAAAAAGAATTTGCCAAGGGTTTCCTTACGGACACAAACCCTTTGTCACTGATTTTTGCTCCTCTGTTTTCACAGGTAAAATATAAAACCTCTGAAATAAAACGAACCTATTTGTATATCAAAATATTTGGAGGGGTTTACGTTATTTTTCAAAATTTAAATGTAAACTTTCAATTTGAAGTAGCGCAATTTTCAATCAAACACAGTTAAAAATTCGGCCAGGGGTTTCCTTACGGGTGGCGAACCCTTTGTCACTGAATTTTTGCTCTTCTGTTTTCAGAGTTCAAAATATAAAACCAAATAGTTGGGGGCTTGTTTTTCAAAACTTATAAATCACCTTATATGAAGTGGCACATTTTTCAATGAATAAACCAGTCAAAAAATCGGCCTCCTCATCAGTAAGACATCTCTGTGGCATCAGGTCGTCATCGTTGTCGTCGTCGCCAGTTGGTGATTTCATCTCCTTGTTCCAGTGAGCTCTTGTCTTGAGATCTCTAAGATGAAATAAAACAGTGAAAGTTTCAGCAAAATAGGTTAATTGGTTCTACTTGCTTAGAAAACAGAAAGAAGCAAAACCCTGTCACAGTAGCGATGAATCCATCCAAGGTAAAGACTTCGATACATCAACAAACTATGTTTGCTTTTTCCCCAAACATTTAAAAATAATTGGCCAGAGGTTTCCTTACAGACTGTCACTGATTTTTGCTCTCTGCTTTCACAGGTAAAATATAAAACCTCTGAAATAAAACGAACCTATTTGTATATCAAAATATTTGGAGGGGTTTCCTGTTATTTTTTCGAAATTTACCAAATGTCAACTTTCAATTTGAAGTGGTGCAATTTTCAATCAACACGGTTAAAAAATCGGCCAGGGGTTTCCTTACGGGTGGCGAACCCTTTGTCACTGAATTTTTGCTCTTCTGTTTTCAGAGTTCAAAATATAAAACCAAATAGTAGGGGGCTTGTTTTTCAAAACTTATAAATCACCTTATATGAAGTGGAGCATTTTTCAATGAATAAACCAGTCAAAAAATCGGCCTCCTCATCAGTAAGACATCTTTGTGGCATCAGGTTGTCATTGTTGTCATCGTCGCCGGTGGTGATTTCATCTCCTTGTTCCAGTGAGCTCTTGTCTTGAGATCTCCAAGTGTAGACTGATCCGAAGATGTTGATTATCTTCAGGAGTACTCAATCCCTTGATGCCTGTAAATATAAAAAAATATATAAAAAAACTACTTTTACATAAAAAAATGAACCTTTGACCCTAACCATCCTGGGGTCGATTTCACAAATGGTTAGAAAGATGAAATAAAACAGTGAAAGTTCAGCAAAATAGGTTAATTGGTTCTACTTGCTTAGAAAACAGAAAGAAGCAAAACCCTGTCACAGTAGCGATGAATCCATCCAAGGTAAAGATTTCGATACATCAACAAACTATGTTTGCTTTTTCCCCAAACATTTAAAAAATAATTGGCCAGGGGTTTTCTTACAGACTGTCACTGATTTTTGCTCTCTTTATTCACAGGTAAAATATAAAACCTCTGAAATAAAACGAACCTATTTGTATATCAAAATATTTGGAGGAATCTCCTGTTATTTTTCAAAATTTACCAAATGTCAACTTTCAATTTGAAGTGGTGCAATTTTCAATCAAACACAGTTAAAAAATCGGCCAGGGGTTTCCTTACGGGTGGCGAACCCTTTGTCACTGAATTTTTGCTCTTCTGTTTTCAGAGTTCAAAATATAAAACCAAATAGTAGGGGGCTTGTTTTTCAAAACTTATAAATCACCTTATATGAAGTGGCGCATTTTTCAATGAATAAACCAGTCAAAAAATCGGCCTCCTCATCAGTAAGACATCTTTGTGGCATCAGGTTGTCATCGTTGTCCTCATCGCCGGTGGTGATTTCATCTCCTTGTTCCAGTGAGCTCTTGTCTTGAGATCTCTAAGTGTAGACTGATCCGAAGATGTTGATTATCTTCAGGAGTACTCAATCCCTTGATGCCTGTAAATATAAAAAAATATATCAAAAAACTACTTTTACATAAAAAAATGAACCTTTGACCCTAACCATCCTGGGGTCGATTTTACAAATGGTTAGAAAGATGAAATAAAACAGTGAAAAGTTCAGCAAAATAGGTTAATTGGTTCTACTTGCTTAGAAAACAGAATGAAGCAAAACCCTGTCACAGTAGCGATGAATCCATCCAAGGTAAAGATTTCGATACATCAACAAACTATGTTTGCTTTTTCCCCAAACATTTAAACAATAATTGGCCAGGGGTTTTCTTACAGACTGTCACTGATTTTTGCTCTCTGTTTTCACAGGTAAAATATAAAACCTCTGAAATAAAACGAACCTATTTGTATATCAAAATATTTGGAGGGGTTTCCTGTTATTTTTCAAAATTTACCAAATGTCAACTTTCAATTTGAAGTGTTGCAATTTTCAATCAAACACGGTTAAAAATTCGGCCAGGGGTTTCCTTACGGGTGGCGAACCCTTTGTCACTGAATTTTTGCTCTTCTGTTTTCAGAGTTCAAAATATAAAACCAAATAGTAGGGGGCTTGTTTTTCAAAACTTATAAATCACCTTATATGAAGTGGCGCATTTTTCAATGAATAAACCAGTCAAAAAATCGGCCTCCTCATCAGTAAGACATCTTTGTGGCATCAGGTTGTCATCGTTGTCATCGTTGTCCTCATCGCCGGTGGTGATTTCATCTCCTTGTTCCAGTGAGCTCTTGTCTTGAGATCTCTAAGTGTAGACTGATCCGAAGATGTTGATTATCTTCAGGAGTACTCAATCCCTTGATGCCTGTAAATATAAAAAAATATATCAAAAAACTACTTTTACATAAAAAAATGAACCTTTGACCCTAACCATCCTGGGGTCGATTTCACAAATGGTTAGAAAGATGAAATAAAACAGTGAAAAGTTCAGCAAAATAGGTTAATTGGTTCTACTTGCTTAGAAAACAGAAATGAAGCAAAACCCTCTCACAGTAGCGATGAATCCATCCAAGGTAAAGATTTAGATACATCAACAAACTATGTTTGCTTTTTCCCCAAACATTTAAACAATAATTGGCCAGGGGTTTTCTTACAGACTGTCACTGATTTTTGCTCTCTGTTTTCACAGGTAAAATATAAAACCTCTGAAATAAAACGAACCTATTTGTATATCAAAATATTTGGAGGGGTTTCCTGTTATTTTTCAAAATTTACCAAATGTCAACTTTCAATTTGAAGTGTTGCAATTTTCAATCAAACACAGTTAAAAAATCGGCCAGGGGTTTCCTTACGGGTGGCGAACCCTTTGTCACTGAATTTTTGCTCTTCTGTTTTCAGAGTTCAAAATATAAAACCAAATAGTAGGGGGCTTGTTTTTCAAAACTTATAAATCACCTTTTATGTAATGGTGCATTTTTCAATGAATAAACACAGCCAAAAAATTGCCTCCTCATCAGTAAGACATCTCTGTGGCAACGGGTCGTCGTCGTCGCCGGTGGTGATTTCATCTCCTTGTTCCAGTGAGCTCTTGCCTCGAGTTCCTCTCAGTGTAGACTGATCCGAAGATGTTGATTCTCTTCAGGAGTACTCAATCTCTTGATGCCTGTAAATATCAAAAAAATATACAAAAATTACTTAACCATCCTGGGGGTCGATTTCACAAAGAGTTAGGACTGGTCCTAACTTGAGGCTAGTCGTAAGTTACACGAGTAACTTGTCCTAACAAGATAAGACTACTCTTAACTCTTTGTAAAGTTCACCGCAGATCCTTCACAAGATCCAATTGCATGTTTTGTTGGTTTCTGTTTTGCTGATGGATGCACTTGTAACCATATTGTGCTTTAATAATAACAATATTAAAAATTATAATAATAAACGTATTTATAACGCGCCTTTTCCAAAGGATACAAAGCGCCAAATATTTTTACTGCAAGGTGAGTGGGATGAAGATTTTGAAATTATGAGACCTAATCCTTAGCACACCATGTAATGGCATGGTGCTACGGCGCATACAGCAGCCAAAGCCAGGAACACCAGGGCGAACCCCTTCTCTTTTCGATAAGTGCATGCACTGCGTTCTTTTAAATGGGACCTGCGGCTTTACATCCAATCCGAAGGGCGAAGCAATGGTTAAGTGTCTCGCTTAAGGACAAAAGTGTCATGGCTGGGGATTCGAACCCACACTCTGCTGATCAGAAACACCAGAGTTTGAACTTGATGCTCTTAACCGCTCGGCCATGACACTTCCGACAAGGGTTTACACACATGTCATAATATGAACAGTGAATTTCTGCTTGTACTAATCCGCATGTAGCACTGAAATCCGTCATTCAGTGACGCTCGTGGCTCTTCAACAATGTTACCCCTGATCAATGGACCATTTATTTCATTCATCAAACCAACTCAGAAATTGCCTGTGCAGCCAAATATGTAGTGATAAATAAATCACAAGAACCATCTCTGCCCTCACAGGTACCTACTTACCCCTGTGCAATCTATGTAAACTGTATGATAAACCTAAAAGGATCTACAAGCCTAAAGCCCGGTTCATACCTCCTGCAAATGCGAACAAATTTTGTTGTCACAAACTCGCAATGAATCACTCGCAACAGTTGAACTGTGTTCAACCTTTTTGAAACATTCGTTAACTAAACAGGGCTGGGTCGCCAAAATTCACTTTGCATTTGCGCAGGAAGTATGAACCAGGTTTAAAGTCACCTGGAAGTGGTATTTTTTCAAAATAAAGCTTTTGTCACTAATATGTGTTTTGATGAGTGGAATGTGAATAAACAGTTAACTAAGGTTTTAAAAAATCAGTTCTTATGTTATTAACAAATTTAAGAGTAGACCCGACCCGAGAGGGCGCTGTTCGTGACGTCAATCGAGGCAGACTTTGCCTGTAATGCGTAGAGTAAACACAATTGCAAAGTACATGTACGGACCAAGTCGTGAGTTTGTACGTTTCAAAACAAAACAAATTTTTTTTTTCCGGCAATGCCGATGAATGCAGAAAAACACTTTTTGAAATGTACCAACTTTTGACTTGGACGTACATGTACTTTGCACGTGTGTTTACTATACGCATTGCAGGCAAAGTCTGCCTCGATTGACGTCACAAAAGGGGTAGGCGGAGTCAGCCCCCAAACAACTTTATATATTTTTTAAACATATAAATCGTGATAAACAATTACTAAAAAAAATTGTTTTATTGTTCGTAAGCATATACTCTTATGTTTGAAAGAAAACAAATTCTATTTCCAGGTGACTTTAAGTAGTGATTAACTTACTTGCATGATGGGCAGAAATAGATGACGGTTTGTCCTTCATCGGCTGATCGTGTTTGCCTGGTGTGGCAATGAAGTCCATCGTGACGGCACTTGGCACATGCCCTGTCAATCTGAAACCAGACCAGATACAAAAATGAAATTAAGAAGTGATGAAAAATAACCAAGCATTGATAATACGCCTAAA
This sequence comes from Asterias rubens, assembly GCF_902459465.1. Taxonomy (NCBI): domain Eukaryota; kingdom Metazoa; phylum Echinodermata; class Asteroidea; order Forcipulatida; family Asteriidae; genus Asterias; species Asterias rubens. Next base: position 4,112,408 of record NC_047068.1, on the reverse strand, counting down.
AGGTAGGGCCATAAGTTTTTTTGTTTTGTTTTTCAATGATTAATGGACAAAACATAGAAAGATGAAGTAAAACTGTGAAAGTTTCAGCAAAACAGATCTACTGGTTGCTGAGAAAACAGAAAGAAGCAAAACCCTGGCACAGTAGCGATCAATCAATAAGAGGTAAAGATTTCGATACATCAACATATAAGGTTTGCTTTTTTTCCAAACTTTTCCAAAAAATTTGCTAGGGGTGTCCTTCCGGGTGGCGAACCCGATTTTCGCTCCTCTGTTTTCACAGGTAAAATATAAAACCTCTGAAACAAAACAAACCTATTTGTATATCAAAATATTTGGGGGCTTCCGTTAGTTTTCAATTTCAATCAAACACCGATAAAAAATTTACCAGGGGTTTCCTTACGGGTGGCGAACCCTTTGTTACTGAATTTCTGCTCTTCTGGTTTCAGAGTTAAAAATATAAATCCAAATATTGTGGGGCTTATTTTTCAAGACTTGCCAAATAAATCACCTAATATGAAGTGGCAAATTTTTCAATTAATAAACAGCAGTTAAAAAATTGGCTAGAGGTTTCACTATGGGTGGCGAACCCATATCACTTAAGTTTGCTCTTCTAAAGAGTTAAATAAAAAACCTCCGATATAAAACTGTTTCTAACCAAATATGTGGGAGGGGGGGTAATTTTCCCAAATTACCATATTATAAAAAAATTACCGTTTAAAATGACGTGGTACTTTTTTCAATTAAACACAGTTAAAAAAATTACCAGCGGTTTCCCTAAGGGTGGCGAACCCATATCACTGATTGTTGCTCTTCTTAAAGGTTAAATATAAACCTTCTGAAATAAAACAAATATTTCTTACCAAATATTTGGGGAGGGGAGAGGGTAATTTTCAAAAATTAACAAATTATAAAAAAAAAAATAACTTTTTAAAATGAAGTGGTACTAAACACAGTTAAAAAATTTGCCAGAAGTTTCCCTACGGGTGGCGAACCCATATCACTGAATGTTGCTCTTCTTAAGAGTTAAATATAAAAAAAAAAACTATTTCTGACCAAATATTTGGGGAGGGGGAGGGTAATTTTCAAAAATTACCAAATTACCAAGCCTTTTAAAACAAAGTGGTACATTTTTCAACTAAAACAGTTAAAACATTGGCCAGAGGTTTCCTTATGGTTGGCGAACCTTTATCACTGAATTTTGCTGTTTTCAGAGGGATAAAACCTCTGAAATAAAATAAACAAGTACCAACAAAGAACTTTGGGGTTGCTTTTTTTTCAAAATTTACAAAATGATAACCACCTTTTATTCAAAACGAAATTGTTCCTTTTTCTTTCAAACCATTTCATAATTGACCAGAGGTCCCCCTAGAGGTGGCAAACCCTTTTTGCAAAAATGAGTGAAAAAGTGGTGGCGCCATACAGAAAGTTATCCCAAGAAAAAATTAAAACAAAATGTTTTGATGGTTCTAGCAGGGGCAACTATAGTTGCGATAATCGTAACCCTCCATCCTCCCGACGGTCGGAGACCGGAGGGTTACGACACAAGACTGATATTATCGGTGTAAACACGCATCTGGAGCACTTGCTTGGCAACAACCAATCAGCGTGACCCAACCAAACACAGCCATGGCTGTCGTATGCGTATCGGCCATTCCAGCTTGCAAACTCACCGCTTGTGTGTGTAAGCACCGATCCCCCGCACCGAGTGCGCAGCATGCAGGCATGTACATGTACATGTACTGTATGAACATCGTGCGTGCACAAACTATACAGCTGGTTGGGTCACGCTGATTGGTTGTTGCCAAGCAAGTGCGACGTTCAAAATCACTAGTTGGCCCCGCTATGGATTATGGATATATTCGGTCAGTCTTTTGGTAAGTTTTTGTCGTTTTTTCTGCCAAATATTTTCATGATGTTGTTTTAAGGGTTCCAGATGACGTTGTCATACAATAAAGATCAACTCCATGTGTTTAGAATGTCTGTCATGATTTTGGAAAGTGGAAAAAAAGGAAGAATCTGATCACGAGTCTGGCAAAAACTGGTCAAAACTGCTAGTTACACCGATAATATCAGTCTTGTGTCGTAACCCTCCGGTCTCCGACCGTCGGGAGGATGGAGGGTTACGATTATCGCAACTATGAATGATAGACCACACCATGTACGTAATGCAGCTGTAATGAGAAGGAAGACAATAAGTGACTTTTCATTCATTTAAAAAATGTGCTATTAATTGGTAGTGATATACAAAGAAAAAAAAATCTGTGAAAGGAATGTAATTTTTATATCCTAAAAAAAAAAGGGGAAAAGATTCCGTATGGCGCCACCACTTTTTCATTCGAAATAAAATAATATAGTATCTAATTAACCTGATTGATATATCCCTTTTTGTAAAAATTAGTGAAAAAGTGGTGGCGCCATACGGAAAGTTATCCAAAACAAATAGTCAACATTTTTTGTCAACTACAAATTATCAGTCACAGGTCATTTACATCATCAGACTCAAAGTCATTGAGCTGAATTTGCATTAATGTGTTTAATATTCAAAGTCTGAGTGTTGCGATCATGCATCAGCCTCCTTCCCACCGCCTCCTTGACCACGTCCCGACCCCGCCTACTCCTTTTATAAATAACGCACAAGTCAAGGGGGTTATCACACACAACTTTACAAGCTCCGGTTTCCACAATAAATATATATATTCCAAACTTACTTTTTGCATTTACTTTGTGAGCACATGTCTTGCACTTCATAACTACTGTTTCTTTTTCAGGAAACGGTAAAATGGAGCCAAATGCGGGCAAAATTCTCTCGAAGGAGCAAGTCACTCCTCTCCGTCCATGTTTTTGAGAAATTCTGATACCGCATGCGTTTCTGAATGGGACACACGTGATTTATCAAGCTCGACTTCATCTGTACGTTCAGCGTTGAATTTGGTTTAGGGTATCTGACTAAGTATTTAAATAGGAATCGCGCCCTCTGTCGGCGGATTGTAGAGTCTCCCGCGTTAGATGAGCCTGCATTAGATGGTTAATTGATGCACTTGCTGGATGATTTTGATTAAATGATTTTGATTCTGGTAGCGCATTTTGAAGCGCAACAGGATAAACAAATGAAATTAAACAAACAATATCCCCAAATACGAACCACACCACGAGAAATCCCTTCCAAATACTACTAATAATCATTATAGAACCGTTACAAAAGTTGTCACTCACAAAGATGCAAAAAAAACAAAGAAATAATATTATTATATGATTTGTTTAACCATGATAATGCTGGAAAATTGCCCCTCGCTATGTTTATGTTGAAATATGTTTATGTTGAAGTCGTCTTACCATGTGTGTCCTCAAATGCATTTTGTTATTTTTAACCACTCGGGTAATTTTACATAACAATAAAAAACAGTTATTTTAGTAAGTTGCTGCTGGGGGATTAGCGAATTGTTTTTTGGTTTGAAGTTTCCAATTCTAGATTCGCTTGCAATTCTTTTAACTGGCATTCGGCGAGAGCAGACAAGTGAAGGAGACCGTTGCAAATACGCCTAAAATAAAGCAATAACGTTTTGTCACAAACTTCCATCCTGCCTGCGCCTCTTGAATTTCACCGACTCATGATTGTGTGTAGCAAATTTTCCCCAAATTTGAAAGGCAGTCGACACTATTGGTACATACTCAAAATAATTATTAACATAAAACCTTACTTGGTAACGAGTAATGGGGAGCTGTTGATAGTTTAAAACATTGTGAGAAACCGTGCTCCCCTCTGACGACGTAGTTTTCAAGAAAGAAGTAATTTTCCACGAAGTAGATTTCGAGACCTCGGATTTAAAGATATTGAGTTCTTGAAATCAAGCATCTGAAAGCACACAACTTCGTGTGACAGGGGTGTTTTTTCTGTCATTATTATCTCGCAACTTCGATGACCGATTGAGTTCAAATTTTCACAGGTTTGTTATTATTTATGCATAATGTTGAGATACACCCAAGTGAGCAGACTGGTCTTTGACAATCACCACTAGTGTCCACTGCCTTTAACAGCCAAAGCAACAAACGTATTACCTTTCTCCAGACATAAAAATTTTCTCAAGAAAAATCCGCACTTACCATGTGTTTTTTGCAGTTTAACAAGTAGGTTTTATGATTATAATTATTTTGAGTATAATTACCAAACTGCTATAAGAAGAAATACCAGTCACAAATAATTGTAATTGCCTGATCAAGAAAGGTTTTATGACGAAATGAGGATTGTCTAGTGAATTTCACATTTGCATATTTCATAATATTCCAAACAAGCAAATCTTAATATTTTAAATGAAATAAAATCAAGATCATACGACCTTCCTGTCTGAAACAATGTGGAATTTTCGACGCCCTTGACGCTTAATTTTACGACCCGTTTTGGAAAACACAAACTCCATAAAAATTAATTTGAAAAAACGCGACGTCTCACACACTCATTAAAATAATATTAATATTTTTGTTTACGATAATGAAAACATCAATTTTTAACCCCCCGTAGTCAGGCAAACAAAATTACCAAAATGAACAAACAACTCAACGAGAAGTTAGATTATAATGTGTAGACAATTTCACCAATAAGTTTGACAATGTTTACCTGAAATTTTAGAGCAATTTGCGTTGATATTTCCAACTTGAAATGCGAGTTTTGTTCCGTCAAGTCAAAACATAGTAAAGACAGCTGTCACTCAGCGCATAGCATCAACCCCCACGGGTATACTCGGCTTGAAGACCAGGGAACATTCGCAATTTCCCCGTGCATGTTTCTCATGATTTTAGCGAAATTTCTTACCCAGCATGAAGTTTAACTGAAAGATTATTCCTTTAACATTCAGAATTATTTTGGTTTGGAACAATTCAACCTTGAAAAACCACAAAACAATGATGGAAATTAGACACTGTTTTCCCAACGTTCGATAAACATTCCACTGTTCCATACGTCGTACGTGTAGCAAAGTTTGTGCATGGTACCCGCGCAGTGTTCGTGTGTACATTGTCGTATTACCAGCGCTGCAACTAGCTATGGCAACAAGACCGGGTCGGGTGATCGGACTCTCACCCTGCATGGATAAACAACGCCTCGGTCTGTGAGCCATACTAAATCTCGCGACGCGGATTTATGAATGAGAGATGTCATCGCTGATAAAACAGGGTTTGCCTTTGGTGACCTTTGAACCCTTTTCAGTGTTGACACATGTTTTTGGTGGCTATATATACATACAAGTCCTTTAGGTAGTGATTTTATTGCATCACAGGTCAGCTAATACCAAGTTCAGGGTCAGCTATAATGCATCCTGATTTTGGTTTATGATCAAAAAGGTTTCAAATCAAATTTAATTTCAAAACTTTCATAGTTTTTACTCTAAGGTCATGGAATGATATCTGCCTGAAGTAAAGCAAAATGATTGCCGGCTATCGATTATTTTCTCATCGCTTAATTGTCATCATGTAACCACACTTGAGTTTCAATATAATTTGAAAACTTCAACTATTAAATTTAGTTCTTTTTTCAAATCCTGAGGTTTGATTAGAACAGAAATACTTCTCTCCCACCGTCTAATAACTTCTCTCCTTACGTCTAATTCACTTCTCTTCATACATCATATTCACTTCTCTCCATCTGTCTGACAACTTCTCTCCATACATCTAATTCGCTTCTCTTAACAAGTCTAACAACTTCTCTCCATAAGTATAAGTACCATTTTTCTCCATATGTCTTATTCAATTTTCTTTATACGTTTAATTTCCACTTCCGTTGTGTCAAGTAGTACACTTGAGTAAAACATATTATATAACACCCAAGCAGATCCTTGCCATTTGATTGGAGGATTGTCCGTCACGTGATAGCAAATAAAAGTACCATTGCACGCTGAGTCACTCGCCGTGCTTTTTCGGATGGAACGAAAAAGCTGAGTAAAAACATCTTTGGTAACGCAGCAGGTGTTACTGCAAGAAGGCATAGTAAAATTACTAGCATTCGGCTTCTACAGTTGAAATTGTTTGTTTTGAAAGTTGTTTCTTTCAATCAAAATGACAAAGTTCTACTTGGATGTTATATAAAACAAATAATGAATGTTTTTCATTCGTGCAATGGTGCGAATATGTTCATTCGTTGAAAGCTGGAATGTTCCATTGAACTCGGCTCCGCCTCGTTGAATAGAACATTCCATCTTTCAACTCATGAACATATTCGCACCATTGCACTCATAAACATTCATTATGTGTATACTATCCGATCTTGATTCAAAGTTGATTTTTTGTAACCATAAATCGTTATCTTTTGTCTTTACAGGACCATGGGTACAATCTTTATGCACCGTCATGGAGCTTACATTAAAGAACTGAGAAGACCACAGATCAATGGAGTCATCTTGTACAGATTCTTGTAATGAAAAGACTGCTTTCACTTTATTGTGGACAAATGCTTAACGTCAAACTTCAACTTCCCTTCTCATAGTAATTCACTTCTCTTCATACGTCTAACAACTTCTCTCCTTACGTCTGACAACTTCTCTCCATACGTCTAACAACTTCCCTTCTTACATCTCTCCATACGTCTGACAACTTCTCTTCATACGTCTAACAACTTCTCTCCATACGTCTAATAACTTCTCTTCATACGTCTAACAACTTCTCTTCATCTGTCTAACAACTTCTCTTCATACGTCTAACAACTTCTCTTCAAACGTCTAATTTACTTCTCTTCATACGTCTGACAACTTCTCTCCATACGTCTAACAACTTCTCTCCATACGTCTAACAACTTCTCTTCATACGTCTAACAACTTCTCTTCAAACGTTTAATTTACTTCTCTCCATACGTCTAACAACTTCTCTTCATACGTCTAACAACTTCTCTTCAAACGTCTAACAACTTCTCTTCGAACGTCTAATTTACTTCTCTTCATACGTCTAACAACTTCTCTTCAAACGTCTAATTTACTTCTCTCCATACGTCTAACAACTTCTCTTCATACGTCTAACAACTTCTCTTCAAACGTCTAATTTACTTCTCTTCATACGTCTGACAACTTCTCTCCATACGTCTAACAACTTCTCTCCATACATCTAACAACTTCTCTCCATACGTCTAACAACTTCTCTCCATACGTCTAAGAAATAAAGAATTATAACAGAAACAACTTGTATTAAAGAGTCCTTTATTTGAGTCTTTATTTTAAATAGGGGTCAAAGTTCAGGGGTGAGGGGTCAAAGTGCTTTGCCCACAGTGGGCAAAGCAAAGGAGAGTGGGCAAAGCAAAGGAGAGTGGGCAAAGCTAAGGCGAGTGGGCAAAGCTAAGGAGAGTGGGCAAAGCAAAGAAGAGTGGGCAAAGCAAAGGAGAGTGGGCAAAGCTAAGGAGAGTGGGCAAAGCTAAGGAGAGTGGGCAAAGCAAAGAAGAGTGGGCAAAGCAAAGGAGGGTGGGCAAAGCTAAGGAGAGTGGGCAAAGCTAAGGAGAGTGGGCAAAGCTAAGGAGAGTGGGCAAAGCTAAGGAGGGTGGGCAAAGCTAAGGAAAGTGGGCAAAGCTAAGGAGAGTGGGCAAAGCTAAGCAGAGTGGGCGAAGCTAAGGAGAGTGGGCAAAGCTAAGGAGAGTAGGCAAAGCTATGGAGAGTGGGCAAAGCTAAGGAGAGTGGGCAAAGCTAAGGAGAGTGGGCAAAGCTAAGGAGAGTGGGCAAAGCTAAGGAGAGTGGGCAAAGCTAAGGAGAGTGGGCAAAGCTAAGGAGAGTGGGCAAAGTTAAGGAGAGTGGGCAAAGCTAAGGAGAGTGGGCAAAGCTATGGAGAGTGGGCAAGCTAAGGAGAGTGGGCAAAGCTAAGGAGATGGGCAAAGCTAAGGAGAGTGGGCCAAAGCTAAGGAGAGTGGGCAAAGCTAAGGAGAGTGGGCAAAGCTAAGGAGAGTGGGCAAAGCTAAGGAGAGTGGGCAAAGCTTAGGAGAGTGGGCAAAGCTAAGGAGAGTGGGCAAAGCTAAGGAGAGTGGGCAAAGCTAAGGAAAGTGGGCAAAGCTAAGGAGAGTGGGCAAAGCTAAGGAAAGTGGGCAAAGCTAAGGAGAGTGGGCAAAGCTAAGGAGAGTGGGCAAAGCTAAGGAGAGTGGGCAAAGCTAAGGAGGGTGGGCAAAGCTAAGGAAAGTGGGCAAAGCTAAGGAGAGTGGGCAAAGCTAAGGAGAGTGGGCAAAGCTAAGGAGATTGTCAAAGCTAAGGAGAGTGGGCAAAGCTAAGGAGAGTGGGCAAAGCTAAGGAGAGTGGGCAAAGCTAAGGAGAGTGGGCAAAGCTAAGGAGGTTGGGCAAAGCTAAGGAAAGTGGGCAAAGCTAAGGAGTGGGCAAAGCTAAGCAGAATGGGCGAAGCTAAGGAGAGTGGGCAAAGCTAAGGCGAGTGGGCAAAGCTAAGGAGAGTGGGCAAAGCTAAGAAGAGTGGGCAAAGCTAAGGAGAGTGGGCAAAGCTAAGGAGAGTGGGCAAAGCTATGGAGAGTGGGCAAAGCTAAGGAGAGTGGGCAAAGCTAAGGAGAGTGGGCAAAGCTAAGGAGAGTGGGCAAAGCTAAGGAGAGTGGGCAAAGCTGAGGGTGGGCAAAGCTAAGGAGGGTGGGCAAAGCTAAGGAGAGTGGGCAAAGCTAAGGAGAGTGGGCAAAGCTAAGGAGAGTGGGCAAAGCTAAGGAGAGTGGGCAAAGCTAAGGAGGGTGGGCAAAGCTAAGGAGAGTGGGCAAAGCTAAGGAGAGTGGGCAAAGCTAAGGAGAGTGGGCAAAGCTAAGGAGAGTGGGCAAAGCTAAGGAGAGTGGGCAAAGCTAAGGAGAGTGGGCAAAGCTAAGGAGAGTGGGCAAAGCTAAGGAGAGTGGGCATAGGACAGTGGGCAAAGCACAGTGGGCAAAGGACCCCTGAACTTTGACCTTTGACCCCTCTATAAAAACGTTTATCTCACGTTTGTACAGTCTCTATATGGTTTATTCTATTTAAAATATAGACTCAAATAAAGGACTCTTTAATACAAGTTGTTTCTGTTATATTTCTTTATTTCTTACTCTCATTAAGCAAATACAATAAAATGTACTTTATTACAACTATTTAGATAAGTTAAACATTAAATTAAAAATTAACTGTAACATTAAAGTAAAAATAGACGTAAGAAGAGTTGTTAGACGTATGTAGAGAAGTCATCTTGTACAGATTCTTGTAATGAAAAGACTGCTTTTCCTAACATATGCATAAAAAAAAAAAAATTGTGAAAATTTCCAAGAAAATAATGAAAGAAAAAACACTCTTGTTTGCTTTCAAATGTCTAATAAAAGGCTTCAGCTAAAGTCATTTATTATTTGAGTAAGAAATTACCTCTTACTCAAAAACTATGTTACTTTAGAGTGATTTGTTTATCACAATGTTTTTTTTATCATCAACTGTACTCGATGCTTGGTACCAAGTAAGTTTTTATGGTAACAATTATTTTGAGTCATTACCAATAGTATCTAGTACCTTTAAAGTTGCCTTTTAGCTTGCATGCTTTCCAAACCCCCATAATCATTTCATTCACTGATTGTAAGAAATTTGTCTCTGAAATGCTGAGTAACAGAAAATGAAAATCCCGTTGAATGAAGTCTCACTTGTCTTTCCTACAAAGACAAGCACGTAAAAAAATTAATGTAAAATTTCTTCGAGTTGTAAGTTTCGACCTTATTGAATGTAATGCTATCTTTGTGTTATGAAATTATCATTTAAAGGCAGTGGACACTATTGGTAATTACTCAAAATAATTATCAGCATAAAACCTCACTTGGTATTACCGTTAAAAGGGTAATGCGGAGAGGTTGGTAGTATAAAACTTTGTGAGAAACATCTCCCTCCGAACTGACATAGTTTTTGAGAAAGAAGTAATTTTCCGCGAGTTTGATGTCGCAACCTCAGAATTAGATTTTAAGGTCTCAAATCGAGTATCTGAAAGCACACAACTTCGTGTGCCAAGAGTGTTTTTTCTTTCATAGCTATCTCGCAACTCGGACGATCAATCAAGCTCAAATTTTCACTGATTTGTTATTTTATGCATATGTTCAGATACATCAAGTGAGAAGACTGGTCTCTGACAATTACCAATAGTGTCCAGTGAAGTGCTGGGCGAATAGTGAAATTTTGGTATTCGGATACCACTGGCCAACTATCTGAAATTAACCGGATACTCGAATAGTTTTTTCGCCGCTAGAGGGCGCTGTAAAAAATATTTTAAAAATTGTTTTAAAAATATTTGAGGGCGCTGTTCGTTTGTGAATGAGATTTTATGGGCGGATTGATATTAGTTTTAGATAGTGTCACTCGGTTCATTCATAAAAATTCCCGGATCTAATTTAAAGATGGCGATTTGCTTTTTCTTTTGATCGAGATTGACTCTACATGAAGGAAAACTTTCGTAATCTTTGAACTTTGAACTCTTCACAGAGGTGAGCATAGTTAAAAACTTAATTTATGCTGTTTTATGCTGTCTTAATAGAAGTTTTATAAGGATTCAAGATAAAATTAAAAATTGCTGCGTACTGGATATTGCATATTAAAAAATAAAACATGAGGACTGATCAAAACTAACCTCGATCAACAGAATCTATTGAAGCTTGAGATCTGCCTCAGCTGGATTGGATCAAGGTTTCATAATGGCTCATGATTCTGTCCAGCAGAAAGCTGAAGAGACAAAGGATAATAGGTAACAAGAATTAAGTTGAGTCCAAAGACAGGATTGGGTAGTAATAGTAGTATGCACTAAGTTTACGTGTCCTTGGACGTAGGCTCAGGAAAACATTCTACGTTTGTGTATCATTAGGTTGGCAAATTTTGCAGGACTGGAGAACATTAACATAAGCACTGCACAACATCAGCTTTCAAGCTTTGAGATGGCACAGAATCCTCTTAGTAGAAGAAAATATCAGATTTAAAAACTTTAGCAGACGCCACCACAGAAACAAATTGCACGTTGGTAATAGTTTAGTCAAGTTTTGTGAGACTGGATCGGAGAACAACAAGTATAACTTTTAGTGGATTTTTGCTGTAATTTACGCATTTGATTTTTTCCAGATGGATTATGTTTCACAAATTTTGTGTTCTTGTTATGCGCTCTCCAACAGGCTGGTCCTGGAGAGAGCGCAATATAAGTTCAATAAATTATTATTATTGTTATCAGCTTTGGAGTGTTGAGACGATACAGATTCAAAACAAAGGGGGTTTAGTAGGAGATTTTAAAAAACATTAGACAGGTTTATGAGGAACTGACACAAAAGTGTGCTTCAGAAACTATACGTTGTCAACAGTCATTAGGTTGGCAAGTTTTTGTGGGACTGGAAAACATACTTTGAGAAAATTTATGCACTGCACAACATAAACAAATTGAGATGGCACATATTCCACTGGGGTTTAGTTCAAATGGGATTCAACAAATTTTAAATGTCAAGTTTTTAAGGTACTCAAAAACGTATTCCTCACAAACTTTAGCAGCCAACACAATGTTTTCAAGGACATTGTGCTTCAAGCAAATTCAAGAGACGTCACCATCTCAAGCAGTTTAAGAATTTAAAATCATTGCGCAGCATTTCAACACTAAGAAGAATTCACATGTTCCAACATACCGTAGAAAGGGAAGGAGTGATGCAAACATATCTCAAATATGACAATCCAAGTTGAGCTTGATAACTATTTGAGATATATCATTAGAGCCAGTGTTGAGGCCATGGTGAACAATGCTTGGCAGGCCTGCCTAAGACTCAAAATTTTTGCACAGCACTCTGAGCATAACACATTGTGCCGCTCACCACAGATTTCAAAATATTGTCCACTGCGCTTTCCAATAAGCACAGCTGATGATAAGCTTTTGTCTTCCAGTACCCGCTAATCCACAAATCAGATGCTCGAACCGAAGTATGAATTAAAAGTTAGAACCTACTCCCAGTTTGATATTTCACTATGCGTAATGAGAGTTTCAATGCGTCACGATCCGCACAAAGACAGTGCAAAAATTACTTTCTAAACTTTGCGCATGCATGCTGTTCGCCGTGAAATTACGTTTCGAAATGTTAAACTTTGCCATTGCCAAAGCCAAGCAGTTCTTAGAAACATGCCGCTCCTTTCATCCATAAACGCTTTGCTAGTAATTCTGCAGACAAAATTGACGAAAAAATTAGACAAGTCATCGCCTATAAATACAATAAAATGGTTCCAGGTTTGCTAATGAAGTTGTTATTTAAGTTAAGTTGTTTCTTTGTTTCCTTGATAGATGAGGACATGTTTTGGGAAAATTTAAGCACTGCACAGCATCAGCTTTCAAGCATTACGACGGCACAAAATCCTCTGGGGTTTAGTGTCAGAGTTAAAAAACATTACACTAGCAAGTGTTTAAAAACACCATTCAAATTGCAAGTTTTCAGGACAGAGGCTCAGGGATTTTGTGTATGTTAAAGTATTATCAGGTTCGTGAGTTTTTCAGAATTGAAGAACAAGTTTTAGGAAAATTTGTGCAACTGTACAACATTCAAGCGTTGATATGCCACATAATCCACTGGGATTTAGTTTGAGAGTAAAAAAAATGATTTTAAGGGACTCAAAATCATTTGCTTTGGGAAACTTCTGCAGCCCGGCGACATATATTGGCAATTTTCAAGGACTGTAACTGTATAGTTGAAAATCATTGCGCAGGGTTTTAACACTAAGAAGAATTCACATGTTTCAACATACCTAGAAAAGGAAGGAGTGATGCAAAGCTGCCCAAATATGACAATCCAAGTTGAACTTGATAAAAACATCTTCTCATGAAGGAAGCTTTTGTCCATGCTAGATGCTGCTCTTCAACCAGTAAATAGCCTACAAACAAAATAACACACAATGTCATTTAAACATTTCATCAAATGCAATCATGCTTCGTGAAAATATTGTTTTGGGCCCAAAACATTCAAGGATTAGACTAAATGAGCCTTAAGGATTTAGAGTCATTAAAGAGTTGAGATGGCACAGAATCCACTGGGGTTTAGTTAAAGGGACTCAACATCAATTGCTTTCAGAAATTTTGGCAGCCATTACAGTGTTGGCAAGTTTTCAAGGACTGCACTACATGTGCTTGCTGCAAGTTTAAGAGATGTCACCATCTGGAGCAATTCAAGAATTTAATATCATAATGTGGGGTTTCAACACTAAGAAGAATTCACAGTTTCAAAAATACCTTAGAAAAGGAAGAAGTGAGGCATAGGGCCTAGCTGTCCCAAATATGACAATCCAAGTTGAGCTGAATAAAAACATCTCCTCATGAAGGAAGCTTTTGTCCATGATAGATACTGCTCTTCAACCAGTGAATAACCTGCAAACAAAATAACATACATTGTCATTGACAATTCATCAAATATCAACATGCTTGGGGAAAATTTTAGAAACAGTAAAACATCAGCTTGTTAACTATTTGAGATATATCATTAGAGCCAGTGTTGAGGCCATGGTGAACAATGCTTGGCAGGCCTGCCTAAGACTCACAATTTTTGCACAGCACTCTGAGCATAACACATTGTGCCGCCCACCACAGATTTCAAAATAGTTTCCAACAAGCACAGCTGATGATAAGCTTTTGTCTTCCAGAATCTGCTAATTAAAAGCTATAACCTACTCCCAATTTTATATTTCACTCTGCGTAATGTGAGTGTCAATGCATCACGATCCGCACACAGACAGTGCAAAAATTACATTCTAAATTTTGCGCATGCATGCTGTTCGTCGTGAAATTACATTTCGAAATGTTAAACTTTGGCATTGCTGTGTGACACTTGTCATAAAAAAGCCAAGCAGTTCTTAGAAACATACCGCTCCTTTCAAACGCTTTGCTAGTTATTCTGCAGACAAAATTAACGAAAAACTAGGCAAGTCAACGCCTATAACACAATAAAATGGTTCCAGATTTGCTAATGAAGTTGTTATTTAAGTAAAGTTGTTTCTTTGTTTCCTTGATAGATGAGGACATGTTTTGGGAAAATTTAAGCACTGCACAGCATCAGCTTTCAAGCATTAAGACGGCACAAAATTCTCTGGGGTTTAGTGTCAGAGTTAAAAAACATTAGGTTAGCAAGTGTTTAAAAACACCACTTAAATTGCAAGTTTTCAGATCAGAGGCTCAGGGATTTTAAAGTATTATCAGGTTGGTGAGTTTTTCAGAATTGAAGAACAAGTTTTAGGTAAATTTGTACAACTGCACAACATTGAAAAGAAACTAGAAACATTGACTAGAAAACATGAGCCTCAAGGATTATAGTTCAAAAAACAACCAGGTTGGCAAAATTTGTGGGAGTGGCGAACAAGTGTTGACAAAACTAAATCACTGCACAGCAATGCTTTCAAGCATTGAGACAGCTTAGCATCCACTGGGGTTGAGTTTGAGAGTTCAAAACATTAGAATTCAAGTTTTTCAGGGACTGGAAAAACAAGTTTTGGGAAACTTTAGCAGACATCGCAACATCGGTACAGGACTAAATTGTACATGCTTTGGGAAAATTTAAGCACTGCACAGCAACGCTTTCAAGCGTTGAGTCGGCACAGAATCCTCTGGGGTTTAGTTTCAGAGTTCAAATAACATTAGACCTGCAGGTTTTGAAGGACTCAAGAACATGTGCTTTGTCAAACTTAAGCAGACATTACAACATTGGCTCAGGAATAAATTGTATTTTGGAAATAGGTTGGTGAGTTTTTGAAGGGCTAGAAAACATGCTTTAGGAAATTTATTCCTTGCACAACATCAGTTTTAGAGAGTTGAGACGACACACAAATTAATAGGGTTCAGTTTTAGGATTAAAAAAACGCTACATTTGCAAGTTTGTAGGACCTTAAAAAAAGTGCTTTGGGAAACTTTAAAAGACTTCACCATATTGAGGCTGTACATGCTTCGAAAACTTATCCCATGTTTGTGGGATCTTGTAGCTGTTCATCAGTGAGGCCCCAGGTGTTGAAAATCCTGAGCCCCTCGCGACCTGCCCACAAAATTATGTAGTTGTGCTGCTTATCAGGTACAATGTTCTTGACCTGGAACCACATATTTGATGTCTGCTTAAACTCTTTATAAGCCTGAGGGCGATCTGGATGGCTCCAGTCCATCTTTGGATGAGGTATTGTATCAGCCATTGCGTGAAAATACAGTTAAAATGTTCGTATCACAATATGCGTGTAGTTGTTTTTGCGTTTTATGCGGTCTACTCGGTACGTGATACACGTATGGTACGTAGCGTTGATTTACATGTACTGTAACTCAAGTGTCAAAATGGCGGAATGTGTCCGTCCAGCAGTGCCGTTCGTTGGATTTGTTCTGTCCAATCGGATCAAATTCTGTACACAGTTATTGCTAAAACTTGATGAGACACTTGCCTGATCCTTTGCTGCCACCATGTAATAATACTATATCGGTAGACATATATTCTGGAGTAATGTAATGATTTATTATTGACGTGATTGATTCATACAAGATACAAGATTACTGTTTACTGGGCAGAGTACCTGGATTGACCTAGTGACGTATTGAGGTCACGGTATATTACTGCGCTGTGTGTATATAAAGTAGTACCTTCACAAGTGGGATACTAGGCCTAATCATGAACACGTTTGGTATTTACTCAAAACAAATATTAACTTAAAAACTGACTTGGTAACGAGCATTGGAGAGATGTTGTTATATAAAACATTGTGAGAAACGGCTCCCTCTGAAGTAGCACAGATTTTGAGAAAGAGGTAATTTCTCACAAAAATAATAAAAGACTTTTATAGAAGCTAGAAGTCTTTTATTCCTATCTTAAAGCACACAAATTTGTCCAACAAGGGTGTTTTTTCTTTCATCATTTTCTCGCAACTTCGATGACCGATTGAGCAAAAATTTTCACAGGCTTGCAGGGCTGTATGCTTCGTTTTTGAAAGGGCAAGGGCACCGAGGCAATTTCTCTTTGGCAAAGGGCACCCTGTGAGGAAAATTTAAATTTCTACTAGAGCATTTCAAGGGCACCAAGGCAATGGCAAGTGGCAACGGAGGCAATCGCCTCCGTTGCCTCCGTGAAGTATCATGCCTGGGCTTGTTATTTTATGCACATGATGGGATACACCAAGTGAAAAGACTGGTCTTTGACAATTACCAAACGTGTACATGTACCTTCCCTTTAATCAACCAATTTATGCATATTTAGGCCTATACATAATGTAAGTAGAAATTAAGGGGTTCTTGGCTATTTTTATCACCTGTATTGGGAATCAATTCCATTGAGTACATTTTATTTTTTTAATTGAGTTCTGAGTGTTGACTTTGCTCACTTAGAGTACTGTGAAGTACTTGAAGCCATGAGTGGATAAACCATAAGGGATATACATGAACTTACTGGGAATTTTAAATCTTATCAAGGCAGCTTCTAAACCCTTTACATGTTATGTTTTTCTAAACACCAAGAAAATGAATCAAAATGCAACATACAATGTAGTAAATAAAAAATTAAAAAATGCTAAATGCATCAAAATGCGACAGGTGATTCTGTTGCATTGTGAAGTGAACTGGTTAACACGTCAGCCTGGTAGACTATGGGATTTGAGTTGATTACTCTAGTTGCAGTTTTTAGTAAAAACTGCTTATATAAAAACTGTTGTGATTGGTTAAAAAACACTGTCTCTTCCAAAAACAAAACTATCAACCAATGATCAGTGACATCTTGTCCCTGGACTTCTGGGATTGCCATTGCTTAACGTTAGTTTTCATGTCATAACTCAAAAATCGGAGAGCTTGTGTGATGGTAATTTTTTCAACTTTATAAATAAAACTATAGCTTAAAAATCACGAAGATGGTAAATGAATAATACGAGAACAAATCCTGAAAGTATTATTTAAAAATATTGACCGAAACATTGCAAAAGTGAGACAGAAAACAATTGAGTCCTTATCATTGACATCGTAGTTTGTGTTCAAGAACTGGCATGCCTGTGCTGTGGGACTCATCCATTTCATGCGGGGGGTGTGTAGCATAGCTTTCTCGGAATGCCAGTAATCGTGGATAGTGTTGACAGGGACACATCACATAATATAGGCCCTAAATTACAAATTATTAAAACATTAAAGTATAAATGCACACATAATAATAACTGAGCAAGTTCATAGTGTGCATATTATATCCCTGCATAAAAAGCCGTACACCTATATTAAATCATGGAACGGTCCACAAAGTTTGTTCATGCCACACACTCGAGAAAACATAGTGCAAGTGTAAGATCTAGGTCACCCAAAAAGTATTTTAAGTACATTTTTTGTATGTAAGATCTTCATTTTAGATGTCTTTTTGACTGATCAAATTCAGGGGTAACAAATTCATATGTCCTTTCATGCACAGCGTGGCTTAATCACTTTAAGCGCCCGCATCGACCGCCCATACACATGTACACTATAGGCTACGTCAGGTGAGTGTATACGGGCGGTCGTATACAGAGGTACATGTACAGTGTATGCACCGCTCAAAGAGTGGTAGTACTACTTCATCATCATCAACCCTTCTCAAACGGTACTGCCATGTGTGTATCAAAAAAAAGGGGTCGTAAACGCTAGTGAATTTTTAATGGTGTATCAGTAGGAGGGAAGCAAACTTTTGTGCTAACTACAGCCCAAAATCTGCTTAAAACCTCCTACCAATAGAGTTGCTTTGGTCACCACCTTCCACCCCAAACTACCCAAACTTCCCTCAATTCTCAATAATAACATGCCTATACTTCACTCCTCCAGCAGGTTACACTCAGCAATCACTGAGGTTCCCATGGTTGCATTCCGCCGCCCTAAGAACCTTGGTGACATACTAGTCAGGGCCAAACTTCCCCCAGGTACAGTCCAAACACAACCCCCGACAGATATACTGGGCTGTCACAAATGTACCCGTTCCAAATGCAAAACGTGTCTGCACATTAAGCCCTCACTTAAGGTGAAGAGTCATACCACTGGCTCTTCATACAACATCAAGACCGACTCTGAATGCAGCACGTCTAATGTAGTCTATGTCATATCATGTAAGAGATGTGGGCTACAATATGTGGGAGAGACTAAGACCAAACTTAGTCTTCGCTTTGCGAATCATGTCTCTTCCATAAAGACTAAGAAACCGTACCCAGTCTCTATCCACTTCAACAGCCCCAATCATAGTGTCATTGATGTTGAACTTCTGGTGATTGAAGCTTGCAATGGTGATGACACACACCGCAAGAATAGAGAATCACACTGGATTCACCAACTCAAGACAGTAAAACCCTTTGGACTTAACATAAACACTGGTGTTAAATAACTTCTCATTACCCTCCACTTCACTTCTGCCTAAGAACTCATATGTTGTATATATTCTGTACATAAAGTATAAATTAACCTAGTTTAAAGTTGTTTTTATAAATTCATCACTGTAACTATCTGATGTAAGTAACCCCCCCCCCTTTTTTTCCACAGGTCCCTCATACCTTTTTTAAAATCATCATACCTTTGATCTTGCTATTCTTATTAATTGACCATTGTTAGTTGCATCATGATGCAACTTGCTCTCTAATCCTACCCTTTCATGTCTCCCTCCATTGTTGTCGAACAATACATTTACCACTTTTATGGTCCAGTAACCCTTCCTTTCATTCTAAACATCCTTTGTCCTCGCCACTTCACTCCTATTGGTTCATAGCCCCCAATATTGTTTCTGAAATAGGAACTTTGATTGGCTGTTATTTTCCCGCTTCTTTCTGGATCCTTTCCTTAATCCCTTTCCCCCTCTCTCTTTCTATAAATGGATATGTATTTGTTTGTACTTGTCTTATGCCTCTGAAGAAGGTCCGGATTGGATCGAAAGCTAAGGCCATCTACCCTATTCATTATATATATATATACTACAATATGTGGGAGAGACTAAGACCAAACTTAGTCTTCGCTTTGCGAATCATGTCTCTTCCATAAAGACTAAGAAACCGTACCCAGTCTCTATCCACTTCAACAGCCCCAATCATAGTGTCATTGATGTTGAACTTCTGGTGATTGAAGCTTGCAATGGTGATGACACACACCGCAAGAATAGAGAATCACACTGGATTCACCAACTCAAGACAGTCAAACCCTTTGGACTTAACATAAACACTGGTGTTAAATAACTTCTCATTACCCTCCACTTCACTTCTGCCTAAGAACTTATATGTTGTATATATTCTGTACATAAAGTATAAATTAACCTAGTTTAAAGTTGTTTTTATAAATTCATCACTGTAACTATCTGATGTAAGTAACCCCCCCCCTTTTTTTCCACAGGTCCCTCATACCTATTTTTAAAATCATCATACCTTTGATCTTGCTGATCTTGCTATTCTTATTAATTGACCATTGTTAGTTGCATCATGATGCAACTTGCTCTCTAATCCTACCCTTTCATGTCTCCCTGCATTGTTGTCGAACAATACTTTTACCACTTTTATGGTCCAGTAACCCTTCCTTTCATTCTAAACATCCTTTGTCATCGCCACTTCACTCCCATTGGTTCATAGCCACCAATATTGTTTCTGAAATAGGAACTTTGATTGGCTGTTATTTTCCCGCTTCTTTCTGGATCCTTTCCTTAATCCCTTTCCCCCTCTCTTTTTCTATAAATGGATATGTATTTGTTTGTACTTGTTTTATGCCTCTGAAGAAGGTCCGGATTGGATCGAAAGCTAAGGCCATCTACCCTATTCTTTATATATATTCCCGGTCACCAGGATTTTCCTGTCTGCAACTCAACGGTTTCAACAGACCCTCCACAAGTCGTAGTAAGAAACTTTGATTTCTCTGTTGTTGTATCCCTTCGGGGTGATCCCCTTGAATTGCTTGTATTTTGTTTTTAATTGTCATAACCATATCCTTTTCATCTTTTCCCACTTCCCACCTGTTCTTCTCAGAACACTTTTAACATTTTTCCTTCCTCTACAGATTATTAATAAATCATTATTTTTCGCCCTATAGGATTGTAAATACAACTAAATAATTTTGTTGGCAGGTTTTTAACCTATTTGTTTTATAGGATTGTGTTTAACCCGCTTTTTTTCACAGGCTTGCGTTAACGTTTTCCTTTTCAGATTTTTTGTTATCCTTTTCCTTTCCAGATTTGTACATAACGTATATTTTTCTGCAGGTTTTATAACCCTTTCTTTGACAGGACTATATTTACCGCTATTTTTTCACAGGTTTATATTAACATTTTCCCTTTCAGGTTTGTACATAACTTTTCCTTTTCAGATTTTGTACATAACTTGATTTTTCAACAAGTTTGTGTTAACCCATTTTTTCTTTTCAGATTTGTACATAACGTACATATTTTTCTGCAGGTTTTATAACCCTTTCTTTTACAGGACTATATTTACCGCTATTTTTTTCACAGGTTTATATTAACGTTTTCCCTTTCAGGTTTGTACATAACTTTTCTTTTCAGATTTGTACATAACGTATATATTATTTTTCTGCAGGTTTTATAACCCTTTCTTTTCCAGGACTATATTTACCGCTATTTTTTTCACAGGTTTATATTAACGTTTTCCCTTTCAGGTTTGTACATAACTTTTCCTTTTCAGATTTTGTACTTACTTTGCTTTTTGAACAAGTTTGTGTTAACCCATTTTTTCTTTTCAGGTTTGTACATAATTTATTTCTTGCAGGTTTAACCCGTTCTTTTACAGGGTCTTGTTAACCCCATTTATTCGCAGGTAATTTTACTTTTATCTTTCACGTCTGTTAATTAATAATCAATTTTGTACAGGATTTATAACCCGTTCTCTCCACAGGAATGATTTAAGATATTTCCCCTTGACTGTTTTCCCCCATCTATTATGGCACTATCAAGTGCATTTTCCGCAAGCTTCGTAAGCTTAAGGAAAAGAACACCCGTTACATGTCACATCTTGATAACTACCGTTTTTATCGTTTGTCCCGTATCATTCCCAAAGGCCTACAGATCAAGTGTACCCCTTCCTTTGGGGACCTTGACCCATCCTTTTTGAAGAAATGGAACAAGACACTCACTAATACGTCTTTCCGTTTGATCAAGTTGCTGGAAAATCAATGCCAACAATTCATTGATAATCAGTTACTTGAGATAACAAACACTGAGTCTCAACTCCAGGAGTCATGCTCTATTGAAGAGTTTGAACAGTTACAAGATACCATACTATGTAACGTCAAACACTTAAGGTCCACCCTAATGGACAAACAGAACAAGAAACGTATGAATGTCCTGGCTAACCATAAGAAACACACCCATAGACGTTTCCACAGTAAGAGAGCCACCATTGCTCCTCCTACTGTTAGGTTGCCAGAGACCAATACTGTAGTTAACCTGTCTGACATGGTCCTTACTGACCCACAGGTTAAACTCCTCTCAAGGGGTCTTAAGTTTTGCCCCACACCCAGAGAACCTAACCAACTTCTTTTCCAACAGGACATGGCCCAATTCAATCGTAGGTTACGCCTACGTGAATACTTTCATGTAGAGCCCTCCATGGATGACGAGTCATCTGTGGAGACCCAACCTATTCCCCGCAACCGCTTCAGGGAAAAGAGTACTTGGGTACCTCCTAAGAACCGAGATGTGTCTCTAGAGACATACATCAATTCGGTTAACTCCGAGGTTCTTAAGGCCCCCAGTACCCCTACTCCCAACAACCTCCCCCAAGATGAGCGTCACGCCCTTACACAACTCCGCCAATCACCAGACATAGTGATTAAACGGGCTGACAAGGGGTCCGCAGTTGTAGTCATGAACACACATGACTACATTGCTGAGGGCCTTAGACAGCTCAGTAACACTGATCATTACATTGAATGTGCTTCTGATCCCACTGAATCTTTCTCCCAAGATATCAGTGACACCCTGGTTAAGATTTATAATGCCAATGATATTGAGAAAGATACATTTAACTATCTCCTCCCACATGACCCCCGTACAGCAAGGTTCTACCTTCTACCTAAGATACACAAGCCCAATAACCCGGGGAGACCTATTGTATCTGGGAATGGTAGCCCCACAGAGCGCATTTCTGAGTTTGTTGATAGCTTCCTCAAACCCTTAGTCTGCCGTATTCCTTCCTTCATCAAGGATACCAAAGACTTTCTCCACAAACTAGATGAGGTCAAGCACCAAATACCTGACTCTGCTATTTTGGTTACTTTTGATGTTTCATCACTGTATACTAACATACCCCATCATGAAGGCATGAGTGCATGTGTCTCTGCCCTCAATGCTAGTAATCAGTCCCGCCCCTCAGTGAGTCATATTAAGG
The DNA here is from genome assembly GCF_902459465.1 of Asterias rubens. Lineage (NCBI taxonomy): Eukaryota > Metazoa > Echinodermata > Asteroidea > Forcipulatida > Asteriidae > Asterias > Asterias rubens. Next base: position 4,090,137 of record NC_047068.1, on the reverse strand, counting down.
AACTCATGAGCCACATTCTAATGAAGAATAATTTCACATTTTCTGACAGGCATTTTCTACAGGTACAGGGTACTGCCATGGGTACCAAAATGGCACCCTCATATGCTAACCTATTCATGTCTCAGTTGGAGGACAGACTCCTGTCCTCCGCCCCCAACCGACCACTAGTTTGGTGGAGATTTATTGATGATATTTTCTCCATCTGGTGTGGTGACCAAGACAGCTTGGATGAGTTTATTGCCCATATCAACTCATTTCACCCCACCATAAAGTTCACTACCGAACAATCTCTCACCAGTGTGAACTTTCTAGATGTGACAATAACCAAGTCTCCTAATGGCCTTGTCACAGATGTTTACAGTAAACCCACCGACACCCACCAGTACCTTCTCTCCAATAGCTGTCACCTTAGTCACTGTAAGAAGGCAATTGCTTACAGTCAGGCCTTACGTATCAGGCGTATCTGTTCCACAGATACCCTGTACAAGAGGCGCTCATCAGAGCTTAGGAAACACCTTGTATCTAGGGGACACAGCGAACGTAGGGTCCAACTTGCTATCAACAGGGCTCTCAACGTACCTCGTCACACTCTGTTGACTAACACGGGAGCTAAAAAACCTCCTACCAATAGAGTTGCTTTGGTCACCACCTTCCACCCCAAACTACCCAAACTTCCCTCAATTCTCAATAATAACATGCCTATACTTCACTCCTCCAGCAGGTTACACTCAGCAATCACTGAGGTTCCCATGGTTGCATTCCGCCGCCCTAAGAACCTTGGTGACATACTAGTCAGGGCCAAACTTCCCCCAGGTACAGTCCAAACACAACCCCCGACAGATATACTGGGCTGTCACAAATGTACCCGTTCCAAATGCAAAACGTGTCTGCACATTAAGCCCTCACTTAAGGTGAAGAGTCATACCACTGGCTCTTCATACAACATCAAGACCGACTCTGAATGCAGCACGTCTAATGTAGTCTATGTCATATCATGTAAGAGATGTGGGCTACAATATGTGGGAGAGACTAAGACCAAACTTAGTCTTCGCTTTGCGAATCATGTCTCTTCCATAAAGACTAAGAAACCGTACCCAGTCTCTATCCACTTCAACAGCCCCAATCATAGTGTCATTGATGTTGAACTTCTGGTGATTGAAGCTTGCAATGGTGATGACACACACCGCAAGAATAGAGAATCACACTGGATTCACCAACTCAAGACAGTAAAACCCTTTGGACTTAACATAAACACTGGTGTTAAATAACTTCTCATTACCCTCCACTTCACTTCTGCCTAAGAACTCATATGTTGTATATATTCTGTACATAAAGTATAAATTAACCTAGTTTAAAGTTGTTTTTATAAATTCATCACTGTAACTATCTGATGTAAGTAACCCCCCCCCCCCTTTTTTTCCACAGGTCCCTCATACCTTTTTTAAAATCATCATACCTTTGATCTTGCTATTCTTATTAATTGACCATTGTTAGTTGCATCATGATGCAACTTGCTCTCTGATCCTACCCTTTCATGTCTCCCTCCATTGTTGTCGAACAATACATTTACCACTTTTATGGTCCAGTAACCCTTCCTTTCATTCTAAACTCATATGTTGTATATATTCTGTACATAAAGTATAAATTAACCTAGTTTAAAGTTGTTTTTATAAATTCATCACTGTAACTATCTGATGTAAGTAACCCCCCCCCCCCTTTTTTTTCCACAGGTCCCTCATACCTTTTTTAAAATCATCATACCTTTGATCTTGCTATTCTTATTAATTGACCATTGTTAGTTGCATCATGATGCAACTTGCTCTCTAATCCTACCCTTTCATGTCTCCCTCCATTGTTGTCGAACAATACATTTACCACTTTTATGGTCCAGTAACCCTTCCTTTCATTCTAAACATCCTTTGTCCTCGCCACTTCACTCCTATTGGTTCATAGCCCCCAATATTGTTTCTGAAATAGGAACTTTGATTGGCTGTTATTTTCCCGCTTCTTTCTGGATCCTTTCCTTAATCCCTTTCCCCCTCTCTCTTTCTATAAATGGATATGTATTTGTTTGTACTTGTCTTATGCCTCTGAAGAAGGTCCGGATTGGATCGAAAGCTAAGGCCATCTACCCTATTCATTATATATATATATACTACAATATGTGGGAGAGACTAAGACCAAACTTAGTCTTCGCTTTGCGAATCATGTCTCTTCCATAAAGACTAAGAAACCGTACCCAGTCTCTATCCACTTCAACAGCCCCAATCATAGTGTCATTGATGTTGAACTTCTGGTGATTGAAGCTTGCAATGGTGATGACACACACCGCAAGAATAGAGAATCACACTGGATTCACCAACTCAAGACAGTCAAACCCTTTGGACTTAACATAAACACTGGTGTTAAATAACTTCTCATTACCCTCCACTTCACTTCTGCCTAAGAACTTATATGTTGTATATATTCTGTACATAAAGTATAAATTAACCTAGTTTAAAGTTGTTTTTATAAATTCATCACTGTAACTATCTGATGTAAGTAACCCCCCCCCCCTTTTTTTCCACAGGTCCCTCATACCTTTTTTAAAATCATCATACCTTTGATCTTGCTATTCTTATTAATTGACCATTGTTAGTTGCATCATGATGCAACTTGCTCTCTAATCCTACCCTTTCATGTCTCCCTCCATTGTTGTCGAACAATACATTTACCACTTTTATGGTCCAGTAACCCTTCCTTTCATTCTAAACATCCTTTGTCCTCGCCACTTCACTCCTATTGGTTCATAGCCCCCAATATTGTTTCTGAAATAGGAACTTTGATTGGCTGTTATTTTCCCGCTTCTTTCTGGATCCTTTCCTTAATCCCTTTCCCCCTCTCTCTTTCTATAAATGGATATGTATTTGTTTGTACTTGTCTTATGCCTCTGAAGAAGGTCCGGATTGGATCGAAAGCTAAGGCCATCTACCCTATTCATTATATATATATATACTACAATATGTGGGAGAGACTAAGACCAAACTTAGTCTTCGCTTTGCGAATCATGTCTCTTCCATAAAGACTAAGAAACCGTACCCAGTCTCTATCCACTTCAACAGCCCCAATCATAGTGTCATTGATGTTGAACTTCTGGTGATTGAAGCTTGCAATGGTGATGACACACACCGCAAGAATAGAGAATCACACTGGATTCACCAACTCAAGACAGTCAAACCCTTTGGACTTAACATAAACACTGGTGTTAAATAACTTCTCATTACCCTCCACTTCACTTCTGCCTAAGAACTTATATGTTGTATATATTCTGTACATAAAGTATAAATTAACCTAGTTTAAAGTTGTTTTTATAAATTCATCACTGTAACTATCTGATGTAAGTAACCCCCCCCCCTTTTTTTCCACAGGTCCCTCATACCTTTTTTAAAATCATCATACCTTTGATCTTGCTATTCTTATTAATTGACCATTGTTAGTTGCATCATGATGCAACTTGCTCTCTAATCCTACCCTTTCATGTCTCCCTCCATTGTTGTCGAACAATACATTTACCACTTTTATGGTCCAGTAACCCTTCCTTTCATTCTAAACATCCTTTGTCCTCGCCACTTCACTCCTATTGGTTCATAGCCCCCAATATTGTTTCTGAAATAGGAACTTTGATTGGCTGTTATTTTCCCGCTTCTTTCTGGATCCTTTCCTTAATCCCTTTCCCCCTCTCTCTTTCTATAAATGGATATGTATTTGTTTGTACTTGTCTTATGCCTCTGAAGAAGGTCCGGATTGGATCGAAAGCTAAGGCCATCTACCCTATTCATTATATATATATATACTACAATATGTGGGAGAGACTAAGACCAAACTTAGTCTTCGCTTTGCGAATCATGTCTCTTCCATAAAGACTAAGAAACCGTACCCAGTCTCTATCCACTTCAACAGCCCCAATCATAGTGTCATTGATGTTGAACTTCTGGTGATTGAAGCTTGCAATGGTGATGACACACACCGCAAGAATAGTCTCCCTCCATTGTTGTCGAACAATACATTTACCACTTTTATGGTCCAGTAACCCTTCCTTTCATTCTAAACATCCTTTGTCCTCGCCACTTCACTCCTATTGGTTCATAGCCCCCAATATTGTTTCTGAAATAGGAACTTTGATTGGCTGTTATTTTCCCGCTTCTTTCTGGATCCTTTCCTTAATCCCTTGAACTTCTGGTGATTGAAGCTTGCAATGGTGATGACACACACCGCAAGAATAGTCTCCCTCCATTGTTGTCGAACAATACATTTACCACTTTTATGGTCCAGTAACCCTTCCTTTCATTCTAAACATCCTTTGTCCTCGCCACTTCACTCCTATTGGTTCATAGCCCCCAATATTGTTTCTGAAATAGGAACTTTGATTGGCTGTTATTTTCCCGCTTCTTTCTGGATCCTTTCCTTAATCCCTTTCCCCCTCTCTCTTTCTATAAATGGATATGTATTTGTTTGTACTTGTCTTATGCCTCTGAAGAAGGTCCGGATTGGATCGAAAGCTAAGGCCATCTACCCTATTCATTATATATATATATATACTACAATATGTGGGAGAGACTAAGACCAAACTTAGTCTTCGCTTTGCGAATCATGTCTCTTCCATAAAGACTAAGAAACCGTACCCAGTCTCTATCCACTTCAACAGCCCCAATCATAGTGTCATTGATGTTGAACTTCTGGTGATTGAAGCTTGCAATGGTGATGACACACACCGCAAGAATAGAGAATCACACTGGATTCACCAACTCAAGACAGTCAAACCCTTTGGACTTAACATAAACACTGTCTCATTACCCTCCACTTCACTTCTGCCTAAGAACTTATATGTTGTATATATTCTGTACATAAAGTATAAATTAACCTAGTTTAAAGTTGTTTTTATAAATTCATCACTGTAACTATCTGATGTAAGTAACCCCCCCCCCCTTTTTTTCCACAGGTCCCTCATACCTATTTTTAAAATCATCATACCTTTGATCTTGCTGATCTTGCTATTCTTATTAATTGACCATTGTTAGTTGCATCATGATGCAACTTGCTCTCTAATCCTACCCTTTCATGTCTCCCTGCATTGTTGTCGAACAATACTTTTACCACTTTTATGGTCCAGTAACCCTTCCTTTCATTCTAAACATCCTTTGTCATCGCCACTTCACTCCCATTGGTTCATAGCCACCAATATTGTTTCTGAAATAGGAACTTTGATTGGCTGTTATTTTCCCGCTTGTTTGTACTTGTTTTATGCCTCTGAAGAAGGTCCGGATTGGATCGAAAGCTAAGGCCATCTACCCTATTCATTATATTAACTCAAATTAATATATGAAAAAAAGTTGGGAGTTAAAGTTTAAATTTGTATCACTACAAATTGTGTTTGTCATTAGCAGATTTGTTGCTAAAAACCTTAAGTTTCCCTTTAAATCTATATAAGGCCTATTGAACCTAGCTATTTAAAATTTAAATTTGTGGGGTAGAAGTTGCCCAAACTCTTCAAAATACTATTAACTTAATTATGCAAGTTAAATTTTAAATTAGTTTTAAAAACCTGAATTCCTTAAGAAATGTGGATGTAAACATTTCAAAAGATTATGAGCACATCTATTCACCACACCAGTTACTCAGTCGGCTGGCTTGCTAATGTTTTGTTTTGAACTTTAATTTACATAGAAACTACAAAAGAAGCTGAATTATGATCCAAAACACATCTTTTAATTTATTCATATTTACCCAGTTTTGTAAAATGTTGTGGGGTGTTATGAGTATATTATGAGTAACACACAGTACAGTCAAGGGGCGGTCTGTGATGATATTATTTTTTTAGTACATGTTTATGCATTATTATTATTATTCCAAAGTCATTGCCCCATCGCTAGTTGGGTCATCATGTGCAATGTTGTTGTTTTTGTTGTTGTTACTGTATTAGTGTTATGTATGGCCTACTGTTATAGTGTTACTAGGCCTACTGTTATAGTGTTAGTGTAGTGTTAGTGTTGTTGTTTTGATAAAACAAAAATGATAGATTTCCGTTTCCGATCCTAGCTGCCACCACTTTTTTCACGCGTTGTTGTTGTTTTTGGTCTTTTTCGCTGCTTATTTCTCGGCTGCTATGAGTATGTTATTGGTGTAATAAACAGTTATCCCCACACCCCTTAGACTTAGAGCCTTCTTGCCGGGTTACGGGTTCATCGTACAAACAATACGCGTCCCCCATCGTTCTTTTTAAATGTTGCACCCGCTGTATAAAACCCCCAAAATTCTCAGACAAATACATTTAACAACAATTAAATTTTACACAAAGATAACTACCAACTCACCAGTATCCGTTTTGCAGCAAGTCTAGCCACGAAACTGTCCGTTAAAAGTAGATAAATGTCTGAAAAGAAATCGGTTGAAAAGGGAGTCTTCGTCATCCATTTTTCTTGTAGCAAAATGGCGACCAACTGGTGCCCGACGCCAATGGTCGTTAAGTGTTTCAGGCTGCACCGGTGTACTATCTTCAGCGCGAAGTCAGGGCGCCGCGCTGAAGACAAAATGTGGTAAAACAATTAAACCGAACGGAAACTAGCACAGTATTGGGCCCATAGAGCTATATATAGCTCTTTGATTGGGCCCGAAATAGCCAGCCGCGTATTCCCGGAAAAGCCAGCCGCGTATTCGGAAAATAGAACACATACAGTACAGGGAGGTTCAATTCTGAAGATGAAGATGTTTTATTCGAACGAATTCTGAAATACTAGCCATAAACCACAACTTTTTATTTGATAATGTATCAATTTAATTAGTATATATGATTAAAAAACAATAGAAAGAGAAGTAAACTTTTAACAAGACGTCACAAAATGACCCGCAAACACAAAGGCAAAAATCAAATCGTTTGTGTTACACTGTGTCATTAAATATACTGTGTAAATACATAACTATAATTTGAACAGAATTTGTACCCTTCATTAAGACAAAAATTTGCTTTTTTATTCCAGAATCTCAAAGACTGATATACTGGGCGGATCAAATTTTGGAGCTGGCCAATTTGGTCAATTAATTAGTGGTTAATTAGTCACAATAATATACGCAATTTTCAATATATTTTACCGCTGCACTAACAATGCGGTTGACTTAAAAACAATTTGAAAAGAATTTGTACCCTTTATTAAGACAAAAATTTGCTTTTTTATTCCAGAATCTTGAAGACTGATATACTGGGCGGATCAAATTTTGGAGCTGGCCAATTTGGTCAATTAATTAGTGGTTAATTAGTCACAATAATATACGCAATTTTCAATATATTTTACCGCTGCACTAACAATGCGGTTGACTTAAAAACAATTTGAAAAGAATTTGTACCCTTTATTAAGACAAAAATTTGCTTTTTTATTCCAGAATCTTGAAGACTGATATACTGGGCGGATCAAATTTTGGAGCTGGCCAATTTGGTCAATTAATTAGTGGTTAATTAGTCACAATAATATACGCAATTTTCAATATATTTTACCGCTGCACTAACAATGCGGTTGACTTAAAAACAATTTGAAAAGAATTTGTACCCTTTATTAAGACAAAAATTTGCTTTTTTATTCCAGAATCTTGAAGACTGATATACTGGGCGGATCAAATTTTGGAGCTGGCCAATTTGGTCAATTAATTAGTGGTTAATTAGTCACAATAATATACGCAATTTTCAATATATTTTACCGCTGCACTAACAATGCGGTTGACTTAAAAACAATTTGAAAAGAATTTGTACCCTTTATTAAGACAAAAATTTGCTTTTTTATTCCAGAATCTTGAAGACTGATATACTGGGCGGATCAAATTTTGGAGCTGGCCAATTTGGTCAATTAATTAGTGGTTAATTAATCACAGTAATATACGCCATTTTCAATATATTTTACCGCACATAACAATGCGGTTGACTTAAAAACAATTTGAAAAGAGTTTGTACCCTTCATGAAGACAAAAATTAATTTTTTTATTCCATAATCTTTAAAACTGATATACTGGGCAGATCAAATTTTGGAGCTGGCTAATTTGGTCCACTAATTAGTGGTTATTTAATCACAGTAATATACGCCATTTTCAATATATTTTACCGCACATAACAATGCGGTTGACTTAATAACAATTTGAAAAGAATTTGTACCCTTCATGAAGGACTGATATACTAGGCAGATCAAATTTTGGAGCTGGCCAATTTGGTCTACTAATTCGTGGTTAATTAGTCACAGTAATATACGCCATTTTCAATATATTTTAATATCGCACATACAATGCGGTTGAAATAAAAAACAATTTGAAAAGTATTTGTACCCTTCATTAACACAAAAATTTGCTTTTTTATTCCAGAATCTTAAAGACTGATATACTGGGCAAATCAAACTTTGGAGCTGGCCAATTTGGTCCACCAATTAATGGTTAATTAATCATACTAATATACGTCATTTTCAATATATCTTAATACCGCACATAACAATGCTGTTGACTTAAAAACAATTTGAAAAGAATTTGTACCCTTCATTAAGACAAATATTTGCTTTTTTATTCCAGATTCTTGAAGACTGATATACTGGGCGGATCAAATTTTGGAGCTGGCCAATTTGGTCAATTAATTAGTGGTTAATTAATCACAATAATATACGCAATTTTCAATATTTTTTACCGCACTAACAATGCGGTTGACTTAAAAACAATTTGAAAATAATTTGTACCCTTCATGAAGACAAAAATTATTTTTTTTATTCCAGAATCTGTAAGACTGATATACTGGGCAGATCAAATTTTGGAGCTGGCCAATTTGGTCTACTAATTAGTGGTTAATTAATCACAATAATATACGCAATTTTCAATATATTTTACCGCACTAACAATGCTGTTGACTTAAAAACAATTTGAAAAGAATTTGTACCCTTCATTAAGACAAACATTTGCTTTTTTATTCCAGAATCTTAAAGACTGATATACTGGGCGGATCAAATTTTGGAGCTGGCCAATTTGGTCCACTAATTAGTGGTTAATTAACCACAGCTATAGACGTCATTTTCAATCGTCATTGCATAGGCGTTGCAAGACAAAAATAATTAGAAAATAATTGGTACCCTTGATCGTAATGACAAACAATTTTTTTAAATTTATTTCAGAACCTTGTATAGACTAATATACTGGGCGTACAAACTTTGAGCTTGGCATTTTGGTCCACCAACTAGTGGTTACCACACTTATAGACGCCTTTTTTAATCTTTTTTAATCTTTAATACGCACAAAATGCGTTATGACAAAAAAAATGTGTTTTTTTAACTTATTTCAGAACCTTGTGGAATAATATAGGGCTTACTCTGGGCGTGTCAAATTTTTGAGCTGGACATATTGGTCAACTTAATATTTAAATTTATATTTTTACATAGTTTTTAACGATTCCTGTAAGTGGCGGCTTTCCGCTGTTGGATGTCAATAAATAAATAAAAAAATAGTGGTTATTAAGCACAGTTTTTACGTACGCCATTTGTAAGACACGTAAGACATGATCATTGTTGCATTTTGTTTGTTCAATCAAGGCTTTACTTTCTCGAAATCACTGAAGAATATTCTTTAGTTTGTAACATGAGACCTTACCGGTGGCTGAACAATGCCAGTATGTAGGTAAACACAGTTCCACCAACTTGGAAATTCTATACGAGAATGTTTTTCACATGATGTCATATTCTCTAGATATAATTTTATTGTAAGAATAGGTTTTCCCAGCCAACTTCAGCAAAAAAAACATGCATTCAATTGCATTTTATTGCAGTCAAATTCACGCTTCTCCCCCTAATGCTCTAAAATAAACTAGGGTTTATTTTTAGCTCTTGCATTCAATTTCGTTTTCGTGCACACGTGATTTCGTTTTTCTCGTGCAGATTCGCTTTAGTCATTCTATTTCATTTATAGGCATTCAAGACTACACTTTGACCATTAAGTTGAATGTCTACTACCTATTTTTAGAATGATGCATTCAAATTAAGGATAACCGAAGCGAACATGATTTTGCTTCTAGTATGCGTTTTCTTTTTCATGTGCAACGAATTTCAATTTTGCATTCAAATTCGAATTTTATTCAAACTGCTTTAATATACAAATCTACACAAACTGTTTTGTAAAACCAACTACTTTTAAAATAATAATGTTAAGAAAAATGGCAAATGGCAACACAAAACAAGAAATTGTATAAAGGGCAAGGCTCTTAGTTATCATGCAAATAAGGAAACACAAAAGGCTCCCCCATTTGGTGTTCAACTAATCTAAGTTGTTATTCTAACAAAGATCATTTTGTCCATTGCCAAACAATTTTTTTTTTTTTTATAAAAGTAAACGAGGGTTTTCTGTCATTCATCTTCATGCGATTAAATGAAAACTGCAAAGAATGAGAATTAATTTAACGATGAGGTATATGGCTTTATGAGTAAACTGTGAATTAGCTCCTTTAAAGTCACCTGGAAGTGGTATTTTGTCGAAATAAAGCTTTTGTCACTAATATATATGTGTTTTGATGAGTGGAATGTGAATAAACAGTTAACTAAGGTTCAAAAAAATTAGTTCTTATCTTATTTACAAATTTAAGAGAAGGCCCGACCCGAGAGGGCGCTGTTCGTGACGTCAATCGAGGCGCGATATTGAAGAGAAAATGCTGCACACAGTGCTATTGCTCTTGTGAGTCTGACCAACCATGCAGACTGACCCCATTTGTAGTTGTTTTGCTGCATCCAGCATTAATACAAATGCAAGAAAACAACTTTTTCAAAACGTACGAACTCAATGACTTGGACTTGCATGTTATTTGCACGTGTGTTTACTCTACGCATCAAGGCAAAGTCTGCCTCGATTGACGTCACAAAAGGGGTAGGCGGAGTCAACCCCAACAACTTTAACTATTTTTTAAACATTATAAATCGTGACAAACAATTACTAAAATAAAACTGTTTTATTGTTACTAAACATCTACTTTTATGTTTAAAAAAAAATTATATTTCCAGGTGACTTTTGTTGTCCTTTGAATGAGTTTTGTCCATGTATTTTCAGTTTATTTACATCATGTGTTTTCTTAATTGAAATAGTTCATATTCAGTGCGTTGTTACTCTTTCTTAAAGTAAAGGCCAGCACCCGATAACTTTGAGATGCAAAACTAATTATTTTGCTTTAGCCTTGATATATTTTTTGCCCAATATGATGTTGTTTTTGTTTTTCTGCTAATGTCAGGACCATTTCAAATTAGAAGTTAATAAATGTTCCAAATGAAGCTTACAATAAGGGGGCGTGAAACAATTAACAAACAAATTAATGGTTTTCTCCAAAGCTTCAATTAGTCTTACCCCATTTTCACTGCTCCAACCGACCTCGGGCAGCCATCTTCTTAGTCAAAATCGCTCAGGCCTTTACTTGGTTATATTAATGCCAAACAAGTTCAAGTCTGAATCCTTTTTGGTTCATAAGGGAAACTGTTTTAATTTAAGTATGATAATGTAACTTCTAGTTCAAAGAGAACCTCAAAAGCTTCTTCTGATCGTGCAGATCTTTACTTGCTAGTAGCTATATTAGGTCTGGAGGATTGGGGGCTAAAAAGTACAATTTTTTGTATTATAATGAAGGGAACAATAATAATTTTTAAAGAGATTGTTGTATAGGAAATATTGTGCATAGTTGATTAACCACTAATTAGTGGACCAAATTGGCCAGCTCCAAAATTTGATCTGCCCAGTATATCAGTCTTATAGATTCTGGAATAGAAAAGCAAATATTTGTCTTAATGAAGGGTACAAATTCTTTGCAAATTGTTTTTAAGTCAACCGATGTGCAGTAATAAAGTATATTGAAAATGGCGTATATTACTGTGATTAATTAACCACTAATTAGTGGACCAAATTGGCCAGCTCCAAAATTTGATCTGCCCAGTATATCAGTCTTACAGATTCTAGAATAAAAAAGCAAATTGTTGTCTTAATGAAGGGTACAAATTCTGTGCAAATTGTTTTTAAGTCAACCGCATTGTTATGTGCGGTAAAATATATTGAAAATGGCGTATATTACTGTGATTAATTAACCACTAATTAGTGGACCAAATTGGCCAGCTCCAAAATTTGATCTGCCCAGTATATCAGTCTTTAAGATTCTGGAATAAAAAAGCAAATATTTGTCATAATGAAGGGTACAAATTCTTTTCAAATTGTTTTTAAGTCAACCGCTATGTTATGTGCGGTAAAATATATTGAAAATGGCGTATATTACTGTGATTAATTAACCACTAATTAGTGGACCAAATTAGCCAGCTCCAAAATTTGATCTGCCCAGTATATCAGTCTTAAAGATTATGGAATAAAAAAGTTAATTTTTGTCTTAATGAAGGGTACAAATTCTTTTCAAATTGTTTTTAAGTCAACCGCATTGTTAGTGCGGTAAAATATATTGAAAATGGCGTATATTACTGTGATTAATTAACCACTAATTAGTGGACCAAATTAGCCAGCTCCAAAATTTGATCTGCCCAGTATATCAGTCTTAAAGATTATGGAATAAAAAAGTTAATTTTTGTCTTAATGAAGGGTACAAATTCTGCCTCTACGTCTCGTGTTTTGGGGTCCATTCCGTAATGCAATGTGTCCATCTGTTGTGATGATGGCGCCTTGCAAGGTGGCCTGCCCACCTGCAATTCTTTGTTTTTATTTCCTGTATGATGTCCCTGGCATTTTCCCCCGTAAGTCCTCGTTTCTGACCCTGTCCTTACTTAGTAACTCCTACCATGATCCTCTCCATTGCTCTTTCTGTGACTCTCAGTTTCTTTTTAAATTGTTTAGTTGTTGTCCATGTTTCTGCCCGTAGGATAGCACTGGAATGATGCATTGATTGAAGACCCGACTTTTAAGTGAAAGTGGGAGAGCCTTGTCTCTGAATATGATGCTGAGTTTCCCAAATTTCACCCAAGCTAACTGTGTTCTTCTTCAGACTTCTCCGGTCCTGATCAAAGGTGATGTTTTTTTACCAAGGTGATGTAGCTATTCACCTTCTCAATAGTCGTGCCATCAACCGTTGTTATTGTTTTGTCTTGTGGATTGTTGCTCATCATTACTTTGGTCTTCTTGATGCTCATTCTCTGCAGCTCATCGGGATCGTGACTGACAAGCATGATGTCATCTGCAAACCTTAAATGAATATAGATGTTCCCCATTTATTGCAATTCCTTTAGATTGCCAATCCAGGTTTCTGAACACATCCTCCGTAGCTGATGTAAAGAGTTTTGGAAAAATTGGATCACTCTGTCCGACACCTTTAAGGATTTTGAAAACACAGTCTTAGGACAGGGAAATTTACCACACTTTGTTCAGCCCGCCTTGTGCCGAAAACACTCCCAAATGTCTCAAAATAACAGTATGCGCACGACAATTTTATTTTTAACAATATTTTAGAAAACAAAAGGCTCAACTCACCATTGTAGGCCTACTTCTTTAGACTAGATGTCCACTTGAGGAGGTGCGGGCGGGGGGGGGGGGGGGGGGGGGGCATAGATTTTCACTGGGGAGTGGCAGGGTTGGCATGGATTTTCACCTGGGGGGTGGGGGGGGGGGCTGGTTTTTGTCAGTGGTTGGTGGTTGGCTGTCGTACATTCTCAACCCCCTCCCTATAAAACAATATCACTCTCAAGTCATCCTTGATGAATAAGCATCTGACAAAATAAGATTTGGGAAACAAGTCTGGGGCAATGTTGCTAAACTATTTGTATCAGTGAAGCATGCAGAACTAGTGGGTAACCAAAGTGGTCATTTCTGTACCCCCCACCCAAACACCCAAACAAACAAGAACAAAACAACAACCAACAACAAACAGACAAACACCCCGACACAAGTTTCATCAATGGGTCAAATATTGAAAAATCACAAGGAGCAAGTCCAGCTTTTATCATAATTTAACCATTTACAAAGGGTTAGTCCCGCATTTCTTTTATCAAATTTTGGGTCAAACACAAACATGACAATTTGTGCTAGTAGTGGCTGCAACTATACTTGGAAGAATTATAATATGATGAGGTTTTTAGAAGGCCTACACAATCCCCCATGTCGGTTTCTCTCTAAATGCCAAAAGAGTGAAAAAGCAATCTTTGAAGAGCCATATGAGGGACAACTCCTTTTCGAGTGGTTTTCTACTCTTTTAGATAAAAATTTGCAGCTTTTTGAGTGGTTTTTCACTCTGTCCTGGAGTGAAACCCCTCTAAATAAGTGAAATAACCACCACTCTTTTTAAAGAGCCATATGAGGGACAACTCGAAATGTAAAAATATGTGTTTTTCACTCTAGAGAGCAACACTGCAGCATGTTAAAAGTACTTCAAGTTGATGAGGCATTTGATAATAGTAAACACAAAATGCAGCCTGAAATCATGAACTTTTGTGTCTTCTTCTTTATTTATTTAAGAGTTATCCATTGTGAAGGAAATGTACAAGTAAGTACAAACAACGGTTGGTGTCATTTAAATTAAACATTACTTTTATAGGGTGCATATAAAATTCATGCAGCCGAATCTTAATTATTATTTAAGTAAGCGTAAAGTTTCCTGGTGCAGTCGGAAACAGGTTTAAACATTTTACATAATTAACTTAATTCTTCTTGGGTACACAGAGCTGGGCCAAACTTCATGGCTCCGCATACAGCCAATTTCCGTGCTTACAACCATTTGCCTAATTTCTGGTTACTATGCAAGCACCGACTAGATAGCTGTGAAAGTGAAAAATGACTAGTAAGGCGGAGTACCCAAGTGCACAAGCAAAAATGTCCTGCTTGCCTGTGAAATAGCTAGGCTTGACGTAGGCATGTAAGTCCCTGCTTGCATAAACCCTGATTCTTTGCTTACAATAAGCAGAAAAGCTGTTAAGCATAAAAGCTGTTTAGTAGAAAAAGCTGCTTAAGTTGACAAATTTCTTTGCTAAGCAAAACCTGATTGGGCACAAGGTAAACTTCACATGTGGTTTTGGCTGGTAAGCTGTTCTGTTCAGCAATACTTTTCTGTGCTTGGCAAGTTTTTGTGCCTAAAAGCTTTAAGAAACTATAGGCCCTGATCTTAGCAGATTTGTACAACAAGCACAGAGAGAATCATTATCTGTGCAAGGATATTATAGTATGGCTGCCTCTGAATCAGTGGCTATGTTTACAACTACAACTGTTACTAAGGATGTTGCTATGCACATTCTGTACTTCAATACATGGTAATGTGGAAATCTAGCTGAAGCCATAGCTGTAGCTGCCAATTCGGACAAGGCACATACATATGGCATTTTCAGTTAACCATAATATATTTCTTGGTTAATTGGTTTGGTTTCTCTAGTTTTGTTTGTGCGTGCTAAATTTTACATTTGTGCTAAATAAACTCCCCAATTAAAAAGTGCTTCAGTACAACATGTGCCTTTGATGATCCATGATTGGTTTTGGCTCATCTTCAGGGTTAGTAATGAAAGATATTTGGCTATACATGCTTCGCAAACCTAAAGTGTTCCCTTTCAGACAAATATAGGTAGAATGTCAAGCAATGGAAGACACTTTGAAAATATTGAAAATATTTCTTACTGTGTTCCCAATTCCATAGTATCATCAAAAGCAAAAATCCACATACATTTCCACCGTCCACACAAGTACCTTTCTATTAGAGTGCAGTCTAAAAATCTAATTTATAAAGATTACCATCAGGGACAAATTATAAAAATTCTCTGCTGAGCAGAAAATACTGTCTCAAACCACAATTTAGTAGGGAACCAGCCCAAAATGATACTCCTCATTGTGTCCAATTTTGTCCTGGTAACCCCTTTCTGCTGAGCAAAACTTTTCTGTGCTCATAATGTTACTACACAATTGAACCTTGGAGGTACATACATTACAACATCATTTCACAAAGTCAAAAATAATTATAAAATCTGAACCCCCTTCCCCTTAATAGTAAGGTAACATAAAGAACAAGATATCCAACAAGAGCCCTTATTGTCAAAATCAATAATGTACCTAACAATTACTTAGAAAATAAATCACCATTTATATTTTATAATTTGCAACTACAAGATCAATATAGCAAATACACTATAAGCCTAAAATTCTAATTAACAAAAATAAAAATATTTTCTAGCTGTTGGAAAATGCTTACCAATCACAGGGTATGGTATAAATGCAAACATTTTTTTTATGGACTGATGGTTTTTCTCCTTGATTTAAAAAATGATAAACCGTGTTTTGCATTTTTAAAGTACAGCAGTTCGTTTAACTTTTGGGAAGAGAACATTCCAAGAAGTCTGTGACTTTAACAATACTTTTTATTCGTGAATCAAAGAATTTATTTTACAAGAGCGTGGTTTCAACCTGTGACCTCTAATGTCAGATGAATTTATTTCATAGAGCACTTGTTAATCCAGAGGTCGCAGGTTCAGATCCCGTTCTAGTAAAATTGTCAGTCAGTTTCCCTTGATACAATAACAAATGGTAACTTGTAAAATTGCCAAATAATAAAAAACAAAACAATGGAAACTGACTTGGTAAAACTTGGGTGCGATCCCTGGCTACACGATAGCGAATAAAACAGTTGTATATGGCTTATGACTGGCAACCCCAAACAAAGATATGAAACAGTTGTATATGGCTTATGACTGGCAACCCCAAACAAAGATATGAAACAGTTGTATATGGCTTATGACTGGCAACCCCAAACAAAGATATGAAACAGTTGTATATGGCTTATGACTGGCAACCCCAAACAAAGATATGAAACAGTTGTATATGGCTTATGACTGGCAACCCCAAACAGTTGTATATGGCTTATGACTGGCAACCCCAAACAGTTGTATATGGCTTATGACTGGCAACCCCAAACAGTTGTATATGGCTTATGACTGGCAACCCCAAACAAAGATATGAAACAGTTGTATATGGCTTATGACTGGCAACCCCAAACAAAGACATGAAAAAGAAGGGTAATATTGCGTGGTAATATTTTGTGTTAAATCATTTTAAAATAAGCTTATGTGATTTCAGTTTTAACTGGTGTATTTCACGATAGTTTACACACACATTGCACACTATAAAACTGTTGTTCGAACTTCATGCGCATAAAATTATGCAAATCTAATTATTATCACAAAACAACAATTGCACCCCCACTCTTTCCCATTGTGAGAGGCAAGGACATTGGCTTTGGTTTTACAAGTCATGTTATGCAGTAACTTGTCATGGTTTTTAAGGTAACACAATGCACTCTGTGTTGGAAATCATGATAGAAAATATGTTAGTCTATAGCCCCTTTCACACATGTGCAATTTAGCAAGGGTTCCTTGCAAAACTGTAGCAAGGTTGAAAAACTTGACAAAGTGTACCTTGTGTGAAAAGACAATACTATGAACTCGGGGGAGAGTCTCAAATATGCCCTATTGGAACATTCCCAGAACGTTACTAGGCTTGTTCCAAAGAACATATGACCACTGTGAATGTTTGCACTTGGTTCATAGCTGCCAGGTGTCGACAAGCTGTGACCAGAGGGCATATATAGCTTGAATCACGGGAGGAGGAAGGGACAGACAGTGCAATCCCACTGAAATGAAACATGGTATATTGATTGTTTCCCTTGGGATATTTACTGCAAGTCAACGCATCAAGCTTGCTGAGTTTTGAGATGCTCCCTGAAAACAGTGTTGGGAGTGTCGTGGTCCAGCAGCCAAGGGTGGTGGACTCAAGTTCTGTAATTTACAGAATATGGGCTCCAATCCTGGCCTGGTCAGTCGTGACACTTGTGTCATTGAGCAAGACACTTGATCATAATTGCTTCTCTCTACCCTGGAGTACAATTAGGTACCAGAGAAAGGTGGTGAGTAACCTGCGATGGACTGGTGTTCTGTCCAGGGGGAATATCAATATTCTCAGTCGTTTGATGCTGAGGAAACAAGATATAAACACCGGCCTGATGAGCCGTTTTAGCTCGGGACATACTTTTGTCCCACAATGGGTCTGGAATAAAATTACTGCCAAAATCTCCCTTGAAGGGATAGTTGTTGATCCCTTATACATGAGAATCTGAGAAAACATAATATCACCATGACATAACCAGAACTAAATTTCATAGAGCTACCTTTGCATCCAAATTTGCTAAGCACAGACAAAAGTTTGAAGAACAGAAACAGGTTACAAGCTAAATAGCAATTCATTTTACTAAAATCAAGATTCCTGCAAATTAGATTTGGTGAGCAATATAACTTCTGTTAACCAGATGATCTCAGTACATAAGGGGCATTGCTTGGCAACAGACAGTGCAGGATAGAGTGAAATGGAGAATTGGTGAAGAGGCTTTCCTCCTGCAGTGGAGTGAAATAGGCAGAAAGCCACTCCATGAAAGTTATTCCTCACGACAAGATACAGCCCCGTTTTAAAATAGAGAAACGCCCTAATGGCAGATCTTTAAAAGAAGTAGTCCATGAATACAAATCCCTGATAATACTCGTGTAGAAACACTTCCATATGAGTACTTGCGCAAGTGGTAGACCAATAATTTGTGCCTTTGAGTTCAGAATTCATATTTCTAGGCCACACATGGTGTAGAAGTTCCCCCATCTGGAAAGAAAAGTAAAGATGAAAGTACCCGTCTTTCACTCTAAAAAGAGTTGTCTGCCATATGGCTCTTTGCAAGAGTTGTTTGGCAGACAAAACAAGTGGTTTTTCACTCTTTTACATTAAGAGAGCACGACAGCAGCAGACTCAATTGTGTCCTTAAAGATATAGTGATAAGTTGGTATATACTCAACATATTCTGGATCTGGATCAATATTCTCAACGCTCTTACTAGAGCAAAACATAAAAACTTACTTATAGTAATTTGCCCTACAGCTGTTCATTATACAAACTATTATGAGAAAGGATTCCCTCGAAGTAGTTTAGTTTGGATATTTGGATATATTAAACGATTCAAACTTCAAATCGCAGATTTCTAAGGGTTGGTGTCAAAATGGATATAAGCATAACAACAATTGCTTACAAGAATATGCAAAATAACATGCACTGTCTTTGAATCTTCTATGTTTAGTTTGTAATAGATGTTTAGTTTGCTTTAAGAAACATGTTACTGGGTAAGCAAAACTTTCTGTTTGAGCAGCTTTATGAAACTGTCCACTGTGCTCAATTGTATAGCTGCTTCAAGCAGAAAGGTATTGCTTGACAATAAACAGCCAGAGAAAAAATCAGCAGATAAGCATCAAAGAACAGAAAGTACTAAATAACTAGTCTTTGAGTTTATCTGCTTTTTGAACTAAGTTAATTTTGACCCCCACCTTTGAAAAATCAAATGTGCTTTTATTCTGAGGCTTCTTCAGCGAACTTACCGATTCTTTTTCAGCTGGGCCTTGTTGCTACATCCATCTCCTCTTCGTCTTCTTCTTTGACCTCATCCATACTCCCTCCTCCAACGAACATCTTCAACGCCCTGAGGATGGGATTGATGCGAAGCTCAAGCCACTCCTCAACGGTGATGACATGGTAGACAGTGGTCAGGGAAACGCGTACCCTTTTTCGGATTAAATCCAATTGACTCGCAAGACTGTAGAATGTATCAAAGGACGAAAACAAAATACTAAGTGAGTGAGGTTTGTGGTGACACCTTGTACGAACTCTCTTTAGTGAGTAGGTGTGGCTCTCTGAGAAAAGATGGATTCTGGACAAAACAAGAAGCTGCTCAAATTGCTTTAAGCTGCTTAAACAAAAAGCTGCACCCTTTGTCGGATTGAATCCACTTGATTCGCTTGACTGTAGAGTGTATCAAAGGAGAAAACAAAATACTAAGTTAGGTTTGCGGTGACACCATGGGAGAAATCTCTTTAGTGAGTAGTGGTAGCTCTATGAAGAGACAGTTTCTGCTCAAAACAAAAAGTATCAAGGGTAGGCCCAGATAAATTGCAAACGATTTTTAGAACGGAACATATTATTTTATTTGTTAATTTATTACACACCCAACAGCACAATGGACCTTATGCATTGACGTCATCCACCCGCCATCTTAGAGGAAAAATGGTGACGAAACAATCGAGACGCACAGATTTGTTGGCACGGCGCACAGTATTGGCCAATGAACAACCTCCTTTTGACCTCTAGGTGAGGGCGCCCTACTGAAATGACGTCATGTGCATAAGGTCTATTAGCACCAATAATAGGCTTTTTTTTCCTGAAGACGAGCAGAGTATACTGTTTGAAACGTCCAGACCACACCGGCTCTTTTTTAGAGCCAAAACTCACACAAAAGACATTTACACAAGGTTGTCCACAGGGTTACTATTTATTTATAGTTTCTTCCTAATAATAGGATAAATAGCAAACAAGAAGAAATGTGCAGTTTTAGATGTGGGAGGGAAACCCCAATCAGGGAAAACCCACACAATCAGATAGGGACTGAAAACCAAATCACATGCAAGGCTCAAGTCCGAGGTGGGATTCGAACCCGGGCCGACAGAGATAAAAGGCGGGGACAAAAAAGAGCCGAACTGTTCATGTACAGTAGTAACAAATATAATAATAACATGTGATATGTATTTAGAACATAATGCAGAAGCCTCTATGCGCAACACAATAAAACAATGAAAAAAAAATAAAGCATTCGTTACAAAAATAAACATTCAAACAAATGTGTCTTTTAAAAGTCCCTTAAAAATCTTAAAGGAGTCAGCTTGGCGAATATGAAGAGGTAAGTCGTTTATTAAGTGCCTAATGCATACGCCTCTAAGCGTAAAAAGAGAACAATGAAATACACAATGAGAGAAAGTTAGATTACAAGTAAGCGGATTACAAATAAGCAGATTACAAATAAGCAGCTTCAAACAAATTAGTTTTTAACTGAGACTTTCAACATTGTAAAGAAACTAGCCTGTGAATATGCACAGAAAGACCACAGAGGAAAAATTAGATGGGAAGACTATTCCAAAGAAATGGAGCAGCATCAGAGAATGAGAAATACTACCGCCCTCAGTTGGTGGGTAGATATAACATGTATAATAATACAAAGTTCCTGTAAAGCACACATATCCTAGGCACTAGATCAAGGCGCTGAACAAATAGGGAATTAAACAAAACAAAATAAAATTAATGGGCTCTGAACAGTTCAGACTTCAACAGTTTTTTGAATGACATGATTGAGTCAGACTGGCGGATTTCTGGGGGGAGTTTGTTCCATAGGTTGGGGCCGCTATAACCAAAGACACCCTGACCAACCACTTTCTTACACATGGTGGGAGTAAGTGTTGTTGTGTCGTACAGTTTACGGAGTCGGCTGTCGCGATGATATACAGAGAGAGGATTGTTGAGGTAGACAGGTGCCGAGGAGTGAAGGCATTTCCAAACAAAGAGCCTTATTGTGAACTTGATATGTGACAGGTTTCTTACCATTTAGCCTCAGCTGCACTCTCCTCTACTGAATGATGATCCATTGGAAGATCAGTAGCAATACTTGCATTGGGATTCCTGGATAAAAAGGTATAGAGATAATAGTCAAACATTTACCTTTCAAGATCAGTAGGCCTCAAAATACATGGAGGCCAAGAAGCCATCCCTACATTGCCCGGGTGTTGGCCTTGGTGCCCTTTCAAAACTTTCCCGTAGACTTTTAAATGTTCAAATGGAAATGCCCTTAACAAAATGAAAATGGTCTTGCCTGGGTCAGGGAGCATTTTAATTAACCCTCATAATGGCAGGGGATAATGAGATGCTGTTTTAAAGGCACTGGTAATTGTCAAAGACCAGTCTTCTCACTTGGTTTATCTCAACATATGCATAAAATAACAAACCTGTGAAAATTTGAGCTCAATTGGTCATCGAGGTTGCGAGATAATAATGAAAGAAAAAAACACACTTGTCACACGAAGTTGTGTGCTTTCAGATGCTTGATTTCGAGACCGCAAATTCTAAATCTGAGGTCTCAAAATCAAATTCGTGGAAAATTACTTCTTTCTCGAAAACTACGCTATTTCAGAGGGCGCCATTTCTCACAATGTTTTATACCATCAACAGCTCCCCATTACTCATTACCAAGTAAGTTTTTTTGCTAATAATTATTTTGAGTAATTACCAATAGTGTCCACTGCCTTTAATGGCATTTCGTAGTAAGAGGGAAACTTGTGCACATGGCACAACTTTTGAATTAATTTAGTCTTTTAAAGAAGTTGTGGTTCTGAGAGGAACCAATTCTTGATACTCAAGGGTAAACCTACTTACAAGCTTCCATGCAGCTGGTTCAAAGTGACAAAGTTCTTGAATCTTGAAGACATCTCAAAGAGGACGAGGTCCTGTACTCCTGTGTAGATGTCACTACCTGGGAAGGAGTCACTGGTGTTTAGACAGCTGCAGGGATTAACAGAACGGATGATGGAACAAGAGTGTGGTTAGGTACTAACAATGGAGTAAAACCAGACTGGAACTTCATTTGGTTGTGAGAATAAAAATATTAGTAATAACAGTACAGCCGTCGATTTCACAAAGAGTTAGGACTCGTCTTATCTTGAGTTAGGACGATTAACCCGTCCCAACTTAGGATTAATCTTAAGGTCTGCATGCTACAGTGCAGGGTTGGGACTCGTCCTAAGTCCTAAAATTAGTCTTAAGTTAGGAAGAGTTTTGTGAAATCGACGGCTGAGTTCTTAAAATAGCATTTTATAACATCCCCAGGGGTGTATCATAGCGCGCAGTATTTTAAGGTATGTGGAGCTATATTATGTTCTTGAGCCCTATCCTTTACAGAATCGTTCAATGATTAACAATGTGCTCAAGTGTCTAAACCAGGATTTTGACCCCACACTTTGGTGACTCAGTCACCAGAACTGGCAGAAATGCACTAGAACTACACTAGGCTGCTCAGCAATGATAAGACCTCTCCACAGCACCACAAATAACAAATTCGGGTAAGGGGAATGGGTCTGTCATTTCTCATTAGGTTCAAGCCCCCATACATAATGTGGCTTTACAAACTTTCCAAGTCAACACAAATAAAATAAAGAACCAGGGTCATGCGCTCTTCAACTCCGCTTTGTCTTGAAGGTGAAGCATCCTGAACCTCCGGAGTGATACCTTTCACAGGGACTTATACACTACAGACTTATCTGTCCATCACCACAAGACGAATGGAAAAAAACTTGAAAATTACATACAAAATGAGTGTTGGAAGCTCTGAATTTCTTCTAGGCAATCCACTTTGCCCAGGCACTATACCTGGGCTTGGTTTCTTGTCCTTGGTCTTAAAGAAATCATCTGTTAGACTTACTCTCCATATTTGGGATGTTCAATCTGAAAGGGTTCAGTGAAGCCAAGCTGCTTGGAGACTCTCTCTAAGGTGTCATGGGAGTAACCACCTAGGACAGAGACAGATGCAAATTACAGGCGTGGTATTTGGTTCTTGGAAAAAAGTTGGTTACTTCGGTGTAGGTTTGCGATTCTTGCTATTTAGGTACAATTTTTCTGAATTGTTCTAAGTGCCAAAACCAAAGAGATCAGACTAAAGTAGGAAGAATATCAGGCCTGAAATTAAGTCCCCATGGATCAGAAGGCCATCTAAGGTGAACCTATTGGCAGTTCCTCTTGGTGTGCACGGCTTAACCAATCGATCATTAAGGGAATCAAACTTTTCTCATGTCAACGGGCAAGGATCAGTGGTCTAGGGTAGGCTTAAAATATCCACCCAAGCATGCAAGAGATCATGGTAAATTGTTTCCGTTAATCCTTTAGGGACTATATTGCATATAGTGACCCACAGGAGGCTTGTCATAAAATGCTGATAGCAGCTGCAAACAGCCGACAGATTTTGCCTACTTCCAGTCACAAAGATAGATACAAAGATAAATCATTTATTTCAATGTTTAAGTTGTAAAACATTACGGTACATGATTACAAATACATTTAAGGCGAACCAGAATAGTAGTAAGAATACTCTAAACCACTCAGCCATGACACTCTTTAAAGGAACACGTTGCCTTGGATCGGTCGAGTTGGTCTATAAAAGGCGTTTGTAACCGTTTGTTATAAAATGTATATGGTTAGAAAGATGTTGTAAAAGTAGAATACAATGATCTACACAAATATGCCTCGAAATGGCGTGGTTTTCCTTTTACCTCGTCGACTAACACGGTCGGCCATTTATGGGAGTCAAATTTTTGACTCCCATAAATGGCCGACCGTGTTAGTTCGCAAAGTAAAAGGAAAACCAACTCGTCCGATCCAAGGCAACGTGTTCCTTTAATGTCTAAAAATAAATGTCATGACTTACCTTGTAATAGAACCTGTAGGCAGAGTGCTAGACATGGCAACCCTGTAGGTAGTAACTCACACAGCACCGACAAGTGGTCATACCTTCAGCAGAAGAAAAACAGTTTATTGCTCAACTGTACATTTCATCTTCTTCATTGTTGCAGTCATTCGGTTAAAAAATCTGTTAACACGATTGAGTGTTTTACTAACATTCGGCAGTTCCATGCCAACAAGCTTGGTTTGTTCATCTGTGAAGGTCCAATGCTTAGATTTTGAAAGCGCAAGGGCAATATAGCGTTTTATCCTTTGTAATAGGCACCTGTCTAAGGAAACTGCGCAATACTATTGGACCACTTTAAGTGTTACCAAGGCAATGACAAGGGAGAAATGAGGCAATTGCTTTTGTTGCCTCCGGAAGCATCAGGCCTAAATGTAACAGTTACATGTTTGTAATGAATTGCGATGAATGAATAATTGTAATAAGTTTACTCTTATTTCTAGGTGGAACATTAATGTCACAAACAGGGGGGGGGGGTTCTACCCCCATATTCATAAATTTTGAAGGATGGGGAAAGGGGGTCGTGGGATAAGATTGCTATGTTTGAAAGTCTCCCCAGGATCTTTTTCCTATCTTTGTTTACCTCTGCCAGCCAGTCAGGGCATAGCCCCTTACGGTAATCGTCTTAATCTTTGATATTTCTTTATCCACTTCTTGAAGCCAGAGTAGATGGTTCAGAACATGCTCTTTTGTAGGCGTCCAGTGTAAGGTGGAACCAAAAGCACCTAAAATAAACAAGAAAATCATTTGTAACATTATTATTACGGCTTTGTTTGGGAAAAAACAAGAGAAAACACCCTTGCATACCAACATATGTACAAGGCGCATAAAGAGGAACTTTTGCTGATTTAATTTTAATCATTATTTTAAAGCAGAAAGTTTACCTTTTGTTCTCAAACAGAACTGTTTGACTGCTCTAATTCTATTCATCTGAAAATTTCATTCCAAAAGGTGGTCACATTTTTGTTGTTGAGATTTACAAATATTTTTTTCTGAAGGAATTTAAACTGGTTGCAAACAGCCAGTGCATGAAAGAGTTAAAAAATCAACATAAAGAATGAAACTAAAGGATAGGAATGGAGTATCACATTCAAATTAAATCTACCCATCCGAAAACATAATGATGAACCATTTATTTAATCTGGAGTTTTTCAATACAAGAAGATTGAAAAAGGTGTCTCCTTCTTTGAAATCTGATGAGTAGAGGATTGGAATTGTTGTAGTAATCTGACAAACCAATGATGCACCACATCTTTAAGATTACTAGAGGATTTCAATAGTTGTCTTTTCCAAAATCCAATCAGATATGATTACACTAGAAGATTGGAATGGATGTACTCGTCTACAAAAAACAATGAACCTTCAATTTAAGATAGGATTAATACAGGAAGATTATGCGCCTGAGGATTGGAATGCTTGTACTCATCCAAAAAATAAGCGACGTTCCACAAGATTTGATTTATTTCTTCTTATACATGACAATATACCAGAGGATTTTATACAAATAATAATAACCGTATTTATAATGCGCCTTTTGCCAAAGGATACAAAGCGCCAGGTATTATTACTGCAAGGGGTGGGATGAAGTTAGAGATATAAAACCTAATCCTTAGCACCATGTAATGGTTTACAAGGTGCTGGTGGCGCAATATTACAAAACTGTATCTCGGGGATGTCGATCTATTAAATCTGAAAATGGTTCAATGTTTTACATTCTTTTCAGATTGAACACTTGCAATTAAAATTGTACATAACTGTATCTGGGGGATGTAGATCTATTAAATCTGAAAAAAACATTTCCTGTCTTACATTTTCTCTGACTTTCTTGAAAGTTTCTTCCATTGTTTGCTAAATAAGGGAATCAATGTGTGGTGAAGAGGTTTTCAACTAGTGGTTTCTAACCCAATGAGGCCTGCTTCTTGATAATTTTACCTTTTCGGTCAAAAAACATCAACACTTTTGGTTCAAAAAGTAAAATAAATGCAAAAATTATAATTGTTCAATGATTTCTTTAAACACAACACCCCTCCAGCTATGAAATGGTAAGGCCCTCCGCCACCCTCGGGTAAACAACTCCTTATAAGGGAATGCTGTGCGCGTCGTGCGTATCGCGTGAGATTATAAGGCACAACTGTCCCGGCCGTTGCTCTCGAACCAATAGGAATGAAAAAACTGTCTTATAAGCACGGGTGCAAGTCACGCCCATGTTTCAACACTTTTTACCGGTCATAAACAAAGGTTTATAAACACCCATGCGACGCGCTCTCCACCAATAGGAATAGCGAAACTGTCTGAGGTATTTATGAATGATCGTTTAAATCAATATTCTCCTTAACGATTCTGAATTCTGTCTAAAATGATTTGAAATTCATAAATCCTCATAAAGTGTCATCAGAGTGGACCTTTACATTACATCTAAAATCCTACATTACTGTATCTGGGGGATGTAGCTCTATATATTAAATCTGAAAAATATTTCCTGTCTTATATTTTTCTTCCATGGTTTGCTAAATGATCTTTTCAATCATTTCAATATTCTCCTTTTGGTTTCTTAAATCTGTCCCGGATGACTTGAAATTCATAAATATTCACCCAGATAAGTATTATCAGATTGGACATTTGCAGTCAATTTGTCTGCCTGACTGCTTGACAAACGCATCTACATGTATTATAGTGACGACTGGCGCCAATGTTATGAATTTTGAAATAGATGTTGGCAGCTAATATTTGTGCATAGTTTGTGAAAAGCATCATATTGGTAAAAAAGCTCCTTAGACAGTTGGGTTTGCCTTCAACAGGGGCAGGAAGTGTATAACAATTTATCAACCCTGAAATGTTTGCATCATTCCCCCTGAGCTGGAGACAAATCCTTTTCAATAAGCCTTTTGCGAGTTAGATTTGAATAAAGTCTTGTACAGTGACTTGCTTAGTCAAAAGGTACCGCTTACATTTTATTTCCTCAGACTATAGAGGCAGTATGCTGTCAAATGGTACGGGGCTAGTTTTTGAATATTCAACCTCCAGATGAGCAAACCCATGTACCATTGTGCCATACACAATCATTCAGAGTTTTGTATTGGTGTTCACCATCTCTCATGTACAATGTAACTAAACAAAAGCTTGCCCAAAGTAATGTCACATCTATAGGAACTGTCTCTATAGAGGAAATGCAATTAAAGTGGTAACTTGTGATCAAGCACGTCATTGTACAAAACATCATTCAATTCAACACACAAAATATGGCTTATACAACCTCAAATGAATATGTCAAGGTTTGGTCATATCAGGGGCTGTGTCTTTAAAGGCACTCAACAGCTTGGTAATTGTCAAAGACCAGTTTTCTCACTTGGTGTATCTCAATATATGCATTAAATAACTAATCTGAGAAAACTTGGGCTCAGTTGGTTATCAAGGTTGCCAGAAAATAATGAATAAAAAAATCGTTTGCTTTAATATGACTTAGAAAGGCTTCAGGCATGAAGTCTTTCTAATATTCAAATATTTAAGTGAGAAATTACTTCTTTCTTAAACACTACATTACCTCAGAGGGAGCCGTTTCTCACAATGTCATAATAAAGTAACCTGAAAACGATCATAAAGCTAATGCTCTTTTTGCATTTTCAATGATATTCCTTTTCAGTATTTTATTACTCCTAAAACATTTTTCTTGAATACTGCTTTCTACCAAAAATATATGACATACATGTTTTTGTATACTTCTGCTCTACAATGCATCTTTAAGACAAATAGAAACACCTTGATCAATATTTGGGCACTAGAAACCCTAGAAAAACAAACTTGCTTCACGAAGACCAAGATTTCGCGTACTGCCTTCTTGGTACACAAACATCATTTGCAAATGGCAGCAGAGATGGATGAGTTTGACCAAGAAACAAATACTTGTACAGTCTATATATTTACTGCTGCCCTACAATGTATCTTCAAGACAAATAGAAAAACCCTGATGAATATTTGGACAATCTGTGACCAAAAAGGACCAGAAAATAATTGCATACTCTTCCTCTAAACAAAACTTAAAGACAACCATGCGTCCTGAAACCCAGATTTCACGTACTGCTGACTCTCAAAACGATTTGTGGTACAATTCCTTCAGAATCCCAGATTCAAAAAAGTGTCCAAGGTACGAAGTGTCCAAGGTATGAAGTGGTCAAGGCTCAAACTTCAAAGTGACCTGCCGCCGATTTAAACTCTTCTTAACTTAAGACTAATCTAAGGTTGTAGGACGAGTCCCAACCCTGCACTGTAGCAACAGTAGCAACTAAGACGAGCTCTTTGTGAAATCAACCCCCGACCCGATCATAAAGCTTCCTCTCTTTTTGTATTGTCAATGGTAATTCTTTACAATATTTTGTTACACCTTTAAAAAAATTCTTAAATACTACATTCCACCAAAAAGATACAATCTGCATACCTACTGCTACCCAACATCTTCAAGACAAACAGTAAAACGGACCAATTATTTGGACGCTAAAAAAAACAGAAAGACAACCAGGCGTCCCGAAAACCCAGTTTTCACATACTGCCTTCTTGGTACACAAACATCATTTGCAATGGCAGCAGAGAAAGAAGGAATTTGACCAAGAACAAATATTTGTAAGAAAAACTGTCTGAGTAGGTAAACTGACTGCCGTCACCCAGCCCGACGACACTTTAGTTGCAGTTTAATTGGAAGCTTTTAGACACTATGTATGTACATGGACCTAATATCACTCAATCATTATGGTTCATGGGTAAAGATTAAGCCAGTAACTATCCAAAGGCAGGCTCTTGGATATCGGCCCTTTCTGTAGCCCCCGCCCCCCACCCCCAGCCCCCGTCTCCATCTTTACCACTGGACAGACCATCTGCTTCGATAATTAACCATTAGATATTCTGTTTATGCTTCTCAACACAAAAATCCCTAGAGTTGTGAAAATTTCACCAAACTCCTTGATTGGTCGTTGAGCCAAATAATAAACCAATCTGTTACAATTTATCTAGTTAAGTAGGCTTCTCAAAAATTGTAATTTAGCCTTTGGCTACAAATATTTAAATAAAATACCTTGAATTGAATTGAATTGAATTGAAAGTAATGTAGTATTAGAAAAAAAAGATAATTTCTTACTCAAATATTCAAAGGCTTCAGGTCTGAAGCATTTTATTTTTATTATTTCTTTACGCATCTGAAAGCACACAATTTTGTTTCAAAAGGTGCTTTTTCTTTCATTATTTTCTAATTGCAACTTCGATGACCAATTGAGTCCAAACTTTCAAAGATTTGTTATTTTATGCACACATTGGAATACACCAAGTGAAAATACTGGTCTTTGACAATTTACCCACAAAATTCTTCTTAGAATATACTGCTTAGCTTAGCGATAATGAGCAGGACACCGATAACAAATTGTTCATGTGGCAGCTTATTGGTAACCTTATTCTGGTTAGCATATTTTTGTTCTGCTTAGCTTATTTATGTGCTTAAGCAGCTCTATAAAATTTGACCCTGAACTTGACTTCAATGCCCTAAACTGCTCAGCAACAACATGACACAAAACTCCCTGAACAAACTTTTCTTGAAATGAATGAAGGAAAAACATATTGAATTTCTCACCTTTAAATGCACTAGCCAGCCAGATAGTTTTGAAGACCTGACTGTAGTTTTGCCATATGGTGGGCTGTAAGCGGATTTTAAAAGAAGAAGCGTCACTGGAGTAATTCCAAATCATTGGCTCTACCAGCTGTCCCAGTTCAAATTCTGAAAAAGAGCAACAACAAAAACGGTTTTACTGAAATAAAATGAAAATACACAAAAGTGGGTTCTCCACACCTGTAAAAACAGCTCAAAGTGCAAATTAACAAGTCGAAGCTTTGTCCGATAAACATTTCGGATCGAACATGAAAATGTTGTTTCAGGTAGACTGGTGCTGAGAAGACATGAGGCCCCAGGATATCAATGGTAGCACGGGTATTGTAAATCAGGCCCGGACATTATTTACCATCTTAAAGGTCATGTATACCTTTGTTTTTTAAGGTTTAATTTTTTTTTAAAGTCTACTTAAATATATAAATTAAACAATAACCTATGAAAGGTGGAAGCTTTTTATTAAATATTTTCTACAATCTGGAGCAATGACAATGTATGTCTAAGCAAGAAGAATAATTTGTAATTGGAGTACACCATCTGAGAAACATTTCATGTAGAAACATCTCTCAGATTGAATTGTTTTTGAATCCCTTTCACTAAAATCGCATTCTTTATTTAAAGGTATTCTCAAAATGTGATACATTTTCAACAACTAAAGTGCTTCTTACCTAGTCAGTTGTTATTGTAATTGATTTTAGGAGTAATAACCAAAGGTATACTCGCTCTTTTACAGGACAGGCTGAAGCTCTTACAAATTGTATTAAAGAGCTCTGAAGGATCTGGGGCGCAATTTTGTCACTGTCTGATAAATTAACACAAGTTTTACAATCCTGTGAAGTAACACAAACTTCAAACGATTCGGGTGTTAGTCTGTGAAAATGCTGTAAAAGGATTCACACATCCTAAGTTATTCTGCAGTCATGCGATCACCATTCAGGAAAAGCGTCAAATTTCTATGCTAGCTGTGTACAAGGTGTAAGCAAAGGATGCCTTCATAAAAGTGTGGACTGCGCAAAAGCAAAAAAATCCCTGCTAACCTGTGAAATATGCTGCTTGACGTAAGCGCCGATTCTTTGATTAGGGTAGCTGAGCCATGAAATTGGGCAAATGTAGTTTATACATACTGATAATTCCAACAAACAACTCATTTAGCTTGAGCGCATCACTTGTGGTCCATGAAACACAAACAGCTATATTAGCATGTCTTTTTCCATGCTTCTGGTAAGCTGTATTAATTCCAAATCAAAATTCCCTTGGGTCCATTTGCAGATATTCAATTGTCTGCTTACACGAGATGAGATAGAACAAACTGAGGAAAGTTGAGTTGTTTATTCATCACCACGTTTTCTTTCAATGCTAATTTCAACCTCATTTTGATGTTATTTATCAGCAAACAAGTTGCCAACATAAATAAGATATATTTGGCAGTGAAACTTACAAATACATTTTTTTGTTAAACTTTCACCCCTCTCAACATGTTTTGGCTTGTTTCTCCATACTAATATTTCCGACAAACGAAGCATATTGCTTGTACGGCAAAACATATGATCAATAAAAGACACACAGCCTTTTCCATGCCTCTGTAAACTGTATATTTATAAACTAAAAATTCTTTAGCTCCATAGGCAGATATGTCTGCACACCATTAATGCACTTAAAGCCCAGCAGGCTCTTAATTGAGTGCTCTACATAAGAGACACTGTTCCTAATAGATGAAAACAACATTGACTACACGCCTGGAGAAACAATTATATTTCTCTGTTCAATGTGTAATCTATATCAGCATTGCATGAGGGATAATGCAGTTAGGAAGTTCAGAGTACTTTCACTTCTCCAGACTATTCCAAATCGAATTAGAATACTCCTATCTGTTGATCAGGCCCATTTTCATGGCTCTGCTTACTGACCAATTCTGTGCTCAGGATCACCATTCACTGCTTACTGTGCAAGTGCCAAATTTCAGCACTAGTAGTGGAAGCAAAGAGTGCCCAGCAACATGGAGTGCGCACGTGGACATTGCACAAGCTAAAATTCCCTGCTTTTCCGACTGAAATAAGCTTGACGTAAGCACAGAAACAGAATTCCCTGCTTCCGCAAGCACCGATTCATTGCTTACGGTAAGCAGAGCCATGCAATTGCCCGGACCAGGTTCTGTCATTATTAAACATAGCTGAGCACATACTTTTTAGATTGTACGGAGCGAGGGGGTTGTAGACAACATGGAAGCCATTTGAAGATCAATTATTGATTACTCATCCCCATGGAGCTCAAGGGGGCAGCGGATCTAGAGCACTGATTGCTTGTCTATGACTGATCGAAATATGGTGCATAAGGGGATGAGTGCACTGGTGAGAATATTTTAATGAGTTAAACATGGAAAGCCAATATTCCCTTCATTGTACGAATGCAAAACATTTAGATTTGTTTTATAAAACATCTGAGTAGATCTTTGCCATTTTATTTGGGGATAAAAACTACAAAAATAAATATAACCTACAAGATTGTAAGCATCCACTCTGAGCATTTTTTGTACAGCTGTGTATAACCCTGATGCCGCGTTTAGGCACGACCATGCGCAGTTGGGCAGGCCCTTTGTAGTTGGGCAGCCCCATTTGTGTAGTTGGGCAGCCCCATTTGTGTAGTTGGGCAGCCCCATTCGCAGTTGGACAGCACATTCGTAGTTAGTTGGGCAGCCCATTCGTAGTTGGGCAGCCCATTCGTAGTTAGTTGGGCAGCCCATTCGTAGTTGGCAGCCCATTCGTGGTTGGGCAGCCCATTCCTAGTTGGGCAGCCCATTCCTAGTTGGGCAGCCCATTCCTAGTTGGGCAGCCCATTCGTTGTTGGGTTGGGCCACCCATTCGCAGTTGGCCAGCCTTGGCAAGCCTAACTGCAGTTATTGGGCCAATTCTACAATTGGGCCACAACATAGTTAAATATTTAGTTTGTACACACCAGATGAAACTAGTACTCAAACATACACCATGAAAACTATTACACATGTATGCAGTCAGTGCGCAACTTTGAAAATTGACAACTTTGGAAAATTGTGATCAGAATAGGCGCCCTTGAACCCCTTTGAGAATTCACATAAAATGCCGAGTGTTCATTAGCGTGCCAATTTAAACCCGCTCCTTTTGGGGGAAATATTTAAAACGACAAAACTTAAAATGAAATCTGAGGATTATCCTCAGATGGTTTTCTTAATGAAGAGTTACCAATTTTGTTAAACTGTATGCACATTTTAAAGTAAAACCTTCGGAAAGTGTGTTATGAATAAAACTCCTTCATGATGAACCCTTCACGTTTGCCGTGACCCTGACTATTTCCCATTACTTCAGTGATATTTTAAGTTTATTGAAGAATTTTGCAGTTTACGGCGTCAAAAAGGGACAACTTTTACATTTTGTCCAATCTATTATGGAATTGATTATGACATGGTCAGGATTACATGACATACGTGCGTTTAGTCCAGCACTAATTGGGTGCTTTAGTTTTGTTTCTT